>NC_135788.1:59624500-59941000 GCF_051106095.1 Pogona vitticeps | reverse complement strand
TTGTTTAAATTTTTAGTGGCCTAATAAAGGTATCACCCACTTTAATATCTATTTGATAAGCTATCCAGTCCAAATCTGGTTAAAAGGAAAAGAACCATAAGAAAGTGACTGCAGTGGCCTTGAAATTGCCCACAGCTACGTAACAGATGAAGCAAGCAGATCACTATGCATTTATTGTTTTCACTTTGGGGAAGACAATATCTTGTGTTTGTATCATCTCAGAACATGAAGTTCAATTATAGATTATATGTGATGTGATGTCAGATTGTTTCTGACTTGACAGCACATAACAGTGACCCTAAAAGCGTTTTTGTCCTATGTGAAATATTCAAAGAGCAGTGCCCCACTCCCAGAAATTCCACAGTTGAACAGGGATTTGAAACCCAGTTTGGTGCTCTAGCCACTCTGCCACATGGATTCTCATAGCTATTAGTTAATGTATGCAAATTTCATGTAAAGCAACCATTTTTTTTCCTGGACCCTTTTTGTTGATGCCTAAGTGGATACCCTGCATACAGACTTTGCACACAAAAGACCTTGAAATCCCAGTTCATCCTAGTGGCTTGGGTAACAAGGAGGCTAGAGAAAACCAATCAATGGAGATTCCAAGCCAGAGCCATGAACTTTTAAAACCACCAGCTCCTCAAGGAAGGGAAGCTCAGCAAGAATGAGCTCACCCAGGTAACATTAAATGCTTCTGGTTAGCCCTACGGTTGTGCAAATTGACTTGCTTGAGGTTTCCCAAATACTACTCCCCTTGCCCCATTATGGGCCTTTACGGTCAAGATCAGGCCAGGATATACTTCAAGCAGAGGAAACAAATGTGCCAGTTTTTACTGCTTGGTGAATCATAGAATAGTGAAATTGGAAGGGACCTTTGAGGCCATCAAGTCCAACCTCCTGCTTGATGCAGGAATACAAATCAAAGGGTATCTACCAGGTGGTTGTCTAAGTTTCTCTTGAAGGCCTCCAGTGTTGGAGCACTCACCACCTCTCAAGGCAATTGGTTCTACTGTCTTACTTTTCTTATTGCTCTGTTTTTCCTGATATTCAGTCAAAATCTGGCTTCCTGTAACCTGAGTGCATTGTTGTGTGTCCTGTACTCTGGAATGATCGAGAACAAATCTTGCCCCTCCTCTGTATGACAACCTTTCAAGTCTTTGAAAAGTGTTATCATATCACCCCTCTGTCTTCTTTTCTCAAGGCTAAACATACCCAATTCCTTCAGCCTTTCCTCATAGGGCTTGGTTTCCAGCCCCCTGATCATTCTTGTTACCCTCGTCTGAAATTATTCCAGTTTGTCAGCATCTTTCTTGAAGTGTGGTGGAACAATACAGGAAACAATACTCAAAGTGAGCCTAGCCAGTGCTGAATAGAGGGGTGTCTTGCACCCCCAGTGCCCCCCTGTTTGTTTTTCCACTCACAGGTTCACCTTCAGACACGACTTGTTCTTTTCACCCTTTTTCGCTTCCACCAGAGGGCATTACCCTCACCGTACCAAATATGAATCTCAGACTATTGCTGCCAAATATAACAAGGTTTATTTATGGTTTGGTAGGTAAATCACAGAAGAAAAAAGATGGATTTTCTTTTATTATTCATTCGATAAATGTGGATTTGATTACACATAAGCTTGCTTGTATTCATACATTTTAATCAAGGTCTCAATATATTCTGACTGTCTATGAATTTCTAATTCCTTTTACCTCTTTATTGTTCTCTAACACACCAACTTTCCACTTTCTTGTCTGAACACTTTCCTATCTTCTCCCTAACTGACTCTCTGTCTCTCTGTTCTGTTGACTCCGCCCCTCCTGTCCTGTCATAGGCTCCTGCACTAGAGCTCTAAAATGACTGACAGGAGGGAAATGTGGGCTGTCTGCCACAAGGGGAACTAGCACCTCACAGGATTTGGAATCTATACTTCTGGTAATGAAGCCTAAAATAGTATTTGCCTCTCTTATAGCCACATCACAGTGTCGGCTCATATTCAGCTTGTGATCTCCGACAATTCCAAGAGCCTTTTCACTTGTAGTATTGCTGAGCCAGGTATTTCCCATCTTGTAACCCTGCATTTGTTTTCTTTTTCCAAGTTGCAGTACTTTGCACTTAACTCTGGTGAATTTCATTCATTTGTTTTTGGCCCAGTGCTCCATCCTATCAATGTCATTTTGAATTTTGTTTCTGTTTTCCAGGGTATTATCTATTCCACCCAATTTTCTATCATCTGCAAATTTGACAAGCATTCCCTGTACTCCCTCATCCAAGTCATTAATAAAGATGTTGAAGAGTGCCAGACCCAGAACTGAGCATCACCCTTTGAGTACGATTCTCTAGCCATTTGTATATCCACCTGACATTTGATCTATCCAGCCCACACCTAGTTAGTTCGCTAATCAGAATATAATGGGGCACTTTGTCAAAAGGTTTGCTAAAGTCAAGATATTCTATGTCTACAGCATTCCCCGTGTCTATCAGGGAGGTTACCTGATTTAAAAATGAGTTCAGATTAGTCTGGCAGGATTTGCTTTTGATCAATCTGAAGAAAAGCATTTGTCTGAATTCCATGAAGATTGGTTTTTTAAATGGGGAAATGACAGGCTAGATCTATATATTTGTTCCACATTGTGGCATTCACCCTTATTATGTTAAATAAGTCATGCATTATTCATGTTTTTTGCTGATGTGTTTGAGAGGTGGGACCACTAGAGATGTTAAAAGGCAGAGCCAGAGAGGAGGAGTTTAGATTACAGTCTGGAGTGAGAGTTAGGAAGAGAGAGAGGGAGTTAGTTTGGGAAAACTGAGGAGTGATTAGTCTGAGTAGTACCTGTAAGATAATATAGAAAATTGTTATTGATGCTTGATGAACCTGAAGAAGATATGAATTATTATAGAAACATCTGTAATCAATAAACTTGTTTTATTCAAAAGACAGTGATGAATGGACCTTGTCTTTCTTAAGTAACGTACGTTGATAAAGAAATCAACTGGTGGCAGTGAGTGGAAATGTGTGGGGTTTTTTTGTTTGCCTTTGTGAGTTCTTTGTTTTGGAGAGACAAACAGGGGTCACAAAGGGGCAAACGTCACACACATGTTCAGTGTGAACTTTGGTAAAGCTACAGATGTACGTATCTCCATAAACTGAAGTCTTCAATTTTCTTGCCTCATTATAGGAAAATAGACACAGAGTTTGCTCTCAGAACCTTTTGAAGAAGTGGAAGAGAGGGGCAACATATGTTTGATGGGGGGGCCTACCCAAATATTTTGAGCTGAGGCTCACCACATGGACCACATGCCACCATAGGCATATCTGAATTTGCCTGTTTGATTCACTTTATCCTATAATTCTCCCTCTAAATGGAAGGCTTGCTTCAAATATCTGCACACACACCAAATAATGAAGCCACATGAAGAAATAAGCATTTAGTTGCATTTTTGTGGCTTGCTGTTAACTTTTCTGAGTAGAGAGGGCTCACTCCATGCTTTCAAAAATGACAGTTCAGATGGTGCTTATTAGATGTTTTAATCAGGTGTGTAGGTGGCAATTCATTCATTTCTTTTTAGACTGAGAGAGATGTCTTTAGTTATTGCAAATTACTTCTGAAATTACAGTACCCTGCTGTAAATGTACAGAGTTATGAAAGGCAAGCCTACAATGTGGGGAAAATTCTTTTGACAGTTCTTTAAAAAGTGATGAAGATTTTCTATCTACCAATGCAATGAATTAAACCCAATGTCCATAAATAATAGCCCCTTTTTCTGATGGCTCCAGTCACTTCTGGTTTAGTATTTCATCAGACAAAGCCATTGCCAAGTACTGTTTTGCAAATGCATTTAAAAAGTCTCCCAAACCTTAAGCTTAAAGCTAAAGCAGTTCTACTCTATTTAAAATGACATTCAAGTCTATGTTGGCCAGAATGCGCATTGCCCCCCAACCACAGAATAAAGACAAGAGACAAATAAGTATGGATTAAATCATGGGCCACACTTTATTAATAATCATTCTGAAGAGATATTTGCCAATCAATTAGCAAAGGGGGGTCTACAGTAGTGCAGAAACAGATAAATCCATCATCATACAGGTGAGTCCCCCAGCCCCAGGTTCTTGCGGTCTTAATGACAGCAGAAATCCAGCTGGCCGCTATTGAAATACCCCCAGACCTTGAGCCATCTTCAATCAATGACTGTTGGTCTGGAAGTGGCCCAGTGCATCTTTCCTGCCCAGGTGCTGAATCGCACGATTCGAAGCACTGGGAAGTCTGATGCACTGTTAGCTTATGTGATAAAATTGGGACTCACCGAGAAATAACTGTTTTTCTGCACTACCTGCCACAGCATTGGGACTAGGCACACTATGTCCCATGCCTGCCATCGAGCCGCTCAAGCTCAACACACAGACCCCCCTGGATGTCTTCAAGGAAGACATCCAAACCCAAATCGAACAGATGGACACCATCGTTCCGAAAACAACTCAAGCCTATCGATCCGGATCCTTTGGTGATCAACCACCGATCCAAGGCCACTGCAGAATGCTCTGCAGACCTCATGGTTAACATTCCTCCGGGCCATGTTAATGTTGAGGAAAAACCGGGAGTCTCTCCATACCAAATGTGGCACAATTGTGGACCACACAATCCTCATCACAGGGTACCTGGTCTTCAGCCATTTCAGGTCCTGCAAAATATCCAGTACCAGCGCCTTACCAGGATGCTGGGCCAAATCATTACTGCCGAGGTGCACAACTAGAATATCTGGTGGTGCCTGCCCAAAGGCTGCCAACCTGCATATCTGGATCCATTGCATGCCTAGGACTCCTCTCCATGTCACTTGTTTGCCGACCCCGAGGCCAAATCACTCCCCAAGGGGATGCAGTGGCATAACGCCCTGCCCAATGGACATAACTATGTCCAATAATCACAATGCGTCGTCACCTTGGCGAACTGATCGGACTTGTAAAACAGAACAAACCAGGTCCCATGCCTACACGTTAGGCAATGTTCTAACATATTGATGAAAACAGGCTGATGACCATCGCCCTAATTTTTTAATCTCTTCCTAAATGTACCCTAGCATGGCAGCAGTGGAAGCCTCCCTTATTCTGAAACAATCGGTACCAAACCTCAAACCGTTCACTCCTACTCTATGCAATGCTAGGTCTGTTAATTTCCAAAATTGAAACTTTGTAAGAGGTGACCCATCAGCGTGTTGGAAAAAATATCCCGGGTTTGGCCCTCTTGCCTCCAGATATGTCTGTATAGCTCTAACAGGGCAGATGTTATGTATGTTGCACTGCCCCAGTGCCACCTTTGTGCTCTTACCCCTTCGGTCAACTTTTGATCACCAAATGAATACCTGTATCTTCCCATCTACCACTGTCACATCTTGCCACTGCAGGGCTAGTCTAGATTTATCTTCCTTACCTGACGCAACTACCTCACTAATTCGGAAAGCCCTGAAAAAGGTAATAAAGAGACTGCTTCGAAGAGAGCCATTTCATATGAATCCCTACAAAGCAGCGCCCATTGATTACAAATGTGATCCAACAGCTGTGGCAAAATGGGAACCCTCGTATCCTGGACTCTACCTTTCTCCTTGGTCCATCCCTCTAAAATTTTTCTGATGCGGTAGTTGCTTGTGTAATCCCTAAAACCATTGATTTTAGCGAAATAATATAATCCAGACGGCCTACCTTGAATCATTCCTGTTGCCAGCCCCTTTCTATTGAGGTGCACCATGAATTGCTGCAAATGTTCAACTGGAGCTGGCCATTCCTAAAGTAAATACTGAATCCCAAGGATCCGGCCGCATCAGAGTGCACCTGGAAATCTGCTTTTAACACGATCTCCCATCTCTAAAAGGAAATACCATTAAAATTCTCTAAAAATCTACTCCATACCAATAGATCTTCCTTCATACCCCGGGTAACACTGGTCTTATGCCACGGTCTGTGCAGGCCACATATGGCCATGCACAGTCACCTAAGGAATGGACGCCCTGGGGCAATGACTCTACAAGTGAAATTTAAATGCCCTACCATTTGCTGAAGCTCCCAAAGGACAACCTTATTCTTCTGCAGTATAGTTGCTATTTTATTCCAAAGGTCAGCTAACTTATTATCCGGCAGCCTTGAAGCCTGCTGGATTGTGTCCAATTTTATTCTTAGAAAAGTGAGTGATGTTGATGGCCTCTCCGTTTTCTCTTCAGCTCATGTTAGCCCTAATCGCTCCACTAGGGGCTGAAATTGATTTAATAGGAAACTACACTTCCCTGTGTTTTGCCTTCCACAAAAAAGATAGTCATCGAGATAATGGGCCATAGACCTACATCCCATCAGATTTCTGAGCTTCCATTTGACAAATGTAGTAAACTTTTTAAAAACCGAACAGGATATGGAACATCCCATTGGTAAGGCCCTGTCTATATAGAAGACCCCATGGAACTGAAATCCTAACAGGTCAAAATTGGCAGGGTGAATGGGCAGAAGATGGAATGCTGATTCAATGTTGCATTTTGCCATTTCTGCCCCCACCCCGCACTTCCTAACCATATGCACTGCCTCATCCAAGGATGTGTATCTGACTGAACACAGCTCTGGTGGAATAGCATCGTTTACCAATGCTCCATCCGGAAAGGAGAGGTAGTGAATGGGCCTAAACTCCCCTTGTGCCTTTTTGGGTACAATACCTAGTGGCGAAACCCTTAGGTTCTTGATAGGTGGCATTGGGAAGGGGCCAAGAACCCATCCTTCTGCCACTTTATTTTTCCCTGAACTATGTCCTCCATTCCTTTGACAGAACTAAGATTCCATGCAAAATAAGCACCACATTGTCTTAAAGTTGGAATATGAAAACCATATCTAAACCCTTCTATCAAATACTTAGCATCATCTCTATTTGGGTAGTGCCTTAACCATGTGTGCAGTACTTCTACATTAATTGGGCTGGGCCCCTTTTCCAGGCGCCCCCCGCCGCTGTTTTTCCCCCCACAGGTACCTTTGTTCTGTTTCTGGTTTCCAGCTCTAAAACATGTAGCTTTGGGGTGACGACCCCCACATGTGCTGCACTCATGTTTAAAATAACATGGTCTCTTGGTAAAACCTTTGGAATTGTACTCCCAACAATGCATGCGGGGTTGAACTGCCTGCCCCACCGATATGCAGGGATAAGCCAGACCATTTTCTTATTTTCTTATTTAAAGTGTTTGCCCAAATTTGATATGGCTGGAGTCATATGTTGCAGCCATAATCCGGGCTGAGGCTCGTCCCAACGCATGTTGGGGTGTATTGCACATTGCATTCTGAATGCCTGATTGTAATGCAGCCAAGCCATGTCCAAAAAAAAATCCATGTATGCCCTATGTATGGTGTCCAAACATTGAAACAGGGACTGGGCCCTCCATGGCTGGGCTTTGACTATGACTCCTGCGTATATTAGAAAACCTGAGAACCAGTTAGTCCAATTCCTTTCAGGCTTTTTTCTCCTCATCCTTATTTATTTATTTATTTATTTATTTATTTATTTATTTATTTATTTATTTATTTATTTATTTATTTATTTATTTATTTATTTATTTATACCCCGCCTATCTGGTCCAAAAGGACCACTCTAGGTGGCTAACAACCATAAAAATAATATAAGACAACGAAAACAGACAATTCTAAAAGAAAAAAGCACTACATTAAATCATATAATACACAAAACAAAAAAAAACAAAAACAGAAAAGTGGGGGGTCAAGAGGTGTATGATGGAAAGGCCTGCCGGAACAACCATGTCTTCAATTGCTTCTTGAAGACACCCAGCGAGGGAGACCTGCGGATCACAGGAGGTAAGTTGTTCCAGAGGCGAGGAGCCACCGCCGAGAAGGCCCGATTTCTTGTCTTCTCCTTCCGGGCCTCCCTCGGCGTTAGGCTCCTCAACCTCACCTCCTGGCTCGCGCAGGTGACACGGGTAGATCTTGGCGGGAGAAGGCGTTCCGCCAAGTATCGAGGCCCTAAACCGTTTAGGGCTTTATACGTGAGCATCAACACTTTGAAGTCGATGCGGAAACGGATGGGAAGCCAATGCAAGGCGGCCAGAGTGGGTGAAATATGTTGGTATTTTTTCACACCGCTGATTAATCTGGCCGCCGCATTCTGCACCACCTGTAGTTTCCGCAGCAACCCCAAAGGTAGCCCCACGTAGAGTGCATTACAGTGGTCTAATCTCGAGATTACGAGCGCATGTACCTTTCTTTTTCTTTCTCATCTATCTTAACTAGCTCCCTTTTCTCCACATCTCTGTTGAGCAAATCAAATAGGTCTATGTATTTTTTCCTTCATGTCTTTTCCTTTATTGCTGGGGTAAGATGGTCCCTGAGTGGCATAGAATAGTCCCCGTATGGAAGGGCGCATAACGGCACTGTGTTGTAACTCATATTGGTTACAGAGAGATAAGGCCACCTGCCAGCACTGGCTGGGGTTGCCTGACTCGTTAAGGCTACGTTAGGAGTGACCATTCCCCAAACACCAAATGGGGGCATGGCATAAGGCCATAATGCACCAAGAGGCCCCACATTTTGTGTATTGACCAGAGTAGGTGTTGTGGGTGCCAATTGACCACCGCCGGCCCAAGGCCACATGGGGGTTGGTGTGTAGGTGCCCAGAGAAGTATTCCGCTCACCCATAGATGTTGAGGATAAGCTACAATCTTCCATCGCTTGGTGACTATCCTGTCCAACTTCCACAACATCCTCCTGCACTTCCTGGTGCCCTGTAGTAGCTGTAGCTGATTCTGGCAATGAAGATCTGCCACTCCTCTCAGAACACCGGGATTGTGGTGTGGACGACTCACCAGCAATCTTATTCCTAATGGTCCCTCCTGGTGGCCTGTCAGCCTCAAGGACATTAAAACGTTCCATTAAGTCATGAGCTAAAGCTTTAAGATTAGCCCTACGGTGACTCTTAGACTCTCTATCCGACCTATGAGGTTGCCCTGCCTCTGGCTGCTGCGCTTGTCTGACAACTCGCTCAGCCTCAAAGGCTGAAATTTTTTCTTGTAGTTCTTGCAATGTGGGCCATGATTCCTTGTCAGAGGAAAAGTGAGGTGGAGACACCTGCAGCGCTCCTAACGTAAGCTTCCTTATAGTTAAACCCACTGAATTCATCTTTAACAAAAGATTTCTGATGTACCTACAGATCTGTCCCACCAAATTGATATCTCATTCACCTTTTTTCATAGAGCTCTGTTCACCAAAACTAATGAACCAATTAGATGGCCTTATTTGCTCAAATAAGTCAGGAAGGACAGCTTCCAGATGTCTCAATGATATGCAGGCCCATGTCTGATGCTTGGACATCTGCACGCAGTGCTACACATACTCCTCAAATATTTTTTATTTTAAAAGGGCTTCTTTGAAGAACCTCCTTTGTGCTATATAGTGGACATTAAAAAAGTGAGTGTGCTGGAGTCCCCAAAACATGCCACAATACTCCATAAAGTGCAAAAAAGTAATTTTAAGCCATTTTTAAAAGATAAAAATTAGGATGTTGGCTTGTATTAGGCCGGGTCTCCCAAGGTTGCAAGTGGCCCATAGGTCTCACTGTTTCCCACTTTTAATTTAACAACACCTTCAGATCTCCACCAAGTCATGTGAATGTATACCTAATTCATGCATACAAAAATATGTAGATAAATTTGCTAACAACAGTGCATTGCAAATTAAGCGCTGTAATAGAGCAGGGGAGCGCATGGGGCTCACAGGCTACAGATGACTCTCATGTAGCAGGTGGCCCCCCCAAGACAGTTTTGTAACTCATAGATATGAAACTAACCAAATTAACAGAGTTAATGACTAGAGTAGAAATGACATGGAATGAAGCAATGCAAATGGGATTAAAACAAGCAATGGCAACAAGCAAACAGACATAAATTTGCTACAACAAGTCCACATTTTACTGGCCATAATCCTATTGGTGTTCTTGTGTGATTTGCATGACTTGCTGATGCTGAGAGCAGATAACTGGTGATTTGCTGAAGTGCCAATTTTGCAATCCCAATGTGCCCTGACATCTAATCAATTAGCTGCAAGTAGCTAACTGGGCAAATATACTAATACCAATAGGATCCCATCTGTAGGTCAAAATCCTGTTATGTAGTCATGATTGTGTAAGATAAATGTGCAGCTTGCAGCATCTCCTTGCTGGCAGTATATGAGCCTTATAGGATGGCAGTGGACTTGTATTTGAAAAACCAAGCAAGAATACATTAACTGCCAATGAGAAGCTGCTGTAAGTTACAACATTTGCCTTCTGCAGATATAACTATGTAATAGGATTTTGGCCACTATGTAGTATGTGCCTGGGAGACTGAAAATCAATCTTCAAATACTTTTTAAAAATGTTTAGTAAACATATATGGGGAAAGAAATTTTTCTCACAATAGTTGTTTCATAGAAATGTATTATTTTGTACATTTACTGAATAATACTCCAAAAACTGCACCACCCCATTTCAGCAGCCATACACTCAACAGAGCTATCAATGATACTTACACAAACAGCCACAATGCAATAGGAGAGATGCATTATCATGATACATCTATCAATCTATCCTTCCCTCCTTCCCTCTGTCCTTCCTTTTTATTCCCAGTCTTCTTCCAAATTTGTGTTGAGTGAGAGTGGATACATTCTTGATGTTTCATTACTGAAACTTGTCTTTTTGAAAAACAAATAATACTTTTATTAATTTTTTTTGGCAAAGTAAAGAATTTGGAAAGGAGGTTTAAAAAACTGGAAGCAGTAAAAATAGAAGTACCATGAGACTTCAGTAAAATCTGAGTCAACTCCATTGTCTAGTAAGAAAAATAAGAAACACTGAGAGGAGTGTGAGATTAAAAGTTGCATCAGATATTGGGGAGGTGCAGCTTAACTAAGGGTGCTTTGCATCCATTTAATTTTTCCACTTCCACTGTGGTAACCATGTATTTTTCAGTCCTCTTGGCTAGGCAAGAGGACTGAAAAAATTATTATTGACATAGAAATGATGAAATGAGGAGATATCTTGAATTATGTGCAGTGAAACCAATTGTGCATGCAACACACAGTCATGTTTGGCGTCTATGTTATGCTATGCTGCTTCAACATTAGAGCAGAGGTGGGTTGCTAATTTGTGGCCCTCATAGGATCTCTGTAGGCATCCTTCAGTCTCAAGAGACTATGGTTTTGGAACAGCGTCCAGTGTGGCTGAGGAGAGTGACAATCCCAATTCGAGAGTGACAATCCCTTTCACACTGAAGACAAATGCAATCTGCCCACTGTATAGCTCCCTGATTTTGCAGGTTTCAGGACTGCCTCTTTGCCTTGGCCTTCTGAACAAGTGCCTCTTCAAATTGGGAGAGGCCATGCTGCACCGCCTCCCTCCAGGCTGATCACTCAGATGTCAAGGTTTCCCATCTCTTGAGGTCCATTCCTAAGGCCTTCAGATCCTGCTTGCAGATATCCTTGTATCACAGCTGTGGTCTCCCTCTGGGGTGATTTCCCTGCACTAATTCTCCATACAGGAGATCTTTTGGAATCCAACCCTCAGCCATTTTCACAACATGCCCAAGCCAACATAGATGCTGCTGTTTCAGTAATGTATACATGCTAAAAATTCCAGCTCATTCTAGCACTACTCTATTTGGAACTTTGTCCTGCCAGGTGATAACAAAAATGCATCGGAAACAACACATATGGAACATGTTCAGCTTCCTTTCCTGCCATGCACAAAGTGTCCAGGACTCACTGCAGTACAAGAGTGTTCTCAGGACACAGGCTCTATAGCCCTGGATCTTGGTATATGCTGTTAGCTTCTTATTAACCCATACTCTCTTTGGGAGTCTAGAGAACATGCTGCTTTGACAATGCATTCATCCAGCTTGACATCTTGGGAGAGAGTGTCAGAGATCGTTGAGCCAAGGAACACGAAATCATGAACAACCTCCAAATGCTTGTGTAGAGATGGTAATAGAGGATAATAGAGGTGATAGAGTCCACGCCCTGGCCCATGACCTCTGTTTTCTTCAGGCTGGTTGTTAATCCCAAATCTTGGCAGGCCTTGCTAAAATGATTCATAAGTTGTTGGAGGTCTTCAGCAGAATGGACAACAGCTGCATCATTGGTGAAGAGGAGGTCCCACATACATTTCAGCTGGACTTTGGTCTTCGCTCTCAATCTGGAGAGATTACAGAGCTTTCCATCTGATCTAGTCCAGAGATAGACACCTTCTGTTGCAGTTCCAAAGGCATGTTTCAGCATGACAACAAAAAAGATCCCAAAAAGGGTTGGTGCAAAACAGAGCCCTGTTTCACTCTGCTTCAGATGTCAAAGGGATCTGATGTTGAGCCATCAAAAAATACAGTGCTCTTTGTTCCCTCATGAAAGGACCTGATGATGTTAAGGAGTGGAGGTGGACATCCAATCTTGGAAGTTCCTCTTCAACTGCTGCCACCAATTATAATCAATATTTAAAAAGGACAAGTGTTTCTTCCAAAACAAAACTTGTTTATTGATATAATAAAATAAAATGAGTAAATCACAGGTAGATAATCAAGTTGTAAATCACTGTTTCTCATTCATTAAATCACACAGACTTTTCCTCACTGACTATTTTGTCTCACGGGCCTACTAACATGCTAATCACTAACTCTCCATCTCTCCATCTCTCCATCTCACCCTCTCACACCTCACACACCCCTTTTATATTTCAGCTCCTCCCCCTTCTGCACCACCCTCCGTCCCTTCATTGGCTGATGTTCCACTGCCCAGCTGTGACTGACAGGTGAGAGCAGGACTGAATGTTACATGGGCAAACAGCTTTTCTACAACGCTGAGAAGAGAGATGCCACGGTAGTTACTGCAGTCACCCCTGTCTCCTGTGTTCTTATACAATGTGACGATGTTTGCATTATTCATGTCCTGTGGTACTCCACCTTCCCTCCAGCAAAGAGAAAATATCTCATACAGCTCAGTGGTGATGATCTCTTTACAGCATTTCAGCACTTCAACAGGGATGTTATCCTTCCCAGGTGCCTGGGCCTCTTTTATTTCTATTAATGTTGGTTCACTGTCCAACTCTTTCAAGACAGGGAGGCGACAGGGAGGCACTTGATGTTATTTAATGGCTCTTCAGTTACTGCATTCTCTCTGGAATGTAGCTCAGAGTAGTGGTCCA
Source organism: Pogona vitticeps (assembly GCF_051106095.1). Classification (NCBI taxonomy): domain Eukaryota; kingdom Metazoa; phylum Chordata; class Lepidosauria; order Squamata; family Agamidae; genus Pogona; species Pogona vitticeps. The sequence goes on along the minus strand of NC_135788.1, from coordinate 59,927,813 downwards.
TCTGCTGTGCTCGGTCCTGGATGATCATGCCTGTAGCAGACTTCAAAGGCGCAGATTTCTTCTGTATTGGACCTAAAACCTGCTTGATACCGTCATACATTCTCTTGATATTACCTGTGATATCTGTATCTGAGAGCAGAACTGAAGCCAATAATTGTTAAAACATCTCCTGGCAGTCTGTTGGACTTTGCTACAAGCAACTCAAAGAACCTGCAAGTTGTACTCATTAGGATAGGCTTTGTCGCTGCTAGAGTTCTCTTTTTTCCTCAATGGCTGGCTTCAGCTCCTCCAAATGGGTTTCAAACCAGTTGGCCATCTTTTTGGTCTTCTTGCCAAATGCAGACAAGGTGATGTTATACACAGCGTTCTTGAAATGTTTCCATCGTTCAGGTACATTTGCATCAGCCAGGCCTGGAAGGGTTTCCTCAAGTGCTTTGGCAAATTTCTCCACTTTCCTTCGATCGCAAGTCTTGCTGATGTCAATACGCAGCCTTCCTTCCTTTTTCGTGTGATACAATTTATTTATTCGCAGTTTTACTCTGCTACACACCAGGGAGTGATCAGTATCATAATCAGCACCCTGATAACTGCATGTAATCATAATACTAGGAAGGATAGAGCATCTACTGAGGATCAAATCAAGCTGATGCCACTGCTTTGATCATGGATGTCTGCAAGAGACTCTGTGTTGAAGCTTAATATTAAAGAACGTGTTGCTGACACAAAGACCATAATAACAGCAAAACTCCAGCAAGTGTTGGCCATTTTCCTTCATCTTCCCAATGCCAAAACAGCCTAGACAAGTGGTCCAAGAACTGTGATCAGCACCAAAATTGTGATCAGCACCAACTCTAGCATTAAAGTCAGTGAGAATGAACAACGGCTCTCTCTCAGGGATTTTTTTGATATTAGCTGCCAGATCATCATAGAGTTTGTCTTTGACTTCTGCTGTAGATGACAGTGTTGGTGCATATGCTCTAAGAAGGGTGATCAGCCTAGGAGCCCTAAGCTGATGAATGGAGCTGCAGAGGCAGGATTCTTTCACTCCCCGCAGCAGGTGGAACAATTGATCTCAGCAGAGTATTTCTAACCGCAAAGCCAACACCATATTCCCTGGTCTCATTCAATGGTTTTCCCTGTCAGAAGAATGAGAATTTCTTTTCTTTGACAGATCCTGAGTCTGGAAATCTTGTTTCTTACAGGGCAACAATGTCCATCTGTAGCCTACTCAGGTCCAATATCCCTTCATAAGATATTGGATTGCTAATCTTATCAGCCCTATCCAAAAAAGCCAAATTGTGCGTGGTGAGTTGCAGTAAAGTAACATGAGGAAGGGTCATGTTCCCCATTCTCAATTAAGATGTATGTTGCGGTTTTCAGTTGGAGATCTTGATGCACATTAAGGCAGCTGCAGGTAAGACAGCAGACTACTATGATCTGGATCTACATTCTTTCTTTATATTGGAATATTGCACAAGTTAAAATTATGGATGTATATGAAATATAGGTGAAAATTAAAAACAAATTAAAATGTTAAATAATCAGACTATTTTTGACCAGAAGTGGGCTACTTCAATAGCATTATCTCAGTCATTTACATTTTGTACATGTGGCGGAGCATAAATTGCATTCACATAAATGTTCCCTTGATTAAATTTCTCGACAGTCACATTTAAAAGTCTGCATTGTAAAAAAATAATAATAATCATTTTATTATTACCAAGCCATAGTTCTTTATGGGGCATATCACTCTGTGTAGTAGTTTTGTACTGGAACACTTTTTAAATTTTGTAGACATACATTTTTCACACTATGTTTCTTGTGGAAATTAACCAATGATGAAAGGAAATGGATTCTCTGCACCCTTATAGTGGCTGAACAATTGATACTGCATAACTGGAAGGATGAATGACCAGCCTTCATCAATCAATGGATTGATGACCTGATACAGTATTCCTTTCAGCTTTTGAACCTGTGGCATATAGAAAAGAGCTGCACCCGGATACCTACCTACCTGAGAATTGATTGTCTTTCTCTGAAGTTTATATCTAGCTTCTTTTTTGGATACTAGGATTCTTAAAAGATGAAACTGATGCTATTGTTTTTCAGTTCCTAGCTGTTCGAAAAAAATGTGTCTAGTTCTTCATTTGGGGATATTTTTCTTCACATGTTACTTCTTTTATTTTGTAATAATCATCATCATACCCTCCATGGACACTGGTCTTATTGAGGTGGAGGGACTTGTGTGCTTCAGCGAAGTTGAGAGCTATGTTGAAGGGTCTCCTAAGCTAGACAGATCTCAGGTGAGAAGCCAGACTAACTGTGTACACCAACCATCAATCACAATGAGAGGCATTGATGCCTACAAGAAGGATGACCCAAGAAGAGACAGTGGTCTTTGAACAGCACTGCAGTGTTGCTCCCATTGCTCTTACTGAGGGACTGATCAACCATCAGGGAAGAGTTCTGTCTGTGAGTATGTGTGAATGTGAAGAATGAAAGAGGACTCTTGATACCTTTGTTTTTTGTTGTCTTATGAATGAAAGCAATAAATGTTGCATGAATAGTCTTTATCCTAAAAATTTGGTGTATGGTCTTCTTGTCAGTGGGACGTGGTGGCGCTGTGGGCTAAACCGCAGAAGCCTGTGCTGCAGGGTCAGAAGACCAAGCAGTCGTAAGATCGAATCCACGCAACGGAATGAGCGCCCGTCGCTTGTCCCAGCTCCCGCCAACCTAGCGGTTCGAAAGCATGCAAATGCAAGTAGATCAATAGGGACCACCTCGGTGGGAAGGTAACAGCGTTCCGTGTCTAAGTTGCACTGGCCATGTGACCACGGAAGATTGTCTTCGGACAAAACGCTGGCTCTATGGTTTGGAAACGGGGATGAGCACCGCCCCCTAGAGTCGAACATGACTGGACAAAAATTGTCAAGGGGAACCTTTACCTTTACCTTTACCTTCTTGTCAGTAGTCTGGTCAGGGTCTCTCTCCTCTCCTGGTCCCTCTCCCCAGGATATAAAGAACATTAATCCCACGGGTAACAAAAATGTCAACAATTAAACCTGTAGTTAAATTAGATTTTCTTAACATTGAAAGTAATGTTCTCATATGCACAATCCAAGACCAAATTATTTCCATTAGATACTTTAAAGAAATAATTATGAAGCAATGTGTAAGTAATAGATATTAAAGGGCCTGTTGTGAATCTAATTCATCATTTCATAGCTGGATGCAGACAGCTTTCATCAATGAATTATATGTGCAGACATGAGGAAGTTGCAAATATCATTTTTCAGCAATTGGTTAAATCTTATGGGTTACTCACATTTTTCCTCCTTATTATAAATGTCATTCACATACAGTTTTAGGAAGTTTTAATACTGCACTGAGATATTCTAAAGTATGAAAAGCCAATGTTTACCAGTCAAGTGCACATTTTTTAATCAGTCTTGCATTTGGTTTGGTTTGGTTTGGTTTGGTTTGGTCACCTGTTCTGTAATATGTATTTTGGAGAGAGAGAGAAAATGATTCCGCTTGTTTTCTAGCCAAACAAAGAAAAGACTGACAACCTGTTATTTCTGTTTCCCATGCTTTTTCAGTTTAATAGTATGGCATCAAATCAGAAATATAGGAACCTCTCATCTAGATGTAGCCTCATATATTTGGTCTGGCTTCCATTTCCTAGCAAAAATATACAGTACTCTCCTTCGATCTAGCAATGAAAAGTGAATGTAAGTATAACCTTTTTTTCTTATCAGACCGGATAGAAGGAATTTCACAAACACATGTTGCCCAAGTAAATAAATGTAGCTTTTAAAATAACTTTGATATGGAGTAGTCAAGTGAAACAATTCCAATCCAGTTTGCTTCATTCTGGGCCACATAGCAATCGCGTACTGTGTTTTACAAATGAAGCACTGGGATGTGTTTTTCACCTGCTTCACTTGTGCTAATAAATGAGTACTCCCTTCAAAAGAAAATTACAAGCCAAGCTCTCTATTTTTATAACTTTTCTTACAGACAGCACTTGGATACAACTACATATGTTCAAGTTAATCCACTTGCTTCCCCCCCCCACGGGATCAGGAGAGATGAGAACTGCACCCAGCGTGGGGGTAGGGAACGAGGAGTATGGTTTAAAACCATGCTCCCTCTCCCACTCAGCCTCTTCTCAAGGCTTTCTTCTCAGGATGAGGCCGCTGCACCCAGAGTTGGCTCTCGTAGCACAGCAGTTTCGATTTTGGAAGAGTGATAGAGGGCATGCATCGGCACCCCCTCCAGGCTTTCTTTCTCTCTCTCTCTCTCTCTCTCTCTCTCTCACACACACACACACACACACACACACACACACACACACACACACTTGAATAAGGGGAGCTCCTCCCCTTTACAATGTTTTTGAATTAATTTATATATTTATTACAAAAAATTACAAAAGGACCCTGTGGGGGGGGGAGCTTCCCTGGAGGGTCCTTTAGATACAAAGGGTGGATGTTCAACCAGCTCACCTCCACCCACCCCATTTAAAGGGGATAGTTTAGGGGGAGATCCCTGGTAACTTAACAAGATCCATTGGGTCAGTGTAATCGGGTTCATTACTTTGTTTAGGCAATTCATCATGTAAATGAAATGACATTAGTGGAGTATCATTAAACATATTTTTATTAACAGTATCAATGGCTTGTTGCTGATTTATATTCTTGTTAACTTCAAAAGACAGCTTTTCAAGTGAAACATCATATAACAAAGGTAAAGATTTATTTAACATTTCTTCTTCTAAGATTGATATGTTCTTGAAAATTTTCTCGGTCATTGGGGTTCCTCAAGTTGCTGCTCCGCACTGCACATATGGTCCCGCAACATGGGTGTCGGGACCATTTGCCTTCCCTCGGCTTCTCGTTCAACTGGAGAGGTTTCTGCCGATTTACAACCTTCATAGGACCTCGTCCCCAAGGGAATGCTAATACCGTCCATTCTTCTGGATCAAATCCTGCTATTATTGGCTTTGATCCTAACTTTTCATCACTTCTCTCTTTCACCTCACCTGCTTCTCCCTTTAATAATCCCCCTTTCCTACATCCGTTTTCAGTATTGTAAATATCTTAGCATCATCAGATTTATTAATTTCCCAATTCTCCTCACACACTGTCACTTTCTCTGACTCTCTCAACTGACCGTTTTTCCTCTGTCGTTAAAAAAAGTTTATCTGCTGCCGAACCTTTCCTCCTGACTCCTCCCCTTTTCCCCTCACTCCTAACTCCTCTATTCTTTCATTGATCTCGTGCACAGCTGGCTCCTGTTCTTTATCTATCCCTTCCATTCCTTCTATCTCATGTACATCTGAATCCTGTTCCTTATCTATTCCTTCCACTTCTTCTATCTCTTTTCCTGTCTCTTGTCTCTTTATTTCTTTTTCCTCTGTCCCTTCCTTTGGATTCTCCTTTCCGCATGTTTCTCCTTTTCTCTTAGACTGCTGAGGGGACCGCACACTCTCCAGCTGTTTTGCCTCCTTCTCACAGTCAGATTAATAATAATAATAATAATAATAATAATAATAATAATAATAATAATAATAATAATAATAATAATAATAATAATAATAATAATAATAATAATAATAATAATAAAAAGAGAAGGGGGACGAAGGAAAAGAGACTGAAAGAAAGGAACTAACAGAGCAAAATAATTAAATAATACATACATACATACATACATACATACATACATACATACATACATACATACATACATACATACATACATACATACATACATACATACATACTAAAAGTAAGGTAAGAAGAAGGGAATTGGTCAATGGGGAGGGGGTCTGCAAAAAAGGGTTAACAAGTTGGGGTTTATTTTTTTAAAAAAAGAAAAAACTAAATAAACAAACAAATAAGTAAATAAATAAGGAATAAACAAACAAGCAAATAAATAAATCTTATTCTAAGTCCTAATTAGGGTGGTAGATTAGGGCTCTGGCCCTTGCTCTGCTATGGATAGGGGCTAAGTGGGGTATATATACTTATTTGTTTATTTATTTAGTTAGTTTCTTTATATAATAGTAATAATAAATAAAGCAAATAGAAGAAAAAAGATACATTTTTTGACTCATTGGGATCAAGGTAAAGGCCAGGGTAAAGGGCTGTAAATATACAGCACTTCCAGACAGTTCAGTAGTTAGGTTGCCTTTGAGGAGCAGTGGGCGGGATGAGCTCTGGTGGCGAGTGTGAAACCCCAACCTAGGCATTCAACCAGGGATTTCAAAGCTCATAGGCGGGCTAAACTGAAGGCCTTGGCTGACAATTTATTATCTCATTTTGCTGCCTTAGAAGGAAATGCACCCAGTACATTGAGAGAAGTGGATCAGGATGGCAGGAGGCAGACAGAAGAAAGGAGTGTGATAGTCCCGGATGTTGAGGAGGTGACAGAGGAACAGAGATGAGGAGTAGCCTGCCAGTGCGAGGTCCAGAGGCCCTGGGTATCAGCCAATGCCAGTCTGGAGGGCAAGGAGAGCCCACCCATCCATGGGCTCAGTGCCTTGAGAGCAGCACGAGAGCTAACCATTGCACCAGACACTAACAGGGCAATGATGGTATGGCCGTGGTATAGGGGACCCACCCTGAAGCAATAGGAGTTTGTTCAGGCAGCAATACAGGGCTCAGGTGATTTAATAGGCCAGGGAGCACTATCAGGGCCTTATGCCAATACCTGGAGGGCACCTTACCCACAAGTATCGTTTACTGCCCCTTTGGCAGCAACAACGGGAGTAGGTGTACGGCCATACCTGTCGGTACCTGACACTGGGTACAATTCCATCCCGTTGTGTGCACTCTGTTTTGGTGATTATTCCTTCCCATTGGGTGATCATTTGATGCCCAGTACAAAACAGCGTATCTGAAAGGGAAAGTACATGGATCATTTTGAACTACTGAACAGAAAAGTAGATGCCAAGACAGTTGAAAAAGAGAATGAAATGGAAAAAGAGAAGCGACAGCACAGGGAACCTGAGAGAACATGGGCCAATTGGTTCCCAGGTTTTCTCATTTACTTCAGAGTTTTTGTAAAGGCTCAGCCTTGGAGAGCCCTTTCTCTGGTTCAGTATCTAGACCTTATTTACAGGGCATATGTAGACTTTCCGGGACACACATGGCTTCTCTATGATGAAATTTTTCATTGGAGAGCGGTGGTTCACCCAAATTTGAGGTGGGATGAGTTTGTGGCTTCAGGTGAAGACGCTGGCTTGGCCGGCTCAAGGGGATAGGTTTGACAGCGACCAACTTATTTGGAAAGCAAGTCTTGTTAATACTACTCATGTTGCAACAGGGCAGGTAGTTCAACCCCGCCTGTTTTTCTGGGAGTTCAGTTTTAAGGGAGCATGTTCCAGGAAGATGTGTCAATAAAGGCATGAATGCTCCATATGTGGTGGGTTTCATGTGGGTTCATGATGTTTTAAAGCAAGGCAGCAGAAAGGGAACAGTAAGGAACCATCAGGAGGCAGGAAGCCTTTCTTTGAGTTCTAAAAAGTGCTGAACTGCTTGGGTTTGAGAAAAGCCATGATTTGACTATAATTACCAGAATCCTTCAGCCAGTATGGCAACTTGTAGTCTCAAAAAAGTTCTAAGTTCTGGAACGGGGTACTCTAGGAGCTCATGATGCTCAGTATTATAGATAATATATTAGTTCAATGTTGTTTTAAGTGTTGGGTATGAATCATTTAATGGTAGTCAGAAGTGAGTTTTGGTAAAAAAAAAAAAAGAAAGTGAAATTCCAATCCACTTTCTTATCAAGCAAACAAACAAAACTGTTCTTATTTGTCTGCCAAATTACTGACATTAGGAGCAGACTCAGCAGGAGAAAAGTAGAAGAGACACACATGAGCATGACTGCTTTTAAATAGCAATGCAAATCATCTCAGGTCTGTAAGATGAAGAGGATGTTCAGTTGTATTTCCCACAAAAAGCACAAAGCCAGACTGCAAATTGTTTTTAGGTGTATCAAGATGCCTTGAGGTGATAACATGCTTGGCTTTTAAACCTTCTTCTGAGTGCACCATTCACCCTGCACAGTCAAGCATGAGCAAATAGACGGCTCTTCCTAAAATGTCTCTAATGAAAGCCATGCAGCTTAAGGCAATAGAAATACTTCCTTATGTTTCCTTCATTACCTGAAACATCTACTTCCTTGTGCCCATTTTTTAAAAAAGGAAACACTTTTGTTTGATTATAATGGTTGAATGAGAGCTTTGTGATCTAGGAATTAGATGCCCCAGCACTAGGACATCAGTTAAAAATGCCATGGTATCCCCTTCAATGAAAAGGGACTCTAAAAAATATTTTTCTTAGTGGAATAAGCAAACTTGCAGCAAAGAATCACTTACTAAGCTGCACTGAAATCAACCAAGTGTTGTGGACAAGAAGAGTAAAGGATGCCAGCTGCTGATCAATGAACAAAGGCATTCTGTCCCTTTCATTCCTGCTAGGAAATAGGCTCCTACATTCTACAGCACATGAACAAACATGAAAAAACATATTTGTGCTGGACATGATAAGTAAAAGAAATGAAGAACTTACAAAGTTTTCTTAAGAAAAACACAAACATAAACAATACCACAAGAAAGGCAGTACAGAAATAAAACAAACAAATAATAAATGACCAAATAATTGAAAAGTATGAATGTAGTAAAATGCATTTGCACTCACTGTGGCTTCTGACCTGTTTTCCACACTGAAAAAGCATAAGACATTTCTTAAGTTGACATTCTGTTGACATTTCTCATGACTGATGCCAGGGTTTAGCACTGTCAGGTACCAAGCGTTACCATATAGACCAGGATCCAATGTTACTTTTGGACCTATTCTGCTCCTCTTTGCTGCGAATATCTGGCCACCTGCCCTTCCTGAACAAAATGATCAATGGCTGGGAAGAGGAGAAGCACAAATTTCTGCATGTCTTCTGCACCAAGAGTGGGAGAATTCACCAGGGGCCACTTTTATGCACTGGTGCCATTAGGGGAGGGACACAAAAGGCTAAAAATTGGGTGGTGGAGAGAAATGGAAAACTTCCGGAAGTCCACTTTGGTTTTGAAAAATGAGTCCAGGTGCTCAAGAACAAGAGCAACCTGAACTGCCTGATGTGTATAGGGGGGTGTATAGGGGGGGTGTATAGTCCCTGGGTGGCACTCTGTCCATTCTCTTCTACTTTCTGTTGTGGGGAGGTGGTGCTGATTGACACCAGAGAAAGAAGTAAATGAGGTAGTGTTGAAACAGGGACAAAGAGGATATGGAAGTGGGCCCTACTAAGAGCCTCTTGCCCAAACGTCCCCTCCTCAGGCCTGAAACTAGCACTAATACTGATAAGCTGCCCCCAGGGAGGCCATGTTGATTCATATTGTTTTGTTACATATAATTTGCACTGTTGAGAAGGAATTGTACTACATGTTGGAAAACCTGTGGTAGCCGGAATCCTAATTGGCAATAGAAGGTTCAAATGCTTAAACCAAGTGTGTATGTGTTTGTTTGTTTGTTTGTTTTAAGAGTGCAGTTCACAGACTCTAATGATCTTCTGCCAAGTGCTGAGAACCAGCAGTTTTATTGGAAACTGACACTCATCACCATGACAACCTATACTCACAGGCTGAGAGACTGGCCACTCTGTCACCAAGAGCATTAGTTGTGGATATACTAACATAAATTCCATAGAGGCCTGAGGTGCTATACAAAAGCCCCAGCCCACATAGAACAACAGTCTTTTAAAAATCCTACAGAAGTTTAGCACAAACAGTCTTTCCAAATCACTCTGGATTTGAGTTAGACTGGGCAGCAATGTCAAAGAGGGAAATGCCCATAACTCCAGCGGACCAAACAAAATGACGAATGCTTTGGGCTCTTTGTGGGCTGGTGAATCCTGAGGGACAGATGAAAGTTGGGAAACTCAGGCCTGGCAACTCTTGGTGTTGTTCTAATATTTTTGTTCCTTGCCTCTGTGATCTTGGTTTCAGTGTTTATATACGTATATATATAAGCCCTGATCTGTTATATAACACACACACACACACACACACACACACACACACACACACACACACACAGAGAGAGAGAGAGAGAGAGAGAGAGAGAGATCAGGGCTTATATATATATATATAAGCCCTGATCTGTGATCACAGATATATATTCACAGATATATATATATCTGTGATCAAGAATACACACACACACACACACACACACACACACACACACTGTATATAAGGCCTGATCTGTTATCACAGAAATGCTTCCAGCACCATATAATATCATTGGCTCCTGCTATACTGGAGGAATGATCTACAGGTGTCAGTTCAGCTCTGGCAAGATGCCCTGAAATAGGGCCTTTTGGGAATAAGAAGGTTGTGGGCAGGCTTAGATCACAGTGTCCTAGAATCAGTCTGCACACTTGCACCACTTTAGTGTGGAGGCTGGCTTATTCTGCCACTGTTGGAAAGAAAAGAGGAGGGAAACAGCAAGATCACCCCGTCTGTGAACTGGCAGGGCCTTGGAGTGATGGCCACACAAACAGAAGTGGGACTACTTTGTTGTATGTCACTTTGCCATGAAGGATTACTGTATTCCCACAACAGTTCTGATAAACCTCAAATAAATATCAAACACACTATTTCATCTGAGAACAATTCAATTAACAATTTCATCTGAGAACAATTCAATTAACAATTTACTATAGAACAAAACATGTCAAACATATTCAATATGTGTTTTTCAGAAAGGCTGAATGAAATGTTATCAGGTTTAAGCTTTTTTGTTTTGTTTTAAAGAGGAGTAATGCTATTGTTTATTGCCCTCCAAATGAGAATAATTCTACTGCTAAAGTAGTCTCAGAAGATGTAGATAGACAGAGGTTATTTTTATGCTGGTAGATTGATAATGAGTATAGTGTAGTAGATAGAGCAGTGGACTGGGACACAGGGGGCCTGCTTTCCCTCTCAACCATGGAAACTCATTGGGGATGTGGAATTGGTAAAAACATTCCTTAAATACCCCATGTATCTTAAAAGTTCTGTTAGGGTCACTGTAAGTTAGTACCAACTTGAAGGCACTTAACAAGAGTGATCTTGTTGGTGTTTAGTCATTTAGTCATGTCCGACTCAGCATGACCCCATGGACCAGAGCACACCAGGCCCGCCTGTCTTCCACTGCCTCCCGGAGTTTGGTCAAATTCATGTTAGTAGCTTCGATGACACTGTCCACCCATCTCATCCTTTGTTGTCCCCTTCTCCTCTTGCCCCCACACTTTCTCAACATCAGGGTCTTTTCCAAGAAGTCTTCTCTTCTCATCAGATGGCCAAAGTATTGGAGCCTCAGCTTCAGGATCTGTCCTTCCAATGAGCACTCAGGGTTGATTTCCTTTAGAATGGATAGGTTTGTTCTCCTTGCAGTCCAGGGGACTCTTAAGAGCCTCTTCCAGCACCACAATTGAAAAGCATCAATTCTTCAGCAGTCAGCTTTCTTTATGGTCCAGCTCTCGCTTCCATACATCACTACAGGAAAAACCATAGCTTTGACTATGCGAACTTTTGTCGGCAATGTGTTTTCTCTGCTTTTAAAGACGCTCTCTAGGTTTGTCACTGCTCTCCTCCCAAGAAGCAGGCGTCTTTTAATTTTGTGGCTGCTGTCCCCATCTGCATGGGAGCCCAAGAAAGTAAAATCTGTCACTGCCCAAGAAAGTGAAATCTGTCACTGCCTCCATATTTTCCCTTTCTATTTGCCAGGAGGTGATGGGACCAGTGGCCATGATCTTAGTTTTTTTGATGTTGAGCTTCAGACCATTTTTTGCACTCTCCTCTTTCACCCTCATTAAGAGGTTATTTAATTCCTTCTCACTTTCTGCCATCAGAGTCGTATTATCTGTATATCTGAGGTTGTTGATATTTCTTCTGGCAATCTTAATTTCAGCTTGGGATTCCTCCAGTCTGGCCTTTCGCATGATGTATTCTGCATATATGTTAAATAAGCCTTGTCATACTCCTTTCCCAGTTTTGAACCAATCAGTTGTTCCATATCCAGTTCTAACTGTTCCTTCCTGTCCCACGTATAGATTTCTCAGGAGATAGATAAGGTGGTTAGGCACTCCCATTTCTTTAAGGACTTGCCATAGTTTGCTGTGGTCCACACAGTCAAAGGCTTTTGCATAGTCAATGAAGCAAAAGTAGATGTTTTTTCTGGAACTCTCTGGCTTTCTCCACAATCCAGCGCATATTAGCAATTTGGTCTCTAGTTCCTCTTCCCCTTCGAAATCCAGCTTGTACTTCTGGGAGTTCTCGGTCCACATACTGCTGAAGCCTGCCTCTGAGGATTTGGAGCATAACCTTGCTAGTGTGTAAAATGAGTGCAATTGTATGGTAGTTGGATCATTCTTTGGCACTGCCCTTCTTTGGGATTGGGATGTAGACTGATCTTTTCCAATCCTCTGGCCACTGCTGAGTTTTCCAAACTTGCTGGTATATTGAGTGTAGCACCTTAACAGCGTCATCTTTTAAGATTTTAAATAGTTCAACTGGAATGCCATCACCTCCATTGGCCTTGTTGTTAACCATGCTTTCTAAGACCCACTTGACTTCACTCTCCAGGTTGTCTGGCACAGTAAGAGTGATCTTATTGGCAGCCACTATCATTCTGGAGTAACCAGGATCATACTTCAAGTACCACAGCACAAAGCAACAGAGATATAGCACTTTAAAAGAAGTCATTGTGTAATGTCACAGACAAATACTCTCTCCACATCCATGCCACCTCTTCAAACACCCAACAAGCATGGCATTGTGCAGATGCAGTGCATTCAGTTCCCTGAATAGAAGGAGCTAATTAAGGCACAGCAGTAGCAGAATAACCCTATAATGGCATCCTACTTAGCTTACACAAAAACATTCAATAGGGTAGCCACAATAAATCATGTCCTGCCTTCCCTGCACACCACTGTGGCATAAGGAGAAAGAATCAATCAAATGATACATGCCAACTTCCCTCTGAACAGAAGTTCAAATTGCCTAGTGGCACAAACATAAAGAGCAAGCACACAGGACATAATGTTGAGCTATCTCTTCAGCCATGAGTTTGAGAGAGAGAAGAATTATTTCCTAACATTTTAACAAATTATTCTTCTTTTTTACCACTAAAGATTCCATGTTCTTTTGTCAAGTTTTTGAGCACATAATTTTGTAAGTAAATATTGTTCTTTTTTGTTTGTTTATTTGTTTGTTTAGTATTCTCTGATTATTGTTGGTCTCCTTAGATAAGGGGAATTCTTGGGGAGCTTGCTTAAAATTCTAAGTCTATATAAAACTGCCCCACTTTTTGCTTGGCAAGCATACAAAACTCAACAGTGCCCTCCTTTTTCTGATATTGAAATTGTCTCTGTAGACACATTTTTAAAAAGCTACCGTAATCAGTTGGAAAATGTATTGAGCAAGGAAAGAGTTACACTAGCAACACTGTTATATCTAAAGCTCAGTCTAACAATAGACAGAGTGGAACAGTCAGATCTCAGATGCCAAGGTGAGCAGCTGGCAATGCTGCCAAGTGTTGAAAGTAGGTGTGTGCAGTACATTCCCTCCACATCCCAAGTTAGCCTGCTGACATCAGGTATGGTGGAGAACACCATTCTGTCACTAGTGTCAATGAAAGATTATGCTGGCAGTCTAGCTAGGATTTGCATGCAGGATGAGACGGGCTGCCATCTCATTCTTCACATCAGGATGCAAAATGCTTTGGGGCACTTCTAATTATTTATTTATTTATTTATTTATTTATTTACAATATTTTTTAGCCGCACCATTGCCACAAAATGTGTGTTATGCCAACTTAGATTCCCAGTGTAAGTGGAAAGGGAGTCAGTTGGTGTCCTTCTTTCATCCAGCTTTAATCTAAGGGAAAGGCTGTGCTGACAATCAGCCTTCATTGAAAGTGTTCTGCAGTGGAATATGTTCTTTCACTATATCATTCTTGTAATTTTTAAAAACTTCAAAATAGTTATGTCAATAGCTCAAGCAACCGAACATAAAATAACCGGGAGGAAATAATTTTTTAACAGCCAGTCACACTAGTATAACTTGTCTTTTGGGCTGACTAAGACTCTGCAGGAAGTTTACTAACTAAAACCAGAGCTTGGAAAACCTTCCCTGCAGCTTGATTGATTGATTGATTGATTGACTGATTGATTGATTGAGCTTATATGCTGCCCATTTAGACAGTCTACTTTGGGTGGCTCACAAAACACAGAATAAATACAATTAATATGAAATAACAATTTCCAGGTTGAAAAGTCTGTAGGTCGAGTCTCCATTGACCTACAATGCATTGAAAACAGATTAATCCCGTAACCGGCCGCTTTTGTTCCATTTTTGTTCCATTTTGGTTTTTTTCTGGTCTGTAGGTCTATTCTCTGGCTGCAAGTTGAACCTAAATTTTGCAGCCAGAGAAGTCTGTAACTCGAAAAGTCTGTAAGTCGAGCTGTCTGTAAGTCGAGGGTCCACTGTAGATAAAGATGGAGAGAGAGAGAGAGAGAGAGAGAGAGTTATGTAATGCCCAGAGGGAAAGCCTGTCTATATAACCAGGTCTTGAATTGGTTTTTAAGCTTGTCTAATGTGGCCGAGCACAGACAAGTTATTTCCGGAGTGTGTACTCTTTGCACGGTGGCAGTTCTCCCATCTGTTTCCTTCCCCTTTTCTTTGGTGTACATACATGGCTAAAGGAAATATAATGTATTTCCTTCCTGCATCACATTCTTGTAGTGATTTCTGCACTCCAAACTGCTGAGTCGCAAAGCTTGCTTCCTCTTGGAATTTGAATCCAGCCCTCTGTAGTTTACCAAGGCCTTGCAACAGCAGTTTGAATCTACAATCCTTCTCAGCCTTGTAACTTTGCTTTCTTTGAGTTATTATTTCCTCCTTTAGAATTTTGAAGCAAATGCATTTTAATATCTAGAGATTTGTTTTAGCTACTTATGGTTTGATATTTATGCTGTTCTTTACTTCCACACTATTAGAGAGGAGGCCGGGTAGGTGGGACTCGTCAGCCCTGGAAGGCAGCCCATCTAGGAGAAGGAAAACTCCGACTTCAAACCTCCACTGCCTTGTGGCTATATCCACTTATGGAAAGGGCTTCAGGAGATAACCTCGAGGCAAAATCCGGAGCCGGAGTCCCGGAGGCAGTTTATATCATTCCGCCAACTCCTGCGACGTCACTGGAACCAATTGTACTGGCTCTTGCCTTTCCACTGGACCATTTCAGTGACGTGGAGAGGGGGGATCTGCTGCTTGGGTAACAGCGTATCCTCCATATTATTTTACCCAGGCTTCGTGCTCTGGAGAGGACACTCCAGCTTCGCATACAGCGTCGAAACAACACGGGAAGTAGCAGTTACCGGTTATAAGTCCTTGCTCAATTGGCGTAGAGCATGACGCCAGGGGCTACTTCTGACGGTGGGAGAGGTCATTACACCTCACCAGGTAGATACCGCCCACCTTAAGCTGGGCAGCCCCCAGCCAGTAAGGTGCTACCTCGCCACGGTCTGTTAACTTCACGGGGTGCGCGGGGTTTAGGATCAAACCCGACAAGCAGATCGATAACTGTGCACCATGCAACAATCGTAAGAAAACGCCTGCCCTAAAGCTGGGCACCTGGAATGTACGGACAATGACCCCTGGCTTTCCTGACTACGGCTTTCCTAACGACCTGCAAGAAATAGACGATGTGCGCAAGACAGCTGTCATTGACATGGAACTGAGTAGACTGCAGATGGACATTGTTGCCCTGCAAGAGACAAGATTGCCAGACTCGGGATCTGTCAAAGAAAAAAACTTCTCATTCTTCTGGCAGGGAAAACCATCGAATGAGACCAGGGAATATGGTGTTGGCTTTGCAGTCAGAAATACTCTTCTGAGATGCATTGTTCCACCTACTGTGGGGAGTGAAAGAATCTTGTCTCTGCAGCTCCACTCATCAGCAGGACCAGTAACCCTCATTAGTGCATATGCACCAACACTGTCATCCACTCCAGAAGTGAAAGACAAATTCTATGACAATCTGGCAGCTACTATACAAAAAGTCCCTGAAAGAGAGGCACTGTTCATTCTTGGAGACTTCAACGCTAGAGTTGGTGCTGATCATAATTCTTGGCCCACTTGTCTAGGCCGTTTTGGCATTGGAAAGATGAATGAAAATGGCCAACGCGTGCTGGAGCTTTGCTGCCATTATGGTCTTTGCGTCAGCAACACATTCTTTAACACGAAGCTGCAACACAGAATTTCCTGGAGACATCCAAGATCCAAGCATTGGCATCAGCTCGATCTAATCCTCACTAGACGTTCCAGCCTTCCTAGTATTACGATCACACGCAGACCAGAGTGCTGATTGTGATACTGATCACTCCCTGGTGTGTAGTAGAGTAAAACTGTGAACAAAGAGAGTATATCACACGAAAAAGGAAGGAAGACCACGTATTGACATCAGCAAGACTCGCGATCAAAGAAAAGTGAAAGAATTTGCCCAAGCACTTGAGGAAGCCCTTCCAGGTCCGGCTAATGCAAATGCACCTGAATGATGGGAACACTTCAAGAACACTGTCTATAACACCGCCTTGTCCACCTTTGGCAAGAAGACCCAAAAGATGGCTGACTGGTTCGAAGCCCATTCAGAGGAGTTAATGCCAGCCATCGAGGTTAAGAGAAGAGCTCTAGCAGCATATAAAGCCTGTCCTAGCGAGTACAACTTGCAAGCTCTTCGAGCTGCTCGCAGCCAAGTCCAACAGGCTGCCAGGAGATGCTCCAACGATTATTGGCTCCAGCTCTGCTCTCATATACAGTTAGCAGCGGACACAGGTAACATTAAAGGAATGTATGACGGTATCAAGCAGGCCTTAGGTCCAATACAGAAGAAATCTGCTCCCTTGAAGTCTGCTACAGGTGTGCTCATCCAGGACCGAGCACAGCAGATGGAACACTGGGTACAGCACTACTCTGAGCTATATTCCAGAGAGAATGTAGTAACCGAAGAAGCATTAAATAACATTGAGTGCCTACCTGTCTTGGAAGAGCTGGACAGCGAACCAACCCTAGCAGAAATAAAAGCGGCCTTGGACTCCCTCGCCTCCGGCAAGGCACCTGGAAAGGATAACATCCCTGCTGAAGTGCTGAAATGCTGTAAGGAGATCATCACCACCGAACTGTATGAAGTCTTTTGTCTCTGCTGGAGGGAAGGTGGAGTACCACAGGACATGAAGGATGCAAACATTGTCACATTGTACAAGAACAAAGGAGACAGGGGTGACTGCAATAACTACCGTGGCATCTCTCTTCTTAGCGTTGTAGGGAAGCTGCTTGCCCGTGTTGTTCTGAAGAGGCTCCAGGTGCTTGCAGACAGAGTGTATCCAGAATCACAGTGCGGATTT
Source organism: Pogona vitticeps (assembly GCF_051106095.1). Lineage (NCBI taxonomy): Eukaryota > Metazoa > Chordata > Lepidosauria > Squamata > Agamidae > Pogona > Pogona vitticeps. The sequence goes on along the minus strand of NC_135788.1, from coordinate 59,910,371 downwards.
CGAGCTAATAGATCCACCACTGACATGGTATTCTCCCTCCGACAGCTGCAGGAGAAATGCAGGGAACAACAACAGCCACTCTTAGTGGCCTTCATAGACCTTACAAAAGCATTTGATCTGGTTAGCAGGGATGGCCTTTTTAAAATACTTCCCAAGATTGGATGTCCACCTTGTCTCCTTAACATCATCAGATCTTTCCATGAGGGAATGAAAGGCACTGTAGTTTTTGACGGCTCAACATCAGACCCCTTTGACATCCGAAGCGGAGTGAAACAGGGCTGTGTCCTCGCACCAACACTTTTTGGGATCTTTTTTGCTGTCATGCTGAAGCATGCCTTTGGAACTGCAACCGAGGGTGTCTATCTCCGGACTAGATCAGACGGAAAGCTCTTTAATCTCTCTAGATTGAGAGCGAAGACCAAAGTCCAACTGAAATGCATGCGGGACTTCCTCTTCGCAGATGATGCAGCCATCGTTGCCCACTCTGCTGAAGACCTCCAACAACTCATGAATCGTTTCAGCAAGGCCTGCCAAGACTTTGGACTAACAATCAGCCTGAAGAAAACACAAGTCATGGGCCAGGGCGTGGACTCACCTCCTTCCATTACCATCTCTACACAAGAATTGGAGGTTGTTCACGACTTTGTGTACCTTGGCTCAACCATCTCTGACACCCTCTCTCTGGATGTCGAGCTGGATAAACGCATTGGCAAAGCAGCCACCATGTTCTCTAGACTCACAAAGAGAGTATGGCTCAATAAGAAGCTGACGACACATACAAAGATCCAAGTCTATAGAGCCTGTGTCCTAAGCACACTCCTGTACTGCAGCGAGTCCTGGACCCTTTGTGCACGGCAGGAGAGGAAGCTGAACACGTTCCATATGCGTTGCCTCCGAAGGATTTTTGGTATCACCTGGCAGGACAAAGTCCCAAACAGAGTAGTCCTAGAACGAGCTGGAATTTTCAGCATGAATACATTACTGAAACAGCGACGTCTACGTTGGCTTGGGCACGTCTTGAGAATGGCTGATGGTCGGATTCCAAAGGACCTCCTGTATGGAGAATTAGTGCAGGGAAATCGCCCCAGAGGGAGACCACAGCTGCGATACAAGGACGTCTGCAAGCGAGATCTGAAGGCCTTAGGAATAGACCTCAACAGATGGGAAACCCTGACATCTGATCGTTCAGCCTGGAGGCAGGCACTGCATCGCGGGCTCTCCCAATTTGAAGCGACCCTTGCCCAGCAGGCCGAGGCAAAGAGGAAGTCACTAAAGCAGCAAAACCAGGGAGCTGGACAGGGGACAGATTGGATTTGTCTTCAGTGTGGAAGGGATTGTCACTCTCGAATTGGCCTCCTCAGCCACACTAGACGCTGTTCCAAGTCCTCCATACAGAGCACGCTACCATAGTCTTTCGAGACTGAAGGATGCCTAACTCTTTACTATTCCCCAATGTAATCATTGTGTACATTTTGATTCTTGTTCCATTAAAATTTTCCTATTGAATAACACTGTGAATATGATTCAGTAAGCCCAAACTATGTTAAGATTTACTAGTATAACAAGATCCTCATCAGAAAATCTAAAAGTTCATCCATGTGCTCTGAGAACATATTAGATAACAAAGGGATAACCACAATTCACAGAATCATAAAATTATAGAATTGTACACCCAGAACAGACCCTAAGGGTTAGTGAGCCCAACCCCCTGCTGAAGCCAGAAAACTATAGCTAAAGCATCTCTGAGTGATGGCCATCCAACCTCTATTTAAAAAACTCCAAAGAAGGAAAGCCTGTCACCTTCCAAAGTAGTCAGCTCCATAGTCAAGCAGCTCTTATGGCAGAAAGTTCTTTTTAATGTATAGTCAAAATCTTCTTTCTTATAATTTGAATTCATTATTTCAAGTCCCGTCTTCTAAAAGTCCAGGAAACAAGTTTGCTCTGTCTACCATGTGACAGCCCTTCAAATGTTTGAAGATAACAATCACATTAATGTGTTATTAATTAATTCATTTGCCAGCTTTCTGCCCATAGGGGAATGAAGGCAGATAACAATTAAAACAATGCACTGCTCATATTTAAAAAACAAAATCTATACTAAAACAATTGAACATTTGTCAGTATCAAAATCAAGATTGAAAACAATTTAAAAACATCTCTAAGTTTAATAGCATTCTTGAGGACCAACCCCCATGTATTGCTTGAAAGTTCTTTGCCTGATGATGGAAGGAGAAGAGGGAGGTGGCCACCCCGGCTTCTCAAAGCAGTTCATTCCAAAGTCTAGGACAGGGGTCAGGGAACTTTTTAAACTTTTTAACCCCCCCCCCCCCCAAATTTATATACGCCGACATCACCCCCTTGATTTGAAAGGAAGGAAATCATACATTATTTGAATTCAAAATATTATTGAATCTACACAGGCTGTGTACCAAACTAGCAGGATATATCATCAGTATCAATGGCTGCGAGGCTATGTATCGAACTAGCAGGATGCACCAAATTTAAAAAAGATGTGCACTATTTTTGCTGGAACACATTGCACTCCAGCCATGGGATGGTATAAAGGTAAAGGTTCCCCTTGACATTTTCAGTCCAGTCGTGTCCGACTTTAGGGGGCGGTGCTCATCCCGTTTTCAAGCCGTAGAGCCAGCGCTTGTCTGAAGACAGTTTCAGTGGTCACGTGGCCAGCGTGACTAGGGAACGCTGTTTTACCTTCCCACCGAGGTGGTACCTATTTATCTACTCGCATTTGTGTGCTTTTGAATTGCTAGGTTGGCGAGGAGCTGGGACAAAGTGACAGGAGCTCACTCCGTTGCATGGATTCGATCTTACGACTGCTGGTCTTCTGACCCTGCAGCAGAGGCTTCTGTGGTTTACCCTGCAGCACCACCACATCCCAGTGGGGTGGTATAGGAAGTAGTAAAGTGTCCAACATGACCAGCAGGTTGCATTAAATTTTTGCTAGCTCGCAGAGGATTTAATCATCATCAGTGACTGCCAGAGTGGTGCTAGCAATGACATGCTTGCTAGAGGCAGCCAACACAGAGGTGGGGGGAGCTTTTCCTACCACTTTAATCATTCTACGTGTGGTGTGCAAAAAGGAACAAACCAGGCTAAAGGTCATTTCACCCACCCTGGTGAATATCAAAGGACCAGCGTGCTAATTTTTTTATCATCATCAATGGAAAACTCAGCAGTGGCCAGAGGATTGGAAAAGATCAGTCTACATCCCAATCCCAAAGAAGGGCAGCGCCAAAGAATGCTCCAACTACCATGCAATTGCACTCATTTCACACGCTAGCAAGGTTATGCTCAAAATCCTCCAAGGCAGGCTTCAGCAGTATGTGGACCGAGAACTCCCAGAAGTGCAAGATGGATTTTGAAGGGACAGAGAAACTGGAGACCAAATTGCTAATATGCACCTTATTATGGGAAAAACCAGAGAGTTCCAGAAAAACATTTGCTTCATTGACATGCAAAAGTATGGCAGAAAGTGGGGAGGAATTAAAGAATCTCTTAATGAGGGTGAAAGAGAAGAGTGCAAAAAATGGTCTGAAGCCCAACATAAAAAAACCCTAAGATCATGGCCACTGGTCATATCACCTCCTGGCACTGGAGGCAGTGACAGATTTTACTTTCTTTGGCTCAATGATCACTGCAGATGGTGACAGCAGCCACGAAATTAAAAGAGTCCCTCTCTGGGTGTCTTTAGAAGTAAACTTAAGACATGGATATTTAGGCAGGCTTTCTCTCCTGCTGTATTTTAATATCTACATTTTTACATCTTGGATTTTTGCATGTTATTGGTTTTATTGCTTTTAAATTTTGTAATGCCACCCAGAGTAGATTATCTGTCTAGATGAGCGGGGTATAAATATAAATAAATAAATAAATAAATAAATAAATAAATAAATAAATAAATAAATAAATAAATAAATAAATAAATAAATCTTCTTTCCCTAGAAACAAAATGTTCAGAGATTGCTCTATGCAGAGGCAGATTGGCTAAGCTGCATGGATATTGATTAAGTAGAATTGAGCTTGTGTGTGTTGTAGTTGACTTGTTTGCCTCACAAGATGAGTTGCTTCTATTCTAGGTACTGGATGGAGGGAGCAGAAATTATTGGTACACTGGCAACAAAATGGTCTCCTGTAAGGCTTTCCACTAACAGTACTGCTGGGGTGGGGGCTGAAAAAAGTCAGGACAGATTGTGATACATGTAGCTCCACTCTGACCAAGAAGGGCTTGATTCCCAGATGTAATAGACAGGGCATAGGTTTCATCTAAGCTTCCAAATTACTCAGATATGCTCAATTGTGGAACAATCTGTCATCCAGGTCCCACATGGCTTCAGCTTCACAGCTGACTACTGAATGAACCACACTGTTACTAAACAGCTACTTGGAACAGATACACAGTGCTCATGTTACACAGGGTAAGACTGTATGAAACACTATGGGAGGTTGTTTGTACATTGTTTAATAAAAAAGGAAATAAAATGTATAGAGCTAAGATTCCTGCCATTTGTTTCAAACTACTGTAATACATTCTTTTCACATAAGGGTAGAAGGACATCCTTTCCCATCTATATAGGTTACCATAAAGTGGTAACATTTGCTGTGGGGGAGGAAACTCTGTATACTAGGTGTTCGGCTGTTGCTACTGTTGTCTCCATTGCCACACTGGGCTTTTTTTTACTATCTGTTCTGTCTGGTTGATAATTCTTTGTTCTCTTCACAAAGGCTTGGAGACAAGACTGAAAGTCTGAATTACCCTCTAGTACTCAAGGGAAAAAGTGTCCAATTGATTGATGGAAATGTGTGGTGCAGTGGATAGAATGAAGACTAGGACTCTGGACACCAGGGTTCAAACCTACCACTTGGCCATGGAATCTCACTGAAGAGTGGAACTGGTAAAACATCTCCTGAAATACTTACTTTCAAAACCCTGTTAGGATCAGTTTAAATTAGTTCTGGCTTGATGGCACATAGCTAACTATCAAAAGAAGTGAGAAAGACAAGCCATTCAAAGGATATCCTTCTACCACTTTCTAAAAGTAATGTATTACAGTTAGAGATGGGCACTGAAAAATGGTGGTTTGTGATGGCTTGTGGTCAGCCATGGACCACAAACCATGAACCAACCACAAAACTGAACCAGTTTGCGGTCTGGTTTCTTGATTCATGCTGGGGGTGTACCTGCTTCTGTTATGCCACCACAATTACTGTGCTGCACCCACTGGTATTGTGGTGCCACCACTGCCTATCAGCTGGGCAGTGGGTACATTCACAGAGTCAGCGGGCCTTGCTTTCCTACCAGGGGCTGGCTGCTGCCTCTGTGCATGCATCTGCCTATCAGCTGGGCAGCGAGTGGGTGGCTATAGGAAGTTGGGCCTGCTGCCTCTGCGCATGTACCCTCTGCTAAGAGGCAGGCACATGCTCAGAAGTAGCAGGCCCAGCTTCTGGTAGGGAAGCTAAGCCCCGTGCCTATGAGGATAGCAGTGGTGGTGGAGGAGGCAGTGAAGGCGATGGCAGGAGCAGGTAGGGAGGCGATGGGGACAACAGGAAAGGGGCAGATGGGCATCCTGTTTTGTCAAAGCCATATGAAGCACCGAGGGGGAAGCGGTTTGGTGCTTCATTTTGCTTCAGAAAAATAGGATCCCCAAACCAGGTCACAAACCAAATTGTGAATCAGCCTGGTTTGTAGATTTTTTCAGGTTCGCAGTTTGGTTCATGCCCATCTCTAATTACAGTAAGTTCCAATGTTCTAAAACTGCCATTTTAAAAATTAATGTTCCTGAAGTCCACTAGGAGAAAGGAACTTCTCGGCGGTGGCTCCCCGCCTCTGGAAGAACTTACCTCCTGAGACTCGCGGGGCTCCCTCGCTGGCTACCTTCAAGAAGCAATTAAAAACTTGGATGTTTCGGCAGGCCTTCCCATCACATAATTCATGACCTCTTTCTTTCTCCCTTACTGTGTTATGTTTTGTGTTTTCCCATCTTAATGTAGTGTTTTATGGTTTAGAATTGTTATTTACATGTTTACTGTATTATTTTTTAAGATTGTTAGCCGCCTAGAGTGGTCCTCGATTGACCAGATAGGCAGGATACAAATAACAACAACAACAACAACAACAACAACAACAACAACAACAACAACAACAACAACAATAATAATAATAATAATAATAAGGCATCAAAGTAGCACTGGAGGCATATATGGCCTGTGACCTGCACTTTACCCAATCCATGACCTATACTATCTGGGAAAGGAATAACATTTCAATATGAGGAGCTTTAATGAGAGGGGACAGGTATTTTCTGATTGGTTTGGAGATTTTCCTATGCACTATATTCGTCAAGTGCTCCTGTCTGAGATACTAACCACTTCCTCTGATTTTGTCAGGTGTCACCAACTAGGTTCTACCTTCTGATCTTACAGGGACCACAAATTAGCTCCTAGACCCTTTCTCCTCTGTGTCAAGGTCTGACACATAGCAGACTTGGTAACCTTAGATCAGTGGTTCTTAACCTTTGTTACTTGGATGTTTTTGAACTGCAACTCCCAGAAACCCCAGCCAGCACAGTTGGTGGTGAAGGCTTCTGGGAGTTGCAGTCCAAAACTCCTGAGAAACCCAAGGTTAAGAACCAATGCCTTAGATGACCATGCTCTTTGTAATCCTTGTAATCACTTCAGAGTGATCACTCGCTGGGTATTTTTAAAAAGGAACTAAAAACATTGATGTTTCGGCAGGCCTTCCCCCCTAGTTAATCCCTGATTCCCCTTCTCGTTTCTTTCCTAGTGTTTAAACCAATTGTTGAAAGTTTTCCTTTATGTAATTCTGTTGTATTTATTGTTGTACCCCTGCTGTAAGCTGCCTAGAGTGGTCTATCGACTAGATAGGTGGGATATAAATAAAATAAAATAACTAACTAACTAAATAAATAAGAGTCTTAGAACTGGAGCACAGTATGACTGCTAGGTGAAAGGTGGTTTAAATGACTCCCTGAAACAACTGTCTTTATGCAGTAAACCTCATTGTTCATCTTGATATTTAGATAATATTTGTGATGCTATCTTTTTAAAGAGAAAGGATTAACAATTCAAGTAACATCAGTCCATATTAGATGGGCTGTTGCCCTCAGAAATTCTGCTGCCCTTGAATAATGTAGCAACAATGCAAGGCCCTCAATAAATGAGGTGATTTGTCATATTTCATTTCTTTTACTGATAGACTTTCCAGGAAAACAGTTTTTTAGCACTTCCTATTGACAAGATTACTTTCTTTCTTTCTTTTTTCCCACCACAATGAATCAATACATTTTAAAATGTTACATAAATAACCATCTTTCTGTAATAACCTACTTTTCCAGGAAGCCCCTGCAAATTGCTCTTGAAGACCAATCCAGCCAGACACACTATTCTGTAATGTGTTACACTGTATATAATCCTGCGTTGTGTATCCACATGTACATCTGGACGCTAAGGGTGTGTGTGCTCCACTTCGTGTTATTGATTGATTGATTGATTGATTGATTGATTGATTGATTGATTGATTGATTGATTGCCACTAAAGTCCACAAAAGTGAAATACAAGGTGAATTTTTAGTATCCTAAAAATACACTCTCAAAAGAACTTGATTATATTATATTTAGAGCAGTTAGATTTTAACAGGAGGTTTCCCATGTAGCTCAAGTTGCCACTCCTCAATTTTCCATTTCAACAAAAGGAAATTTGACAAATCTGTTTTTCAATTCACATGAATTAGTGAAATTATTTTTAGCAAATTTGGCACAATTTCTCATGGACACATCACATAGACTCTTGGATTACTTTTGTGGACTAGTAAAAACAAAATAGTCCTCATATATAATGTATCCTTTTTTCTTTCATGTTACAAAATACAACAAATTTTGTGTTTTATCGATTTATTTGGCTGCTGAAATATGCTAAAGATGAAGGTTCCAAGAATTTTCCATGCACACTACCTGACACAGGTCAGAGTTAAATTAAACATGACATTAATTGTGTGGATTCAATCAACTTACATAGTTTCACTATGTAAAAAGTCACAATGAGGGAACCCTGAGTAGCTTGGGACAAAGGAGTGAGGTCAGGTGTGTAGAATTTAAATCCTGCTCTTTTTGCTGAGGCTCACCACAAAAACTTTCCAGGATGTGGCCTGAGAATCTTGGTCTCAGAAAGCAGGAGAGGAGAATATGAGATCTGGCCTTGTTAAGAACTTTTCAAGGATAGCTGGCAGAGTTGGGTGGGGGTTCACAGATCCTGGTCCTCTGCTTTTCCTGGGGCCTCTCTGTATCTTGCTCTGGCACTTTCATCCCCAGTACAACAGCTGGGTGGTAGCTGGTGCTGCTGCTCCTGTTGGATGATGTAGGTGCCAAGGTTGTGTTGAAGGTGCAGTAGACCCTTGGAGTCTTGGATCCGTTGTCCACAACTTCTTCCTTTACATCTTTCTTTGCTTTCAACCATCACGATCCCACTTTCATTTCTGTATGCATCCTTCTCTTCATTTCTCTTTTTCCTGCTCTTCTTGAGCTACTTGATGAGATCTCAGTGCCAAGATATGTGTTCCAGAAATAGAGCTCATGAGGTGCAGAATCTGCAGTTTTGTGAAAACATTTCAGCAGAGTTTGCCTGTTGTTTAGAATCCTAATGCTAATATTCAGGGAACATTTTATAGGCACCATCTATTGTTGAAGAATGTGTGGACTCATTCCCTAGCAGGATGTAAAATAAATAGAACCTTATAGAACTGAATTATAAAATGCTTAGGGTCCCTAATTTGGGACTAAATTGGATAAGTAACTTTATGGATTTTCCCCCCACCCTCATCAACCTATTTAATGAATTTAATTTAAAAAAAAAACAGCAGCCAAACTATCAGGCCACTGGGGCCTTTGCACATGTCCCCACCTCTCAGCCTAGAGGTGGGGACATACAAAGAGGCCCCCAGTAGCTGACTGTCAAAAAATATATAATTTTTGTAATGGTTGTTTTTAAAAGAGAGGCCCCCTGGTGGCCTGATAGGCCAGCTGCTAAGAATTATAATAATTTGTTATTTGTTATATTTTAGCAGCTGGCCTATCGAGCCAGCAGGGGGTCTCAGTATGTATCACAGAGGTCCACTCTATGGCTGGCTATCTACAAAAAGAATATATTTTTTTTTAAATTCCTTTTCTTTTTTCTTTTCTAGCAGCTGGCCAGTCAGGGCACTGCTAAGTACTTTATTCCTAGAATATCCAGGCAAGGTAAACATAAGTCAGAACTGTTTTGTTTGTTTGTTTGTTTGTTTGTTTGTTTGTTTGGTGGTGGTGGTGGTGGTTTGTTGTTGTTGTTGTTGTTGTTGTTGTTGTTGTTCCTGCTGCTGCTGCTGTAGTATAAAATGCCAGGCACAGTCAATCAAAATTATTAAAACAATTATTGATATCATGTAACAGATACCAGTTTTAACCAAAAACCTAAGTATCCATTAAATATCTGTGCAGTATGTATGCTGTTCCTAATATTACTGGGGTTTTTTGGAACTCTGATGAACATGCATCACACACTACATCCAAAAAGTGATGTGGGCAGATTATATTTACCATGAAAAATTGGAGACTGTGGATTACTGCAAATACAGCAGGTAGTAGGGGAGAAAAAAGGAAGCCTATATGATATCAGTACAAGCAAAATTACTTAAGGCAGTGAAAATGGAGAATATTTTGAAAACAACAAAAAAATATAAAAAACAATGCTTTGAAAATAAACAGTTGGAAAAACAACCCACTACACAGACAACACCTGAGAAATATTGATGGAAAGCATGATCATAATTCAACACGGGCATGGCTAAAACTGGGGACCATTAAAAAAGAAACAGAAGGCTTGATTTTTGCTGCACAAGAACAAGCATTCCAAACCAACATGATGAAAGCTAAGATCCAATAATGGGCTTGACACTGCTCTATATATCAGGATGCAATTTGTCCCAGGCGATCTGGATATTCATGGCAATGAATGACAGCATCCACATGAGAATCTCAGTGTGCAACCTGGCCCAGAATTCCTGGTTCATGCTTAAGAAAATGATGGACACTATCCAAAACAAGTGAGAATACAGCACAACTAGGTGTGGGCTGGATAGATCAAGTGTCAGGTGGCGCTGCCGGTTAAACCGCAGAAGCCTCTGTGCTACAAGGTCTGTAGATCTTCAGCTGTAAGATCGAATCCACGTGACAGAGTGAGCGCCCATCCTTGTCCCAGCTCCCACCAACCTAGCGGTTTGAAAGCATGCAGATGCAAATAGATAAATAGGGACCACCTCGGTGGGAAGGTAATAGCGTTCCATGTCAAAGTCGCACTAGCGATGTGACCACAAAAGATTGTCTTTGGACAATGCTGGCTGCATGGCTTGGAAATGGGGATGAGCATTGCCCCCTAGAGTCGAACATGACTGGACAAATATTTTCAAGGGGAACCTTTACCTTTACCTCTCTAATTGGGAGAAAGTAACTACTGGGGTAACCCAAGGCTCAGTCCTGGGCCCAGTGCTCTTCAATATTTTTATTAATGACTTGGATGAGGGAGTGCAGGGAATGCTTGTCAAATCTGCAGTTGATACAAAATTGAGCAGAATAGCTAATACCCTAGAAGACAGAAACAATATTCAAAATGACCTTGATAGGATGGAGCACTGGGCCGAAAGCAACAGAATGAAATTCAACAAAGATAAGTGCGAAGCACTGCACCTCGGAAAAAGAAACCAACAGTTATAAGATGGGGGATACCTGGCTCAGCAAAACTACAAGTGAGAAGGATCTTGGAATTGTTGTAGATCACAAGCTAAATATGAGCTGACAGTGTGATGTGGCTACAAAAAAAAGGCAAATGCTATTTTAGGCTGCATTAATAGAAGTATAGTTTCCAAATCCCATGAGGTCCTAGTACTCCCTTTATTCAGCACTGGTTAGGCCTCACCTTGAGTATTGTGTCCAGTTCTGGACACCACACTTCAAGAAGGATGCTAACAAATTGGAACAAGTTCAGAGGAGGGTGACAAGGATGATCAGGGGGCTTGAAACCAAGCCTTATGAGGAAAGGCTGAAAGAACTGGGCATGTTTAGCCTTGAGAAAAGAAGACTGAGGGGTGATATGAGAGCACTTTTCAAATATTTGAAAGGCTTTCATACAGAGGAGGGGCAAGATCTGTTCTCAATCATCCCAAAGTGCAGGACTCAACAATGGGCTCAAGTTAAAGTAAGCCAGATTTTGGTTGACTATAAGGAAAAATTTCCTAATTTTTAGAGCAGTACAACAGTGGAACCAGTTACCTCAGGAGTTGGTGAGTGCTCCAACACTGGAGGCATTCAAGAAAAACCTGGGTAATCACCTGGCAGACATGCTTTAATTGTATTCCTGCAATGAGCAGGTGATTAGACTTGATGGGCTTGTAGGCCTCTTCCAACTTCACTTTTCTATGATTCTAAGAGGTTTTCTCTGCTTACAGAGTTCAGTAGGAAAGTTGAGCACATAACTCTCCCAACCATATCAAGTGGATAGCATGTTTAACTCTGGCTGGATTGTGCCTCTAGCTGTCATATCTGATAGTCAGGTCACTAAACAGCCATGGCATTAGCAATCCCAGTTTCTGGTATCCTGTATAGCTTACAAGTCCAGCTATGTAGCAGAAAAGAAGCAGCATGTGCTTTAGGCACATCAATATTTTTAGTCCATCAAAAACAATAATCTATATGGTCATTAAAAACATCTTTTATAGCAGACAAGTGTGCATCTCTTCCTATAATGGATGAAATATCATAGATTTTTTTTTAAAAAGCATCTAATTTTCTGTTCAAAGTCATACAGCTGACTTAGGGCATAATTTTTGGGTCTGCTTTTCAATGCTGTTAGTTATTTTACAAAAATCACAGTGCTGACTATGCTAGAGAGCTGAGTAATGAGAGGTACTAATGGGATTCCTCTTTATGATGGCTCTTGTATTAAAAGCCCATTCATATTGTTGGTTACTAAGCCATGGAATGCCCTGTTTGTTCCACGGAGATGAGAGTTTTGCAAAAGTTTCTGATGTTACATTTTTAAAAAGCCTGCTTGAGCAGACAGTTGATGGCAAGGATGTGCTGTACGAATGACAATTTTCTTGATCTTACTTGCTTTTGACATTATTTGCCTTTGAAGTGGAATAATTATGTACATTTCGGTCACTACAGGACAGAAGAGAGTGGGCACAGATATTTCTGCCCATACAAACCAGGCAGCATACAACCTGCCCGGGAGAAACCAGAAAGATATTGATAACATGAATTACAGAAATGGAAATATCTGTTCCAAACATCCACATACAGTTCAACCTGTACTACCCAAATAATCATTAAGGAATTCTCAGGGCCAAAGAAAGACACAAATAAAGAAATAATGCCAGGAACCTTTGAATTGTGCCTCAGAGGAAGCATTCTATATTACCTAATCTATTCAACAAAATAGAGGCATAGAGCACATTTAGATTACTGAATGAGACAAGTCTTACTATGGTCAAAATGTGGAAGCCACTAGACATCACAGAACTAAAGGCATACATCTCCTGAACAGCTATAAAAGTGGTGTCATGGACATATCAAACCGTGGATTGAGAGCTGGTTTGGCTTAGATAGAAATATGAATTCCAGACGTATATGCCAAATAAATTGGCAGGAGACATACACCTGGTAAAGAAATGTGATACACGATGGAAAGCCCAGCTGGGTTACAATGCAACAACACCAGCTGAGCCATAGTTCCACACCAGGAGACAATTTTTTACCTGTTTAGAAGAGACAAAAAGTCATGTAAGTTGGAACATTCAGTAAAAAAAAACCATTTCCTCCTACCTGTTACTTTTGCACTGGAGCTGTTGATATGAGAACCAGCAGATGTTGTGCCATATATGTGCAAAGACCACAGTGGCATCACGGTGGGATGTTTTAGTTGCTTGTAATACAAATAATGGTCCTTCATTTCACACATTTCCCAAAGCAGAGACTATTTTGTTCTTAGTGTAGAAAATTGTCCTGTGACACCATTAATGCTAAGCTTACTTCCAAGCAAATAACTACTGTTTTCCTTCAGGATTTATATTAATTTTTGAAGTTTTGATGTTCAAGGTAAAGTTTTATTATTTTGAATTTAAAATGACAGTAATCATATTTTCAAGACACAGAAACAGTGTGAGTTACACTTTGTGGAAAAGACAGGCTGACAAATAAATAAATGTTCTTGCTTCTGTGAACATGTCTTCTGGTTCTAGGTGTTTGGAATATGCTTTATTCTGGACCCTAAAACACTCCAATGGACACAGGGCATCTTCATTCCCCAAAATACCATGTTCTTCTCATGGGGTCATGGGCACAAGTGCAGTGCTTATATACCTTGTCGCCCTCTGTGTGCCACCACCGCAATGATAACCAAGCTCAAACCCCTGCATTAGGTTTGGGGTTTTTGTCTCATAATACTGCTTTAACTCAGTCACAGCTAAGGGAGGACTTCACACTACTCCTTTTAATAGCAATGTTTTCTTGTTAAAGACAGCTTTGTGTACTTCAGTGACACTAAATAAACTATATGTCATAGTACTGACTAGAAGTATAGACGACTATAATAACTTATGACTACTATCTATAAAATAATGAACAGAGTATGGGAATCAAAAAGTGTTCTATTTTAAAAAGAAAATCCCAATAAATGAAAAAGTAAAAATAAAACATGAGAGCAATGTTTCAGGTTGTCATTTGCTTCAGTATATAATCATTGGTCTTTACTTGTCTCATTTAGAACTTGGTGTTCCAGTCACAGAAATACTTTCACACTTCTCAGCTACTTTAACTTGTTACTCTCAGCATACATCCCACATACAACTGTCAATCAATCTGGCACTTGTCATGCAAGCCATTATAAACCCATACAAAGAACAGGGCAAAACTACCACAACAAGATTTTTCTACACTGCCTGCATGAGGGTTAAAGGTAATTGCTGGAGTTAGAGATTTGCACTGTAGCTGGAGTGTGTAAACTAGAAGGCTACAGATGATGCTAAAATCTGAGATGGAGTTGTAGAAAGGGGAAAGGAAAAGCTAAGGCTTTGGGCTAGAGCCTGAAATATTACTAACAAAAACACTGCACAGGAAAGACTTCTGCTTATATCAACTCACAGACTTCCGACCAGCTGCCAAACTGAGGGGCCAATAAGCATGCTCCCAAGTAACCAATTAGACCAGCCTCCACTCTTGCTTGACTCAGTGTGGTACCTCCTTCAGATTGGCCTAATGCTAGCAATACAAAGGGTTCTAGAATTTCAGGGTCAGTATGGTGAATGAGAAATTTACGGTAAAACACCACACATTTATGAGCTTTTTAAGGAATACTGTATTATGTCACCAGGTCAGTGAGAGTCCTCATTCTAGAAAACCTCCTCACATAGCATATTGGCTGAAATATTGACATACCTTAACAATGCAATCTCATGCTGACTTGACCAGAGAAGGACTCCTATCATGTCCTTCTTCTCCAAACTTCCAGCAAAGTGTTTTCTGGCATTGCATTCCACCTTGTTAGCTCTCACTATATTCCGAAAGCACGAAGGAGAGGAATAAAATACTAGTGTTGTCTTTGCTCTCATCTGGAGGGAATAATGCGCTCTGCACCCAGAGTCCTTTATCATTCTTCTTTGAGAATGTTGTCAAATTTTGGATTTTCTTCATCATTATCATCATCATCATCATCACTATCATAGAACTGCAGAGCTGGAAGGGGCCCTATGGATCATGTCCAGCTCCTGTCAAAGAGGCACAGTGGGGAATTGAACTCTGAACCTCTCACTCTGCAGCCAAATATGAAAAGCCAGAGCTCCCCTGGAAACCCCTGGGAAAGAATTCTCCATCCATGTAAGAAAGAATAGAGAGATTTTCAGGAAGTAGGGTGAATTTTTCTTCTTTGTTTTTAGACAGCTGCAGATGTCAATCCAGTGAAAGGTAAGGAGAGACTCACAATGAGATGTTCATTTATTTATTTTTACATCCTACATTTCCATTCATATATAGAAAGACAATCAAGAAATTCAATATATGTATACAGACATGAAAACTAATCTACACATCAGTCCTTATGACAGTCATGATGGATTCTCACTGGATTGTTTTCTTTGTCATGACATGACATATCTAGTGGCATGAGAGGAATATTGACATGACCTTGACCTTTCCTTGTGTGGTTTGTGTTTGACATCTATCTATCTATCTATCTATCTATCTATCTATCTATCTATCTATCTATCTATCTATCTATCTATCTATCTATCTATCTATCTATCTATCTATCTATCTATCTATCTATCTATCTATCTATCTATCTATCTATCTATCTATCTATCTATCTATCTATCATTTTTGTGTTACTGTTCTCCCAGTTATGGGACCCAAGATGATTCACGAATGATCAAAAAAGCAAACTGTCTACAAGCATGATAAGTTATTACAATAAAAAAAATTAAACATATAATGGTATTTTTAAAATGCTTTAAAATTAAAAATATATTAAAATCACATTAAGACTCACAGAAAATAAAAATATAATGTCCAGCACCCAAGATCAAAACTCTTTACTGCCTGATTAGTTGCCGAAAGCCTGTCTAAAAAGGATGGTCTTCTATTACTATCAGAAGGAAGGGGGCAGTCTAGATTCCCTTACATAGCTTCGTGTTATCTGACAAATGGAAACCGGTAAAATTACTCCTGAAACCAGGAGCAGCCAGTTGGCAGTCTTGAAACATCTCTAACATCATTGTATTAAATCTTCACAAGTCTTTACTAAGTCAGTTCCTGACTAATCCTTCTGACTGAGAAGATGGGAGAAAATACAGTTGCCACACAGTTTAGTCAAGCAAACTCTGAAATGAAGTGGAGATTGTTTCTTAGGAAAAACAAATGAGGGATTTTGAAATAAGCCAAAAGAGTTTCCATCAGGCTAAGAAAATAAGCTTCAGATCCTGGCAGCTTTGATCCTCTAGTCTCTCCTAGTAGCCTGAGATACCATGGAAACTAAAATCTCTTTAGTATTGAAGTATCCATATGTGTCTTTTCTTCACCAGGGAAAAAGAACATTTAGTCAACTTCCTAGAGCAATATGTTGTACCTAGAAATATGATTTATACAAAATAGTTTCATATTCTTGGTAACCCGGGATGTGGCTTCCTATTGTGTGTTTTACAATGAAAAAATCAGTAAAGTTGGACAAGGCTTTTCAACAAGCAGCTTGGCCACCACTAATATTTTTTTCTTTTGATACACACAGGCAGG
Organism: Pogona vitticeps; assembly: GCF_051106095.1. Lineage (NCBI taxonomy): Eukaryota > Metazoa > Chordata > Lepidosauria > Squamata > Agamidae > Pogona > Pogona vitticeps. The sequence continues at coordinate 59,894,024 of NC_135788.1, read as the reverse complement.
GAAGCTTTTGCATATAATCTAGGCTGTATTCTCCATTCCCATAGGTTAATAGAAATATCTAATCAAGGCTGGCAAGAGAAGAATGAGTGTGGTGGCAGAACTGGGAACACTGCCCAGAAGTTTTTGATAGCTGTAAGGTCAGATCTCACTGTGGGTCAAGTATCCTAAGATGTATGACAGTATGAAAAGCAAGTGCAACCCAGCGGTGTGGGGCAAATTACTTTTATGGGCAACCATGTTGAAAAAAAAGAAAAGCCCTATCCTTGCCAGTTGCCATTTCTAGCCCACAAGTCCTCTGTAATTGTTGGATACAACAGGGTGCAATTCAAATTATATTGAAAATAAAATGCATGTCTTTGCATGGGGAGGAGCAGATAGAGAGAAAAATGCTTTCCCAGAGTTCCTAGATTGGTCTTCATCTGTTCTGACATATCTTGACATTCCATAGTTAGCAGTGTGGTCTGCTAACTATTCTGATTTAAAGGGACTGAATCTATAAGTTAATTTGGCTATGTTTTTGTTGTGCTTGCTCTGCTAAAAGTATTCTCTATACAGTGGTCCCCAACCTTTTTGGGATTGTGGACTGGTTGGTGTGTGGGCTCTGTGCGCGGGGGGACGGGGGCACACCCATGCTCATGGGTGGGTGTATCATGCTTGTGGGTGGGCATGTTACTCTCACAGGTGGGCATGTCAAGCTCGCGGTGGGGGGGTTGTTGCCCTGCACACATACATGCAATTGTGACATGCTGCTCCGCAAGTGTGCATGCCCCTCCATGAGTGCAACACACCCATCGTGCATGCATGGGGGGTGGATATCCATCTCTGTGGCCCAGTTCCAGGAAGCCCATGGACCGGCACCGGGCTGTGGACCGGGGGTTGGGGACCCCGCTCTACCACAGAATCATATTTGCCGCATAAAACCATGTCATTGCATACAACTGAGGTGTCATGACCTAACAGAGTCTTCCTTAGAAGACAACACACTCCAGCTGGAGGTTCTGGAGGTGGGCTGGTGCTTCAGCCAGCAATAACAGGCCTAAAATAGCAAAGGAAAAGTCTGGCCCATCTAGAGAAGGTTTCATACAATACCCACATAGATCATTCATGTTAAGTCCAGCACTCATGCACTATGATTCAAAACGGAGAAATAAAATAAAAATTAAATAATATGAAGGAAAAGATGCTCTTTACCTTAGACATGAGGCTTCGTTGACTTTCCTTCTGCAAAGTTCTTGGTTAAATCATTGATGTCTTATGGCCACAGCACCACTAATATCAGATCCAGTCAACAGGCAAGGTTAGGGTGTGAGAGAAAAGATGTGAAAAATAGGGAAATGGACTCTTTTCATGACTGCACATTGCCCTTTTAAACTTCTTCATACAATCTTCCCAGTAGTTGTCTTAGGTAGCTGACTGGGACTTACCCCTGGTGGCTAGAAAAAAGAGAAACACAAAATTGAGCTTCTGCTCTATAGACTGTCTCTGATGCCCTTCTGTTCCAACTGTATCATCCAGTCTATGATCTGGCCTTGCTGTTTGTCTTTCCCTATTTGTAGTACTGGGATCTTTATGGAGAACCAGACATGTGCAAATACAACAGGAGATTACCAAAACAGTATAAGCAGGGTGGCGCCAATCTCTATGTCCTTTGTTCAGTCAAGAGTGGACTGCACATCCTCTCATGCCACTCTGCACATCCATTTATATAACAAAGGGTCAAGCTAAAGAATGCCATTAAAAATGAAAATCCTTAAGTACTGCAAGATGTCTGATTGTTACAGCAGGTGTTTTTCCTCCCAAAGGTTATGGAGTAGCTTGCTGTATTTTATGGTTGGTCTTTAGGAGGTAAGCATGGGGTTTATTTGCAAGTGTGACTGCAAGAATACTTCTCTGGAACTCAAAAATAACTTTGGCTTCTAGCGATATGTCGTTTGCAATATATTGTTTGGTTGCAAGAAGTGTCAAGCTTTTTTGAGAAAGAGCCTCATGGCGCAGTGGTTAAACCGCTGTACTGCAGCCAAAACTGTGCTCACGACCCGGAGTTCAATCCCAGGTAGCCAGCTCAAGGTTGGCTCAGCCTTCTATCCTTTCGAGGTCAGTAAAATGAGTACCCAGCTTGCTGGGGGGGGGGGCAATGTGTAGCCTGCATAACTAACTTGTAAACCACCCAGAGAGTGCTTGAAGCACTATGGGGTGGTATATAAGAGCATGCTTTGCTTTTTTTTGTTGTTGTTTTGCTTCCTTTCAGAGGACTGAATTTGTGAGTAAATACCAGAAGAATTGCAGGTTGTTTGCTTCCTTTTAATGTCAACTCTTGGTAAGTGGCTGACAAGAAGCTCTGAACTCACATTTGGAAACAGTCACCTTCCCTCTTATTTGTTGGGTAGAGTGTTGCCGTTTTCATTTTACTCCCAGTTTGGAAGCTCTGAAATGTTTTAATTCAGATTCAAGCATTAGTCTACAGAGACTGACAATTAATTTGCTGCAAATAATCAAATGGTGCTACTTTTCTGGTTAGATATGTAGGTTAACAAGGCATTTGAGGAAATGTTTTTGGAGGGCTGACTTTTTACTTTCACTAAATTGCTAGTCATCCCAGCTGCCTCATTGCAAATGAAATTGGAATCTCAGTCAATGCAAAATATTTGAAAAAGCAAATTTTAGGCGATATCTATTATTTTTCCTCTAGCTGAAAGAGAGCTTAGCATCTGTTTTACCCAGTGGGTAGCACCTTCTCTTCTTATTCTGGGATGGCTACACTTCATGTAATAACTTCACATCTGTTAATTAGCCCACATTTTCTTATGTATCTGTGGCACCTTGGCTAGCTTTTCACTGTGGGTAGTAATGCAATAAATTAAGGCAGAAGCCTGTTTTGTTTGTATGAAATTGAGACTCCATGAAAATTCATGGGGATCATGTAGCAATACTTGACAAGCTCTTTGAAATACTGTAACAGGTTTCAGAACATTCTTTTTTAAAAGCTGAGTAGTAAAAACAACTAGACAAAACACTATAAATCATATTTTCCTTTTAAAAAAAGAATATAACTGAACAACCCCAAACCAAAACTCTGTGATTATGTTTCAGTAATAAGATTAAAACAAAGGAGAACAATCATGTTTTAAATCCAGCTAACATTATTTTCCAAACATTGTTAAGCTTAGAAAATCTAGATCGTGTTGGGCTCATTTTACAATAATAAGAGTCTCATATGTAAAATGCTTGTAATAGACATCTTGGATGTTTAAAGCTGAGATAGTAAGTAACACTTTCCAATATTGATATTATATTGATAAGTTCTAGAGATTTGGAGTAACCAGCTACATATATTTATCCTATATTCCAGTTGTGTTCATGAACATGAACATTTGGCCTTCATATCTTGGGAAAATATTAAATTATGCCAGGTTGAAAGGTTGCAAAATTGAAATGTTTAAAAATAATTCCATTTTTAGTAACAGCAGATACATGCATTTCTAATAACTTGAAACAAATTCCTCTGCCCATCTTGGATAGAATAGATACACAAGATTTGCAACATGGCTTAAATTACAAAATTGACAAATTTAATTCAAGTCTCAGAAGAAAGCAATGAGACAACTGAAGGAGTTGCTTTCTTCTGAGACTTGATGAATTTGAACCATATATCCTTTGAAGTACAATGTAATGGACTTGAAGCTGACTGAAAGAAATAGCAGGGTTACAGGCAAGGTTCCCTCTAAGGCACATGGCTGTGTGTGTGCAACTCTGTCTCCTTCTGAGCAGCTTTCCTCCTCCTCCACACAGTCGCTTTGATTCTGCTTATGATGATTCTGCCTTGCATTGGAGAGGTGGAGTCACACAGGCACACAGGGGAGAAGTCCCACCCAGCTGGGCTGAAAATTAGAGGGTACATTGGTTATAGGTAAGCGGGAGTAAATCTGAATTTATGTCAATAAATTATGATATTGAGGGGGGAATGCACAATAAATTTGAGGGCTAGCTAAATAATAGTATTAAATATTTAGGGATAAATATTACTTGAAATTTACAAGATATAAAATTAAATTTTGATAAAGTGAAAAAACAAATTAAGGAGCAATTAAATGAGTCCAGAAGTTGAAGTTATCATGGTTTGGGAGAATAACATTATGTAAAATGAAAATTATTCCTACAACAATTATTTTATAAAGGATGCTATCCATAAACATTAGTGATAATGAGTTATAGAAATGGCAGAATATAATTAATATATTTTGTAACAGTAACAAAAGGTCAAGAATAAGTAAACATTTGTGGTATTTGCCATAGAGGGGGGAGTATGTTTACCTAATATTAAATTTTGCTATGCAGCAAACCAATTGAGACATATTCCTGATATTAGAATTAAAAGCAATAGACTGAAATCTTAGAAAATCTACTGGAAAATATTGAATCCATTGAATTCTCTATTAAATCAAATGATTGAACTAGGAAGATTCCCTGAAAATCTTAAGAGAGGTAGAAGAAGTTTATTAACAGAGCAAGACGTTATCAGAATAAGAGACTGGTTAAAGAGGATGCATAATAAAGAACTAATTAGAGTGTTACTGGGAGAAGGAGGAATGTCATGGCAAAATGTAATTCAATTAGAAAATTGGACCAATGAATGGAGGAAAAAATTAGGAGAGCGTAGAGCTTTGATGAAATTTGAAGAGATTATTTAAAGATGGGAGAAGGAAGAAGGTAATAAAAGTAAAAAGGAGAGGTAATAAATATATAAGATATGGATACAGGCAGAAAATAATTTAAATGCTCTTTTATGGCAGGGAGTTTTAAATGAGGAATTTAGTGTTGAAGATTAGAAGATGTGGAACAAAAGACTATTGATGAGTATGTCCATGCGAGTTAAGGAAAACTACAGTGGTACCTCGCTAAACGATGACCCTGCTAAACGACGAATCCGCATGATGACTTTTTGCGATAGCTATAGCGATTTGCAAAATAGTCATTCCTATGCGGGATTTTCGCTGGATGTCAATTAGGTCTGTGCTTCGCAAACTGTTTATTCTCAAGACGATGATTTTTTTGGCTTCGGAGAATGGCTGCCCTGTGTTTTCTGGACCCATGCTTTGCAGGGCAGCCATTTTTACAGCTGATCGGTGCTCGCAAAATGGCTTCCCTATGGGCCATCTTCACTGGACGACAAGGTATTTTCCCCATTGGAATGCATTAAACCGGGTTTCAATGCATTCCAATGGGGAAAGGATTTTCGCATGACGACATTTTCGCTAAACAGTGATTTTCCCGGGATGGATTATCGTCATCATGCAGGGCACCACTGTATTATAAAGTAATATGGAGATGTTATTTAACTCTGGTGAAACTGAATGTAATGGATAATAAAGTAGCACTTATTTGCTGGAGTTGTAAGAAATGATTTGGCACATATTTTCATATGTGATGGACATGCAAAATGATGCAAGATTGGACGTTGGTATTTAATGAGATAAAGAAAATTATGGGTATAAATATACAAAAGTGTCCAATGAAAGCTTTGTTAAAATGTGGAATATTGCTATTTATGATAAATTAATGTGTGAGTTCAAAGTTAGAAAAAGGAACATTGAAAGTGAATAATTTTAAGGACATATGGAATGTATTTTAGAATATGTATATGGGAAAGGTAAATGTTATATTCCAGGACATATTCATTATTTCTGGCCTATGGCTGAGCAGGCAACCCCCCCCCCCCAACCTATCACCACAATGAAACACATGGACAAATTTCTGGAAGGAAAAAGGACACATCTTTAATGGTTACAGCAGCAGGTGCTGGCTCAGCATGGGGATGGATCCAGTGCACCAAAAGACACACCTGCCTCTCGATGCTGCCCCCCACCAATGGCTCATTGAGAGTAATCCACATGGGGTGACAGTGTGACTCCATATCACTTGGCAACAGCGGTTGTCCTTTGGCCCCCAATCTAGGCCAAACTGCCATGTCCTCAGCTCTTATTAAGGGGATCCCTAAATTTTCAGGCACTGCAGGAGCTGCCCACAGCCCATTAACACTATCTGGACCCATCGCAAGGGTCCAAACCACCAGAGGAAGTTGTGCCATAAATTGTGCAAGTAGCAAAACCAGAATTAAAATGTCCCAGACCCATTTTCCCAACAACTTAAACCAACTTAAGCCTCAGCTCCTTTTATAAGCCATGGGAGTAGACTGGAGTGAAAATGTCCTGCTCTGAGTCCATGCACCAAGAACTGAATTTCAAATTTTGTGGATGGCCAAAGGGGGTTGCCACATCATCCATGTCCTCCTATTGGTGCCTGAGCCCAGAGAGCCAAGGCATTGCCACCCCACACAGAACAATGATGCAAGATGCAAGTGATGGGTTAAACCAGGGCCACACTTTATTAAATTTAATAAAAAGAAGAGGGGCCTGCTGTAGTGCAGAATAACTAGGTCTCACCGGACCCTTTTACAATGCGGTTGAGTCCCCTGCTCTGAGCTTGTGTGGTCCATAGACAGGCAACCCCGGCCAGTCTGGCATTGACCTCACCCAGGCCTCAAGCCCCGATTCCACTGGTGGCCCTTGGTTTGGATGTGGCCCTGGGCAAAGAGGCTCCGCTCAGCGAAGCACACTCACCAATGGAGTGGCCATTGATGCCATTCTGCTCTCAAGGTTGCCCGGGATGCTGCTTTGGAAGGAAATGGGGTACATAAATTAGAAAGGTTTTTTTAAAAATCATTATATCCTGAGGTTGGAGGATTGCACTGGATGTAAGGTATGTTTTGTGTTGTGTTTTAAATTTGTTTTGTATATTTCTTTCTTTCTACTCTTGTATTATTTTGTCATGTTTAGTTTAAAAAAATTGAAAACAAAAAAGACTGACCAACTGACCAACCAACTGACTGACCAACTGACTGGATAGCTAAGTGGTTTAGGTATCAGGCTGTGAAGCCAGAGGTTGAGTGTTCAATTCCCCACCATCCCTCCTGGGACACAAATCAGTCTGCATATTCGTGGGCAAGCTGCAGAATGCCCCCAGAAGGAAATAGCAAACCACTTATGTGTATGCTCTACCTAGAAAACCCTAGAAAGTTTCACCATAAGTCAAAATCAACTTGATGATGATGATGATGATGATGATGATGATGATGATGATGATGATGATGATGATGATGATGATGATGATGATGATACTTGGGAATAATGATTAAAGTTTGTTTTGAGGAGATCATGATGATGATTATTTTAATAATTGGATTAGGTGTTGCAAATTTGTCTTTGTGAATAAACACGCATTACATATATAGAATCAGTACTCCCTCTAGTATTCCATACTTGTAAGGAAATTACAAGGAAATTCCTACTAGTAAGGAAATTAGTTCTGTAAATGGACACAGGAGATCATGAAGGTGGGTAAAGGAGGAAGCCTGGGGTGAAACGATCAAGCTCTTACATCCCTAACTATTCTGTGCTTCAGAATGACGATTGAGCTTCACACGGAATAAAAGAATACCACCAAAGGAGATTTGTTGTTTGTGTTTTTCCAGTTTTTGTAGTTGTATGACAGAAATCTACAGTTCCCCTACCAAACAGACTCAAGCAGAAGTTAAAATAACAGCACGATGCCTTATTTACAACACTTGGCACAAGACAGAATACCATACTGGATTAGATGTTGATAATACATTTCACATTTCACTTTACTCAATACATGTAGGCTACACACACTTCAAAACATAACTGAATAGATCTCACAGTGTATCACTGATTGTTGTTGTTTAGTCATTTAGTCGTGTCCGACTCTTCGTGACCCCATGGACCAGAGCATGCCAGGCCCTCCTGTCTTTCACTGCCTCCCGGAGTTGGGTCAAATTTCTGTTGGTAGCATATCATTGGTAATGAGCTTAATTCAGTTTGCGGTGTTATGTATTTTGCAGATGTGGTATGCATGCAAACATTCACAGAAGCATTAGTCCCAATGGTGCAAAGGGGCAAACAATTGTATTTTATGCAGAGAAAATTGTTCTGGATTGTGTGTTTCTTTGCAGGTTTTCAGCACCCGTACTAGGGAGACTTGAGAAATAATTGCTGTTTGAAATGCTGCTCAAAAATTGTTTTGATGTTTCTTATTTTGAAACGCTGCATTTGTTTAGCAATGCATATACTACCAGGAGATTTTTAGGGAATATTAAGTATATGTTGAAAATGCTGTTCAAATGAAGGTTATTTTCTCTCCATATAATGTGGCGGGGGGGGGATCCTTCAGAGACATTTCCAGTTTTCCAGTGCTTTGTTGCTTTTCAACAGTATTGTCTTTTCTGTTTGTCATTACCCCTATGTGAGGGAATGTGGCATTCGGTGTGTCGTTAGAAACCGTGACAGTTGTTCAGAGCATCTGGGCAGGATTAGATTTTCCACTGCTATCTCTAGATAGGATTTTAAAAGGTAGCCTCAGACAAAGAAGCCCCTGGTGCCATGTTTGATGAAGCAGTCTTGGCTTTTAAGACATACATTTCCAGATGTGGAGCCATAACCTGTTTCATATAAGCCCAGGACACTTGTGTGTAGGAGAATTTATAATAAGCTCCTCTATAGGGGAACACAATAGAATAAATTTCCTTCCTAAAATATTGCTGAGGTAAAACATCACAATAATTGTAATTCTGAATCACATAGTCTTTTCCTAATTCTTTCTACAATAATTCTATTGTATCTGCTGTATTTCCCATACTCACACTCCTTCCTAACTAATCAGAGTCACATTATAAGCTTCAAAGGTAGTCAGAGATTCTTTACTTATTACCATATGTAATGATAAGCAAGAACAGCTGGAATATGACAGTAGTCCCTCTATGCAAAAACATTTTGATGAGCTGTTTTTCGACTTAAAGAAATGGTGAAGCAAAAGTGTAAATGCAACACATACAACAGAGAAACATATGCACCATTTAACCTCTCACGTAAACTAACGTTGCCATGCCTGGCCTGCAGAATGCAGACTTGAAAGTTTTCTTCCAATTTCCCAAACCTTTCCTTCTGTAGGCAACCAGAGGAAGAAAAGCTATATCAGATCCAAAACTCTACAAACATGTTTTGCATACATTTCCCAAAAGATGTCCTCTGATCTTTTTTTGGGGGGGGAAAGGGTGGGCTGGGAGTTTATCACTGGAAACAAAAGTCAAAATCAGCCATAGTATGTGAAATAAAAGCAGCAGAGGAAGACAGTGACAAAAATCAACTCATTTGAAATGTGGTGTTAGAGGAGAATCTTAGAGATACTACAGACAGCCAGAAAGGCAGAAAAGTGGGAGTTCAATCATATCAAGCTTAAACTCTCACTAGAGCAAAAATGGATCAACTGAGGCTAGTCCACCATGTACATATAATGAAAATACAGAACTTACCAGAAAAGGAAATATTGCTGGGAGAAGGCTGGGGGGGGGGGCAGTACGAAGAGAGGAAGACCTAACATGAAATTGATTGATTCAACAAAGGAACCCACAGCTATCAGTTTGCAAGATTTGTGCAAAACTTATTGAAAAAGACAATAATGCTGGGGGGTTGGGGGGGGTAGAAAACAACCTAACATGAAATATAGTTGGTTTGCAATATCTGAGCAGAGCTGTTAATGGCAGGGCATCTTGAAAGTCATTCAATACATATAGTCACCACACAGCAGAAGTGAATCGATGGTGCATAACATCTTTGCAGTTTTTTCTTAATTGCCAGACAATTACATAGTGACAAGATGAGTGGAATGGTTCAAGGATATGATATTATTTATTTATTTATTTATTTATTTATTTATTTATTTATTTATTTATTTATTTATTTATTTATTTATTTGATTTCTATCCCGCCCATCTAGACCAAAAGTCTACTCTATATAGACACCAAAGCTCTGCTAACATCAAGTAAGGCCACCCTCTGCTACAAAGCGAAGAACAGTGATTTCACAGATTAAATGAGTGAGCTTCTGAGTTCTTTATTCTTTTTTAAAATATCTTTTTAAATATTTTTGTAACTAGACACAGAATCCCTTTCCCAACACCAATTGGCCAGGAGGGATTTAAAATTCTCCTGAGAGTAAGGTAATTGGGTCCTGACTGACAGGTTCAAAAGTTCAGATTTCTCATTTGAAGACTTGTGTCAAGAGACTGGTCTCAGAAATCCTGAGACAATGTTTATTGAAAACACTCAGAGCTGGAACAAATACAGGTATTCTGTGTATTTGTAATGCAGAAATATATCAAATATTCCATATAAAATTGTATGCTAATTTCCTGGAGATACATGGCAAAATGTCACTTTTTGGAAGACTATCACTCCATTACTTCAATTAAAGCAAGCATTTTTTTTATTCTTCAAAGAAAATCGACCTTTTGAATACTTCTATGACATTTCATTGCCCTCCAAACATCTTCCTTCCTGGCTCATGAAGCTACAACATTGCATCTATTTTAGAACATTCTGGCTGGTAACCCTTTCCAACCCATGCTCAGTTTATTAAAAAGTCATCCTTTAAAAGGCCTTTTTTGAGGCTCAGTATTTCAGCCCCTGAAGCCTGAATTACTTTTAAATAAAAAAAATCGGGGGCAAACCATTTTCTTTCACAATAAACAAGATTGGACTTTTCAGTTTATTTGAACTTTTTAAAATCTGGGAACATTTAAAGGTCACTTATTTCTGCACAGGATGTATGATTTAAAAAATCATAACTCAAAAGACCTTTCCCAAAATTGGCACAATACAAGAGCAGATTATCTTCTACAACTGCACCAAAATTTGGTGATGATCCAAATTCCAGTTTTAAAGTTATAGTACTTTTGATTGGGTTGCCTCCATTTTTAGAATTGCCTTGTTGAATGTTGATTTGCACTTCCAGGACAATAACACCACTGCACTCTAATGCAGGGGTAATAAGGATCACAATCAAAAATGTCTTTTAATCGATGTGTTCAATATAATGGTGTGGACGGGTGGGTAAGGATGACTGACTGATGCCAAATAATTTTGAAAAATGAACTCAGCTATTTTCCCATAGGTTCACCCATGTGACTTTGGTAAATGTGTATCAGTATGGAAATTAGCTCTTAATATTAAAATGGTAGCTATTACAAGATTATTTCTACACAATTGAGAAAGTCCAGGCACTTTTAAAATATACATTGTCTGACCATGCACAGCACAGCATATTGAACAGAATTTTGCCCACATGAAATAAAACAATTGTGAGTTTAAACCAACATTTTCTTTTTTTATATGCACTCCTCTTGTTAGAATGGAGGGGAAATCACTGTATTCATCTTCAAATATAGACTTTCGACATTGATTTCTAGAAGAGATGGTAGAGCTTCAATCCTTTTCTTTTAATTTTTTTAAAATATCTTCCCTGCTAGTGTTTACTTTTAACAACTCACAACAAGATGCTGTATATTCCTGTACTTTCTTTCAATGGCTTAATAAAAAAAATATGCCAATGAAATAATAACTATCTTCGAAAGGTATTTTATTTTGTAATTTGCAACCCCTCACAATGTTCAGTAGCATTAGTCCCACAAAATTTGTATTTTTAACAAAGTGATAAAGAGGCCCTACCATATACTATCTTATTACTGAACTGAACTGAATATTTGAAGAAAAGTCCACATTTATTAAACTGGCCTATGTTACACTTGTGTATTCAGAGCAAATTTGCCATGTATGTTGTAAGGATAAGCTAAAACATGTTATTGTTGGAAGGACACAGTTTTTCTAGCTGTGAAGTCAAATTTCAAAAGAATCTCATGATCAAGTTCTGAAATCAATCACCAAACACAGCAAACTAATTTATATACTCCCTGGAAGTTGAGAAAAGCTTCTGTTGTGAACTTAGATACTTTCGTTAGTTAAGGATTTTCCTCTTATAATTACAAGCAACATAAAAATTAATTGCTCTCCTTTCCCCAAATGAGATGGTGAAGCCCTGAGCCAGAAAAAGATCAGGCTTCACTATAAAACAACCAACAGATGACATCCAGGGGTCAACCAAGTGGCTGATGACCACCAGACGACGGAAGAGGTTGCGGAGGAAGGAGCCAGTGGTCGATAGAGGGACTCCTGAGTGCCAGCAGCTGTGTGTCCAGCTGAAGGAGGCAGTAAGATCCGGACCAGTCTTCAGCGCACCTGACTACCACCGTGAGTTCAACCTTTTTACAGATGCTTCGAGCTATGGACTTGGGAAAGTGCGGTGCCTTGCAGATGACTGTGGGAGTGAGCTTGTCTTGGACTTTGCAAATGTGGACTTTGTGAAAGAGACTCAGACAGTGCCTCGGAAGCCAAATGACTGATGGAAGGGGGATGGACATTTGTAAATGAGATTAAAATTGAATTGATGGACTAAACCGTGAAGAATGATACCAGGAGTTTTATTACAAATTGAACTGGACTTTGATTCACTGTTTAATTAATGTTAGATCTCTACCCAACAAGATTGAGGAGTTGGAACTTACTATCTCCCTACAGAAAAATATTCGAGACTGTTGCGTTATGATCTTTACAGAGACATGGCTTGACTCTTCCATCCCAGGGGAGGTAATTGAACTACAAGGACGCAGAGTACATCGAGCAGACAGATCTGTTGAATCTGGGAAGAGCAGAGGTGAAGGGGTTTGTGTTTACACGAATGATAATTGGAGCACAGATGTTAAAATAATGGACATTCACTGTTCTCCTGATTTGGAGTATTTGGCAGTGAAATGCCGCCCCTTTTACCTGCCTCGTGAGTTTCATGTTGTTATAATAACAGCAGTATATATACCTCCTGATGCTAACACAACCACAGCTTTAAGTTGTTTGTTAACTGCTATCAGCAAACAGCAGCAGGCCTACCCAGATGGAGTGCTGATGGTAGCAGGTGATTTCAATCAAGCCAATTTAAAGACCATCCTCCCTAACTTTTATCAGTATGTGGACTGTCCCACTAGAGGAGAAAATACCTTGGATCACGTATATAGTAACATCATGCATGGATATAAGACGAAGCCATTGCCTAGCTTGGGACAGTCAGATCATATATCTCTTTTTTTGATTCCATCATACAGACCTCTTGTTAAAAGAATCAGACCATCAATTAGAGAAATACAAGTGTGGCCAGTGGATGCATCTGAGCAACTTCAAGATTGCTTTAGGAGCACTGATTGGGCACTGTTTGAGGAGGACAATGTTGATACTTATGCCTCAACAGTACTGTTTTATATCAAAAGCTGCATCAATGTTGTTACTACTACCAGACAAGTACGAGTGTTTTCTAATAACAGGCCTTGGCTAAATAGAGAAGAGCACCTTTTATTAAAAGCCAGAAATGCTGCTTTTCATTCTGGTGATGAACAACAGTACAGAGAGGCCAGAGCTAAACTGAAAAGGGGCATTAGGGATGCCAAAGCTATGTACAGCCAGAGAATTGAGCAACATCTTGAGAGTTCTGACACTCGTCGAGTATGGCATGGCCTACGACAAATCACGGGGCAGAGTAACAAAAACAGTCTGTGTAGCAGCAGTGATTTTTTGGCTGAGCAGTTAAATCGATTTTTCAGTTTTGAGGTGGAAACAGGAACAACCATTATTCCAGCACCTACTGTCTATAATACATCACTAGAATCTACCATCAACAGACAACCACTAGTACTGCATATTTCAGATGTGAGACGCGCTTTCCAGAATATTAATGTTCGAAAGGCAGCTGGACCAGATGGAATCATGGGACGAGTTATTAGGGGCTGTGCTGCAGAATTAGCTGGAGTTTTTACGGATATTTTCAATCTATCCTTGTTGCAGTGTTCAGTCCCCACTTGCCTGAAGACATCTATTATAGTGCCAGTCCCCAAGCAGTCAGCTGTGGTATCTCTCAATGATTATAGACCAGTAGCTTTAACATCTGTTGTTATGAAATGTTTTGAGAGATTGGTGCTGGATTACATTAAGGCTAGTCTTCCACCTTCTTTGGACCCATGGCAATTTGCATACAGGAAAAATAGATCTACTGATGATGCTGTGTCCATTGTACTCCATACTGTATTGAGCCACTTAGAACATCAGGGAACTTATGTGAGGCTGTTGTTTGTGGATTATAGCTCTGCTTTTAATACCATTCTACCAAATAGGTTGTTTTTTAAAATGATCAACCTGGGATTACCTCAGGAGATCTGCATGTGGATAAAGGATTTTCTGACAGATAGGCCACAGTCAGTAAGGATGGGATCTCACCATTCTTCTACCCTGGTACTAAGTACAGGAGCTCCCCAGGGCTGTGTGCTAAGTCCCTTCCTCTATTCCCTGTACACACATGATTGCACCCCACTGTATAACACCAATGCAATTATTAAATTTGCGGATGATATGACAGTGGTGGGGCTCATAAATAAGAACAATGAGTCTGCCTATAGAAAGGAAGTACAAAGGTTGATACTTTGGTGTAAAGAAAATCATCTCACACTTAACATCAAAAAAACTAAAGAACTCATAATTGATTTTAGGAGGAAGAGAAATGTACATTTACCACTGTACATAAACAGTGAGGAAGTAGAGAGAGTTGGTAGTTTTAAATTTCTGGGTACTTACATCTCAGAGGACCTCTCATGGACTATAAATGCCAACATGCTAATGAAGAAGGCACAGAAGAGGCTGTATTTCCTGAGAATGCTCGGCAAGTTAAATTTATCTCAGCATTTACTTCTGTCATACTACCGTAGCACCATTGAGAATGTCCTAACCTATGGCATTCTGGCATGGTTTGGGGGTAACTCTGTAGCGGACAAAAAAGCTCTACAGAGAACCATTAAAATTGTCCAGAATATCATCGGGCTCCAGCTACCAACCCTGGATGACATCTTCACATCCCGCTGTCTAAGGAAATCACATAGCATCCTGAGAGACTCTTCCCATCCTGCTTATAACTTTTTTGAACTGTTACCATCTGGCAGAAGATATAGAACAATTAAGACTCGGACCACACGTTTTCTCAATAGTTTTTATCCCAGAGCTATAATTGCAATTAATAATGAGCTTAAAGACCACCAGTAGTGAATAATTAGTTGGACTGTGTTACTTGGCCTGTGGTGTAGATGTTTGTATTTTTAGTGGGGGACTTTTAGTGGGTGGGGAGTGTTTGGGGAATTTTATGTGTGTGCATGTGTCTGGTCTCTGGGTGTCTGTGAATTTCGTAGTATGTGTATATACTTGCAATGACAATAAATTATTATTATTATTATTATTATTATTATTATTATTATTATTATTATTATTATTATTATTATTATTATTATTATTATTATTATTATTATTATTATTATTATTATTATTATTATTATTATTATTTATGCAGAACTCTCCTGATTGCGAGTTCTGGAAGGTTGGTATTGTTACTGAAAAATAATAATAAATTGTAAATGATAAGTATATTATGGATTATTGAATATTAATAAAATGTAATTGTTTAAATGGTTAGAGTAATCGTAATGGAAATTGTTATATTGAATGATGTTACCTCTAGAACTGTTAAATGTTATGTAAGCTATGCAACTGTGCCTGTTTGTTTGGGAGGAAAAACATGTTTTCCCTCCCAAACAAACATATTTAAGGGGGAAGGTCTGTAGCGTTCTCTGTTTATTAGGTCTATGGTTCATGTTATATTATGTAATGATTTATGTTTGTTATGCAATAATGGTTCACGCATATTAATGTTACTGAGAAGCGGAGCCAAGAGAAATGCTATAAGAGGCAAAGCCTGAGTCATTCTGGGGTCAGGAAGAGAAATGTAAGAGGGAGTAGAGAGAAGTCAGACAGAGTAACAGAGTGTGTAGTTTGGGAAATTCTGAGGTGTGATTAGCTACTGAAGACATTTATGAATCAATCCCTGTAATCAATAAACAAAGTTTTATTTAAAAGAACTTGAAGAGTGGACCTGAATCTTTGTGAGGTAATAGTGATTTAGGGATCACCTGGTGGCAGCAGTGTTAAAGAGGAGAGTGTTTGCCTTTGTGTGCTCTGAGGCTTGAAGGTCAAGCAAGGGGCACGATGGTGGATGCCACACTGCTGTCCCAGCGTTTTCCTGTATCTTCTCCATCTTCCCTGATTCCTGGTTGGTTGGTTCTTACTTTCTTCTTCCTTTTATGGAAACAAACATCCTCCCTCCATGTTTCTTTTTGTATTTTCTGTAGAAATTGACCCCTATCTTATCACATATGTTGCAGTGGTGTAAACAAAGTTTCGGACTTCAGCCTAGCTTAAAATCCTTGCTCAGCAATGCAGTTCCCATGTTGTCTTTGCATCAAACACTATTACTCAGACAAAACTATCCCCTGAGGTTGTTATAAGCATAACATAGGATAATCGTGGTTTCTACTGTCTCAGCTTTAGGGCAAAAGGACCATACATATAACTAAATCTGACAGTGTGTTTGGTAGGGATTTATTGGCCTGCTTCATGCCATGTATGTCATCATCCAAACTCCTCAGCATGCACTAGGAGACATGCTCATCTGAATGCCTCAAAAATAAAATTCCTAAATTTAATGTTTGTATTGCAGTTTATTTTACATCCAAATTTGTTAAATATTGACACTGAACAAGGAGCTGTATAGAGCTCATTCTGCTTCAGAGATTGCTGAATACCACAGGATTCGGTGTTCTGTGTTAATTATTCTAAGCTCAGTTGATATCTTGGATTCCCAGGGGTCAGCTTAGCACCAAAACTGTGACCACAATTTATATTCTGATTTAGAGCACATATGTACAGAAGCAAACAGGAGTATGATAGGAATGTATACTCTTGCTACCACTTTTCAGCATGAACTCTGAGAACAACTTTAAAGAAGTAGTTCATAATTCCAATGACAGCACAATTGTCAATGGAGACGTGATCATCAGCATCCAGTATGCAAATAGTGCAGTAATACTAAATCACCATTTAGAATGTCTGCAAAGGGTTCCTAATAGTCAGTGAAGAATACAGTTAAAAAAACACACACACTGAGAACATCTAGTAATCAGTCAAAACCAAGCAGCCTGAGAAATGCCTTTAAGAATCCAAAATGAAAATATGGAGCATGTTGGTACATGTGAAGTACTTTGGAATTTAAGTGAGTGCACAGTACTGAAGAAATGGAAAAAAGAGGTGATGCACTAGGAAATGCTACTAATTTCTTAGTCAGAAAAAATGGATTAAAAAAATAAATCTACTGCTAGAAATACTGGCCCCAATCCTCTTGTATTAAGTTATGCTTGAAAAAGTGAAATGACGTACCCTGAAATGGCGTGTTGCTGCTAATTAGAACATCCCTGTTTTTATTCTTTATTATTAAATCTCATTGTGCACGACTTGGACGGCTTCTTGTAGAACTCAAAATTGAAACAGGGACTCTTACGTTGGTGAAAATTTGTCACTGCAGGTTACACAATTTCCTTTACACCAGCCTAACTTAAGCAAGAAGATACTGCCTTCAACATGTGAACCCATACTACATTTTCATCTTCTGGCAACTTTACTGGTGAAAACATTGCTTCTCTCCATTTTTCTTGTTGAGCATGAGGCAAATGAAGTGGAAAAGACAACTCATGTAGATGTCCAGGGCTAAGGTGTTGACTGTTAAAGCTCAAAACAACCAAAGAGCTATGGGACATGCCAGTAGTTAGGACTGAGGAGTAAACTGTAATTCAGTATTTATTTATTTATTTATTAAATTTATACCCTGCCCCTCTAGACCATGTCTACTCGGGGCGGCTTACAACATAAAATAGATCTATATAAAATATATATATATAATCATAAAATACAATTTCTATATTAATTAAAACAATTAATTTAAGAAAGGATACTAGGTTGGGATAAGAAAAGAAAAAAGAAATGAAAAGAGTTATCTGACTGAAGGGAAGGCCTGCCTAAATAGCCAAGTTTTTAACAGTCTTTTAAAAACACCCAGCGAGGGTGCCAGCCGAATTTCTGTTGGAAGGGTGTTCCACAGCCGAGGGGCCACCGCCGAGAAGGCCCGGTTTCAAGTTTTTTCCTTCCAAGCCTCTGTCGGCGTCAGGCCCCTCAGCCATCCCTGCTGGCTACAACGGGTGGTTCGGGTAGATCTGGGTGGGAGGAGACGGTCTGCCAAATATTGAGGTCCCAAACCGTTTAGGGCTTTATAAGTAATCATTAGCACTTTGAAGTCGACGCGGAAACAGATGGGCAACCAATGCAAAGTAGCCAGGGTGGGGGAGATGTGTTGGTGTTTTCTCACCCCACTCAGTAGCCTGGCTGCCGCATTCTGGACCATCTGTAATTTCCGCATCAGCCTCAAAGGCAGCCCCATGTAGAGTGTGTTACAATGGTCTAACCTTGAGATTACGAGCACATGTACTAGAGTAGTGAGGGCCCCCCGATCAAGATATGGGCGCAGCTGGGCAATTCGCCATAGATGAAAATAGGCGGAGTGGACCACGAGCGCCGGGTCCAGATGTACTCCCAAGCTGCGAACCTCATTCTTTGTGGCAAGGGTCATCCCCCCGAAAGAAAGGGAGTTGCCTATGCTGCTGACGGAAGGACCACCCACCCTCAAGACCTCCGTCTTGTCCGGATTCAGCCTCAACCCATTCGACTGCATCCATTCCAGTACAGTCTCCAGGCAGCGCTGAAGGGACAGAACGGCATCCACTGAGGAAGATGAGAAGGAGATGTAGAGCTGTGTGTCATCAGCATACTGGTGACACGAGGCTCCACACCCCCTGATGACCCCCCCAGCGGCCTCATGTAGATGTTAAACAGCATTGGAAAGATGATCGACCCCTGTGGAACCCCACAATTGAGGCTCCACGGGGTTGAGACCCTCTCTCCAAGCTGTACTCTCTGGGGGCGGTCCTCCAAGAAGGATCGGAGCCAAGCAAGCGCTAGGCCACCTATCCCTAACTCAGAGAGCCTCCCCAGGAGGATACCATGGTCAATGGTATCAAAGGCCGCTGAGATGTCAAGGAGGACCAACAGGGATATATTACCCCTATCGGCCTCCCTCAACAGGTCATCCATCAGTGCGACCAATGCCGTTTCTGTGCCGTAGCATGGCCTGAAGCCCGACTGGAATGGGTCCAGAGCATTGGTTTCGTCCAAAAGCGCCTGAAGCTGATCTGCCACCACCCTCTCAAACACCTTGCTAAGGAAAGAAACGTTGGCGACGGGCCTATAATTTCCGATGTCGTCCGTCACCATAGACAGGTCCTCATGAGAAATCCAAACATTCAAGTTGTTGTGTTGATCCGTTTTCTTCATCACCAGCAACTTTATGTTTCACAGGGTTTTTTAAGCTATTTTTTAAAATTGACTGTTAAAGTCTATTTAGGTGACTCCCAACATACGTTGCATTCCAGCAGGGATTGTTGTTTAGTCATTTAGTCGTGTCCGACTCCCCATGGACCAGAGCACGCCAGACACTCCTGTCTTCCACTGCCTCCCGGAGTTGGGTCAAATTCATGTTAGTAGCTTCAATGACACTGTCCATCCCTCTCAACCTCTGTCGTCCCCTTCTCCTCTTGCCTTCATAAAATGGGTCAATTTCAGTCTCCTCAGCATTGGTGGTTGGTGCATAAACTTGGATTATTGTGATGTTGAAAGGTCTGCTTTGGATTCATATTGAAATCATTCTATCATTTTTGAGATTTTATCCCATTACAGCTTTTCCCACTCTTTTTTTTTTTTACTATGAGGGCTGCTCCATTTCTTCTATGGGATTCTTGCCCATAATAGTAGATATGATAATCATCTGATTTGAATTTGCCCATTCCTGTCCATTTTAGTTCACTGAAGCCCAGCATGTCAATGTTTATTCTTGCCATCTCCTGTTTGACCACCTCCAGCTTACCAAGGTTCATAGATATTATATTCCAGGTTCCTATGCAGTATTTTTCTTTGCAGCATCGGACTTTCCTTTCACTTCCAGGCACGTCCACAGCTGAGCATCCTTTCGGCTTTGGCCCAACCACTTCATTAGCTTTGGAGCTACTTGTACTTGTCCTCTGCTCTTCCTCAGTAACATGTTGGACGCCTTCCAACCTGAGAGGCCCACCTTTGAGTGTCATATCTTTTAGCCTTTTGTTTCTGCTCATGGGGTATTCTTGGCAAAGATACTGGGGTGGCTTGCCAATTCCTACTCCAGGTGGATTGCATTTAGTCGGAACTCTCCACTATGACCTGTCCGTTTTGAGTGGCCCTGCACGGCATAGCCCATAGCTTCTTTGAGTTATTCAAGCCCCTTCACCATGACAAGGCAGCAATCCATTAAGGGTTCCATCAGGGATAGCTCACAATAATAAAGTACATTTTCCTTTTAGTTGCTATGATGACTGCGGCAGACAGGTAAGATTGAGGCCCTGGCAGAGGATGTAACCATCCCTTCAAAACACTCCAGCACTCCCAATCCATTCACATCTTGCTGCGTACCACCATTGGAAACCAGTCAAGGTCCTGAAGGTGAGAAGTGAGAAATTACCACTTGCCATTCAGTAGTTCACCATACAGGGCAAGACTGGTGCATCAGTATCTCTTGATGCTTCCTCACCATGATAATCTTCTCCCTTCCATCAGGATGCAGTTGCTCCCAACCATCTTGTGACTACATTCATATCCTTTGCTCAGTAATGTGAGATTTCTGCAGAGTTTCATATGCAAGTGTAGGAAACGGGGCTCTTGAAATCCCTTCAAAGTTCTATGCTAAAACTAGTCAGTTCAAAAGAAAATTGTTACATTGGTCTGTTTATTGAATCTGAATTTAGTGAAGAACAAAAATGAAAGAATGTGCTTTTAAATTATTTACGGTACTCCTGTGGTTTTGACAGGAGATTTTAAATAATCTTGCATAGATGATGTTACAGTAGGCTTCATTCTGTCATAGCAGAACTAGCATAAACGAGAAGTAAATTAATAGAAAATCAGTAGATTGCCAGTGTAAAATCTGGGATGCTATGTCAGTTCTCACATATTTCTGTAACACCATCTTGGTCTTCATGGGATACTGTTGGAAAAACCCAAATGTAAAATACAAGAGGAATCTAACAGAATTTTTTCTCTCCCCAGCCTAATTGCTACTATTTCACAAGGATTCACAGGGTTGTATGCATATTACAAAGTTTTTTTTTTGTTCAATGAGCAGCTAGCCCCCCTTTTATTGATGCATCCCAAATGTGTCAGGTTCCCTTAATAATACAGAGTTTTCACAAAAAGGATTTTGAACTTTACTGATCTTGGAGAACCTTCAGATGAAGCATTTCCATATTTCATCAGGAAATATTTCATTCTAAAATAAAATTTGAATACATCTCAGTCTTGCACATTTTTTTCTTTTTCTCAGAACTGTTCCTGGTTAGTTGATGTTGGACATCTAGATTTAATGGACAACTTTAGCAATGCATTGCAATTTATAACCATTTTGGAAGCAGAAGACCACAGATTATTATTATTCTGAGAGGTGAGAGATAGGATCCTAATGAAACACTAAAGTTTCTTTCATTTGAAATAGAGGTGCAGCGAGGGATATGTAAATCCAATGTACATAAGTGCCAAGTCCCATTCAGACAAAGATAAATGCTGTCAGCTATTGAACAGCAAAGTAGTACTGAGGGACATTCTGCAAATGTGACTTAGGTTAAATATGTGTGGCGTGTGCCCTTGAACTCACAATAGGAAGACTGTGTTTCTGAGGGCCGTTTTATGCTGGATCTTTGCCTGCCTACCTGGTTTCTTGTGCAGCAAATAACAAGAGTGCTGCTTGAGTTTTTTAGTATTGTATTAATCATTTGATCCTTTTACTTACTGTTGTTAGCTTAATTACCGTCTTTTAATTGTTGAAAGCCACCTTGGATACTTTTGAAGAAGATAGTTGAGATAAAGTATTTTAAATGAGTGAGTGAGTGAGTGAGTGAGTGAGTGAGTGAGTGAGTGAGTGAGTGAGTGAGTGAGTGAGTGAGTGAGTGAGTGAGTGAGTGAGTGAATAATAAGAACATGACATGGGGCAGGGTAAGATCTTGTTTTTTTTCAGTAAGGAATCATGTGCCTTCATGCTTTAAGAGGAAATTCATGTTTTCTTCATGTTCAGGTTCTAACACAGGTTGTGTGTGCATGTGTCTGGTCTCTGGGTGTCTGTGAATTTCGTTGTATGGGTATACTGTGTATATACTTACAATGACAATAAATTATATATATATATATATATATATATATATATATATATATATATATATATATATATATATATATATATATATATATATATATATATATATATATATATATATATATATATATATATATATATATCCTGAAGCCTTTTCCATGAGTGGATATAGCCACAAGGCAGTGGAGATTTGAAATCGGAGTTTCCCTTCTCCTAGATGGGCTGCCTTCCATGGCTGACGAGCCCCACCTACCCGGCCTGCTCTTTAATAGTGAGAAAGTATGATCAGATCCTTTAAACTTTCCTGCCTCCCAGGCTTATGCAAATCTAATTGGCTTGCTCTTTTAAAGCAGAAAGTCCCACCCCCTAGGCCCCACCCCCAGGCCATGTGGTGAGGAGACACAAAGAAAGCCCAGAAAAAAACCTCAGCAAACATATCTGGCCTTCACCCTCAGCCCAGCTTCCTAGGAAAAAGGGGTCCAGGGTCCTGGGACACGCTCTTTTAAAGCATAAAGTCCCACCCCCTAGGCCCCACCCCCAGGCCATGTGGTGAGGAGACACAAAGAAAGCCCAGAAAAAACCTCGAGGCAAAATCCGGAGCTGGAGTCCCGAAGGCAGCTCATGTCATTCTGCCAACTCCTGCGACGTTGCTGGAACCAGTTGTATTGGCTCTTGCCTTTCCATTGGACCATTTCAGCAATGTGGAGAGGGGGGATCTGCTGCTTTGGTAACAGCTTGTCCTCCATATTACTTTACCCAGGCTTCATGCTCTGGAGAGGACACTCCTCAATTCAGAGCATGTTACCATAGTCTCTTGAGACTGAAGGATGCCTATACTATATATATTATAAACCCTTCAAAAGATGCAAACAAATTTGTAGCAAATATGTATCATGACACCATTGACCTTTGACACAGAGGGGAAAAGAGAGAGGGGTTGCCCAAAGTGTGTGGTATTCAATACTATAATGTTGTAGCATTGATTCCCTATTGCCTATGGATTTAATTGTCAGTTAGGCTGAATCACTTGTTTCCTCCTGCTATTAATACTCCCAAAGCTGGAATCCAGCATGGGATGGCTGTAGGGGAAAATCCTGATGATCCAGTCCTGTTGTCCCACACTTTGGATGTTGTGCTTCTCCATGTCAGGAGAAGAAGCACATCAGCAGAAGTCTGGTGATGAGGCATGCATGCAAAATGAAAACTTGGAAAACTAAGGAGTACCCACAAACTCATGTCATTACTAATTTTAAGGGGCTGACAGAACATGGCATAAAATGATTCTAAATGAGGTGTTCTCAACACATCAACTGAGGTATAGAAAAATGTCAGGCAAAAGAGAAGAGAACAACAACAACAATTAGTGCTAATAGCAAATGTCAACTCTGCCAAGAAAAAGATGAAACTGTCATACCTCATCTGTGAATGTCCAAAGACTGCACAAACATTTTACAAAATTAGATATGATAGAGTGGCAAAATTAGTGTCCTAGTCATTATGCAAAAACAAAAAAAGAAAAAGAAAAAAAATCACTTTCCAGCCTCCAAAAATCCATGGGAACATCAGGTAGGAAAGGTGTCAGAAAATGACAAAGTCAAAATCTTGTGGGATTTCCTGATCCAAACTGATAGACATTTTGAGCATAACACACCAGACATAGTAGTAAAAGAAAGAAGAAAGGTCTGGCTCATTGACACTGCAATTCCAGGAGATACCAGAGTTGAAAATAAAGAACTGGAATAACTAAGAAAATACAGAAATCTGGCAATTGAAACATCTCGCTTGTTAATGAAACACACTTTGCGCCAATTACAAAGTAAACCAGTAAAACATGTTAGGCATCCTTCAGTCTCGAAAGACTATGGTAACATGCTCTGTATGGAGGACTTGGAACAGCGCCTAGTGTGGCTGAGAAGGCCAATTCGAGAGTGTCAATCTCTTCTACACTGAAGACAGATCCAATCTGTCCCCTGTCCGGCTCCCTGGTTTTGCTGCTTTTGTGACTTCCTCTTTGCCTCGGCCTGCTGGGCAAGGGTCTCTTCGAATTGGGAGAGGCCGTGATGCACCGCCTGCCTCCAGGCTGAACGCTCAGATGTCAGGTTTTCCCATCTGTTGAGGTCTATTCCTAAGGCCTTCAGATCTCGCTTGCAGATGTCCTTGTATCGCAATTGCGGTCTCCCTCTGGGGCGCTTTCCCTGCAGTAATTCTCCATAGAGGAGATCCTTTGGAATCCGACCATCAGCCATTCTCACAACGTGCCCGAGCCAACGTAGACGTCGCTGTTTCAGTAATGTATTCATGTTGAAAATTCCAGCTCGTTCTAGGACTACTCTGTTTGGAACTTTGTCCTGCCAGCTGATACCAAAAATCCGTTGGAGGCAACGCATATGGAAGGTGTTCAGCTTCCTCTCCTGCCGTGCACAAAGGGTCCAGGACTCACTGCAGTACAGGAGTGTGCTTAGGACACAGGCTCTATAGACCTGGATCTTAGTAAAACATGTATTGACATGTTAAAGGAAATAAACCAGCTCATGTATAGCACAGCTACCATAATAACTGTGGAACTTGGTTACAACTGCAAACCCCGCCCCCCAAAAAACTCTTGGCACTCCAAAATGGAAAATTTGGCTGGAAATAATTAAACAAATTACATGCAAACATTAGCAACTGCAAACACTGGAAAAATACAAAACTTAAAAATGAAAACGTTAAAGCCATACTATGAAAAAGATATGACCCAGAAAGGAAAACAATTGTTGAAATTATGGAAGAATTAAAACAATGGGAAAGAGCTAAAGCAAAGAAAGCTGAAATATATGATAGATGCTTGAAACAATATATTATTTTGACTGTGCCTGGTATTTCTGAATCATCATCATCATCATCATCATCATCATCTTAGAACTGCAGACCTGGAAGAGATGGATAATCAAGTCCAGCCGCAGTTAAAGATGCACAATGTCTGGCAGGCACCAGCAGACAGGCCGGGCAGCTACAACAATAATCCAGGAAAGGAAAAGACCAATCAACTAAACAGCCAACAATAAAACACCAAAACGGGGAGGGGAATGAAAAAACTAATCCCAAGGTTTCATGGCTGCAGAAAAAATAATCCAAATAAATGTAAGAAGTTTTCCTAGAAATCAAGGGGGAAAACGGCCAAATGTAGGAAAAAAGGGACGAAAGGGAGATGATCCAAGATGGAACCATAGCAGGTTGACAGACAGCAATTCAAGATGGAGGGCAACATGGCCTCATCATATGGTAATCCCACAAGGAATTACTCCTCAAAGTGTTCTTGGTCCTTTTACAGATCCTTCCTTTGGCTGGTGAGGGATGTGTAAAAGGGCCCAAAACACTTGGTCCCTCCTTTGGCTGGCTGCTGACAGTTCTTCTGATGCTATTGGATGAAAAAATTGTTAGGCAGTTTGATAAGAACAGCACAATAGAGCACAGAAAGTTTACACAAAAGAAACACAAAATCTTCTTCTTTCTACTTTTCTTTTGTAAAGATGAACCATTCACCTTTAAGAGATTCCAAAAGAATATGTATTATGCAAAAGAGCTGCTATTTCATGTTTTAATCAATCAATCAAACAAACAAACAAAGAAGCATCATTCTACATTACTACATCACCACCACCCTTACTAATACAAGAGGTCAAATCAAGAACCAAGGATAAGACTGAAGCCAGCCAATATGTCTTCGTTTGTTTTATTATACAAAAATACAGTTCTTTCTGGACCTTTTCAAAGAGTGCTTTGTGACAATAAAGTGTTCCTAGCTAATCACAGGAAAACTGGTGCTCTCTATTTAATGGCTATTATCACAATCCACCTGAAAATTAACCAAGTTAAGTACATTATCAACCAGTTTTCTGGCTTGTTATGACTTACGGCCTACATAATAAAATATTTGGGTCAGAATAGCTGTCATAGCTTTAGCAGCACGATGTCAAGCCTCATGAACTTTATCTTTGTCTACATGACATATTCTCTTCCCTTCACTCTACCTCCCACGTGCTTTGCTTGCTTATCAGTTGGTGGGAATATAATTTTCAGTATGCACTTCTTTCTCTCCATTTCTTATAGTTATTTTTAGAACAAAGAGACAGAATTTTCCTAAAAGCATATGTAGGAGAAACTGTCATCTTTAATAATGCGCTGAAGGTGGAAAACATGGCATCTCAGAAAACAGGGATATGGATTTTAAATATAAATAAATCAAAAGTCTAAATATGACTTCTAGTTCCTGCAAATATGTATTGAATAGGAAATTTAACTACTATAGTGAATAGACATCTGAATATTTTTCTTCATTAATCAATTGAATTGATTACCTTTCCTTGATCCAAAAATTCAAGGAAATAGCTTTGGTGACTAAGCTGTACACTTTCTCTCTATCCACCATCCACACCTGCATGAGTATTATTATTTCTCTATGAAACCCTCCTTCTGTTGGGAACAAGACATTAAGTGGAGGTATTGCTGTGGCTCCCAAGTTCTTGGAGGCTCAGTTGACACCCTGGAGACCCGACTGATTATGATAGTTGGCTCATTTTGGTATTCAGCTCAACAGTCTTTTGGGACCCAGGACCACAGCTCAATTCTGGCCTGTGGGTTATATCTTTTGTTTTGTGGATTATTAAATTATTTCAATTGCTTTTTATTTATATTATCTGTACCCTGCCATGAGATTCTCACATGAAGAATGGGCCAATCAACCAATACTCTACATCCAGCACAAAATCCTGGATACTATAGCTCAATGAAAGAATAGAAAATGAGAGATTCTGAGCAGTTCTTGGAGAACTATAAATCTTAGGTCCCAAAGGAGGAGGACAAAACTACCACTGTGCCATTATATAAACATTGGGTGGATATACACCATCCTTAAATACTACAGCTATTCAGAGTAACACTTGAAGAACCAGGTCAAAGTTTTGTTCTTTCCCTTGATACTTTATAGGCCAGTGACCTCTACAAATGACAGTAAATCTGCTGAATGAAGGATGAATGGAAAGAGGAAAACATTAAGATATTTTGTTCTACTTTTTGTGGCATGTTGGAAACAATCACAGAATCTATTTGTCATGATCCAGCTTTGCCTTCGTTTCCCAATAGTATCTGTCAGGCTGAATGAAGAAAGAGTAAGTGAAGATGAATTGGCAAAGGCAACATTTCTGGTCTATCAATTGGTGGTCTAATATATCCCTAGGTGAAAACTGAACATATATGCATATTTTTTTAAATAAATGAAATGGAAGTCATGCCCTTTTGCAAGTGTGAGCAAGAGCATCCACTCAGTCTGCTTCTTGTAGCATGTATATAATCTCAGTTGAAAATAAGAATTCTGGGGGAAAGGGAGAATGTTTTTGAAAAATGCTTTAATTGAGAGGATACAGTGGACCCTCGACTTACGGAATTAATCCGTATTGGAACGGTGGCTGCAGGTCAAAAAGTCCATAGGTCGAGGGTCCATTTCCCATAGGGTTTACAAAGAAGGAATTGTATCATTAGCATCTACAGTAGACACAACATATAAGATTTTTATAAATTTTAAGCTGACTTTTTTTACTGAAGAAAATGCCAACCCTGAGCTGAGCCCACTGCTGAATGAAGATTTTTCAGAAGACGTCTTTCTGACAAATACTCTCAAATATTTTTCCCCTTAACCTCTAGGAACAGAAGGTCCTTCTACAGAATTCTCTTCATTTCTCCCCTTTTTAAATTGTGCTGGGCACATCATCATGAGAATGCCCTAGAACAGAGCTGGAAAACCTTTTTGGGTCCGAGTGCCCAAACTGAAGGGAAAAAGAACCAGTGGGTGGTGGGTCGTGGCAGGAGAACCAGAAGTGGTGGTGGCAGAACCAGAAGTGGCAGTGGAAGGGGGAATCCCGGGCATGGAGGTGCCTTGAGATCCCACTCCTAGCTGCTCCGGATCCTGGCCCACCACCTGTCGGGGCTCCAGCACTATGGTTGCAGCTGCCTTCTCAGGTTTGGATGCAGGGGGGAGGGGAGTAGTGATCTGGTGACTTATGGCTCATGTGCCCACAGAGAGGGCTCTGTATGCCAACTGTGGCACACATGCCATAGGTTTGCCATCACTGCCCTAGAATGACACAAAGTAGAAGACAATTTGGAGGAAGCAAAATCATAGCCAGGCTGCAAGCACAGCTGCTATTGTTGGCTTCCCCCTGGGGCAGTGGGAAAAAAAAGAGAAAACAAAACAGAATGAAATGGGGAAAAAGAAGTGCCATCACCTTTTTGGGAAAGAAGAACAAAGCTGTGCTGTGTTCTATGCCAAAGTGGTGAATCTCATATCTGAGAAAGTGTTGGAGAATTCCAGAGAAATTTCTTTAATTTCTTTTCTTACTAATTAGATGGAGAATTTCAAAATGCCAAATCTGCATTGATAATAATAATTGCAAAGCCTTATACTGTAATAAATCTCTTGGTCTTGATGGCAGCACAATGCTTTCGTTTTGGTTTTGGTTTTGGTTTTGGTTTTGGCTATGCATGGTGAAACAGACTAACATGCTGTTTGAAAACTGCCACAGTTGTGAGAATAATATTTTTCAGAAATTGTGCAAAAGTGTATGCGAGATGCTTCCTTGTTGCAGGGACCTTTTAGAAAAATCAGAAGTATCAGATGGTTCAGTTGCATCATTTTGATCAATCAACCAGCTCTTTTGTGCTTTCTCTGTGTGGTCAGCTTCACAAGCTAAAAAGACACTGGTTTTATGTACAGACATTTTGCCCAAATTATGGTAATCTACACAAAAGAAAATAATGTTTTCATGTTTTCACACAGGGACAGGAAGTGAAAGATTTCACAAGGATTAAAACATTATTGACAGTCAGTTTCAATAAACTTAGCAACTTTTTATCACATCCCTATTCAGTTTGCAATGTGACTAAAATGCAGAGACTCCATAATTCGGACTCCAATATATATTTGGATGAGAACCCCCAGCAGCCCTGACTATTGCCTGCACTTGTTAGGGCCTTAGGAGTTGCAGTCCAAGAGCATCTTCAGGAACCACAGAGTTTTTAGAAAATGATCTGTTTGGCAGGCAGCCAGCAGGCAATGCTACTGGCTTAGTATATCTATTCCTCCTCATCAGCAATGAAGGTTCCTTCTCAGATGCACAGCATAACATGGTAAGAAGATTTGATTGTGTCCAGAAAGCTGAGAGCTATACTGCCAGAAAACTAAAGTACATTACACATTTGGACTTCCAGCAGGGTCACAGAAGGAGTAATGGTCGAAGTTATGATAACTCAGTAAGTTTCAGGGGCTAATGGTCACATCAGCAGAAGATAATTGGCAGTTTCAATGGAAATGGAGGACAGAGACATTCTCAAAGGGTAACTACTGGACAGCAACAATAGTGGAAGGTGACACTGGTGGATGATCTTTCACAACTACAATGACACTCAACCTAATGTTTGCTAATATTTTGCAATTACACTGAAACCCCTATGATGAGAAAAAGAGAACTCAATCAGCTACTGAGGTACAACAGATAGCATAAATAGTGCTGGTACTAGTGGACCAATTAGATTAAAGCTGAAAAGACATCTAGTTGCTGGTGTTCACAGAGGCAAGAGGAAAGTTGATGTGGCATGAAACAAATAACTGGGGCATGGGATGTGACAAGGATAAATTAAGGTAAGCTTGAAACCATAAAACAAGAAATGGACTTATGGTGTGCACAAACTAAAGTAGACCAAATAGGGCATGTTCAATCTGGAAATTATGAAGAGTTGTATTATGGAAATGATAAACTCAGAAGAAATGGGCTAGGTCTAACAGTAAGGTGGGATGCAGCCCAAGCAGTTAGGGATTCAAAGTTCCCACTAAGGTGTGTGGCTGTGCGAATGTGCATGACTCTATCTCCCTCCTCCTCTGTGCACTCACTGCAATTGCTTCCAGACCTTTCTGGTTGTGTCAGAAGCCCATGGGGGAATGGAGCTGCAGGGTTGAAAATTAGAGGGAATGTTATAGGGATCTAATAAAAAATTAACCATCAATAAGTTTAATGGAAGGCCCTGTCAACATAGTTGTTATTCAAGCCTATTGTCCAACTAAAGCTCCTGAAGAAGAAAAAGATCGAACATTTTAATGTAAATATCCTTCAGAGAATTGATCACTCACTAAAATAGGATGTGCTGATAATCACAGTCGACTGGAATGCAAACACAGAAAATAACAGAACAAAACAGTTTTGAAAAATTTAGCTTAGGAATCAGAAATGAAACAAAAATGTCAGGTTTGGGTTCAAGTGCTTCTTTAGCTCCTTTCTCAACTCTCTCATGCAGCCTGGTGAAATGTAAACTCTGAGGAATCCAAAGAAAACATGTTCTTCCACAGCAGACATTCCTTTCTATGAGGGAAAGTATTTGTTGTTTCTACAGAACTCAGATAGTTCTTAGCACTTTAAAATATAAAATGGGTATCAATATATAAATGCTTCATCTCGCTTCTGAGTATAAGAATAAATTCTGGGCATAAGAATATATGATCATTTCACTCATAGTGTTGTAGTTCTCTCTCTCTTTATACTACTAGTTCTAAATAGAAGAGTGAATCGCATTTGCTCCTTGTCTTCTCATCATAAGAATGAAGATATCTTTTCCTTCTTATATTCTACCCCTTTGTAGAGATGGGGGTATTCGTATACGATTCAAAACACCAATGTCATACCTGCATTGCCAGCAGGAAAAAGGATCCAAAGATTTACATTAAAAAGGCTGGTCTGAGTGTTGACAACATTAGTAGCCACAGCCAAGATGGTCTCATTCTCACCACTATTCACAATGTGACACCAAGCAATGGAAAATGCCAAAACTGACTCCTTTTTCATCAGTTCACCACTTCTCACCCAAAAACAAAGCAATTGTCAGGGCAGTTTTTCAACAAGTGTAAATGATAGTGAGTCCAAGAGGGTATCCTGTAGACCATCTTGACTATTGACATTGCAATGTCAACATTCCGACTGCCATGTGCTTGGTCCATGTTCTGTTTATCGTGACATTTAAATATGTGTGATTTCTTTTCTAGACTGAAAAATGTAATGATAGAAAGAAATTTAAACTGTGGATTTTATTTTCTTATTAGAAATATTGTTACGACCTGTTTATGCCAAATCAGGAAAAACTAATGCTCCTGTGATTCAATATCCTCCATTTGTTGTGTTCTGTTTTACAGTTTTCAAATGCTTATTGTTGTATGTTTTTATAAAACTCATTAGATAGATAGATAGATAGATAGATAGATAGATAGATAGATAGATAGATAGATAGATAGATAGATAGATAGATAGATAGATAGATAGATAGATAGATAGATAGATAGATAGATAGATAGATAGATAGATAGATAGATGGGAGTGATTTGGCAGGTTGCAAGCACTATGCTGTTTGTAACCAATATGCTACAAATGTGGACCAGTGCTCTGCTCATTTCCATCCATTCCTGACATACTATATTATGCATCCACAGCAATGGCTTCAATAATTAAGCCAAATAATTAAAAATAAAATGGGTACTCATTTGAATTTTGTTTTGTTGAGTGAAATTTAACAGTAATGGACAAAATTATACAGCTAAGGGTTGTTAATTTCACCAGAATTTGTCACTTATCTATAAACCTGTAAAGCTATAATTGACCCTTTTATATACAATGTTGTCTTTCTGCACACCCACATTATAGCTTTGGTGTAATTTTACCACAAGGAAGAATTATGTGAATTATAGTTTTGTAATTGAATTCTGTAAATTCTTTGTTAGAGATCACTAATCCTCTATGTAGAGGGGTAGTTCTCTGATACCTACTTTGGGAGCCATTCCCATGAAACTGGTTTATTCTTGTGCAGGCATCCTCTCTGAAAGAACGTGACAGTTTTGCTAACAAAACTGAAACAAACAGCAGCTGACAGAAGGAAACATTAAGATATTGTTTATCCAAGAATCTGGTTCCAGTCTACTGATCCCAACTGCTTGTGTTTTTCTGGGAAATCCTAAGAGCAGTTACGGCCTAATGACATGCCACTACTGGTTTCTTCTCTCTCTCTCTCATTCTCTCTCTCTCTTTCCCTCTCTCGAAATGTAGCAGTGTCCCAAAAGGATTTATTTTGCATGTAATCAGTTTCAAGCAGTGGAGAGACCTTGCTATTTTAAACTGTGTGTCTAATATTCCTTAAATGAACATTCACAAAAGCTATCTAATTATAGGTTCCTTTTTGGGGGGGGAGAAAGGAGTAATTTAACATACCCTCCTGATCCTATACTCTGAAGTGCCTGTGCTGTCTCTTACAGATATGAAATTACTATATTAAAATACTCTATTTGCATGCACAGAAGAAGGACATGTCAGCACTGAATTGAATTTTGGTACTTTGAATTCATCCCCAGAGTTCTAATTTTATTTATTCATTCAGACATTTCTTAAACAATAACGTTCCAGCCAGCCTTTCAAGTGTTTTTTTAAATGCACAGAAAAAACATGAACCCATCATTCCTCTCACATTTAATCCAATAATTCCAACTTGGGCAGAGGTTTGTATCCATATTTTTTTTTCAGTCCTTGGAAAACTTGCAAAACCTGTTTGATGGAAGATGGCAACAGGACATTCACAATGTGCAGTCTGAATTGGCTGCACCACAGGGTCAAACTAACCTAGTAGCCAGCACAAGTAGCTGATTTGACGCACAGATTGCCCCATGGTCTTCAGACTAATTGTAAAAAATCTTCAAAGGACCTGTCCTTCTATGTATCATGACAATTTCCAGAATGCTTAGAGCATTGACAGTGGGAGAGAGGATTGATGCAAACAATAATAATTTAATTTCCCCGACCCTCTGAAGATGATCAGGGGAAGTGTATAATTGACAGGTGATTGGGGTATAAAAGGGATCATTTGTTGTTTGGAAGGTAGGAACATGCCAAATGGCACATCACTCCTTCCCCTGACTTCATCACATCTTTTGTAGCCTGATCCACCCCACACCTAACATGGCCAGTTGGACAGTACCAACCTAAGAGTCTCAACAGAGAAGACACTGACTCTGTATCAAGAAGCAGAGCCCCCTTACAAAAAAGTGTAATAATGGGCTCAAGATACAGGAAGCCAGATTTCAGTTGAATATCATGAAAACATTCCTAATTGTTAAAGCAGTATAAGAGTGGAATCAGTTACTTTGGGTGGTGGTGAGTGCTCCAACACTGGAGGCATTCAAGAGAAGTTTAGACAACCATCTGGCAGATTTCCTTTGAATTGTATTCCTGCATTGAGTCTTGCAGGGATGGCCTTAAAGGTCCCTTTGAACTCCATTATTTTATGATTCTATGATCCTAATGGGAGCTTTTCTCAACCTGCATATGGCAAGTTAGCTTTGATTTGTCATCAATCAAGTGGGAGATAAGTATGTCTCTGTTTGCATTTCTAATGTCTCAAGCATTAAAAGAGTTGCATTGTCTGGGGAAGTATTATTCTTAGAGGGGAAATTATATTTTTTGACTTATTGTGTCATTTGATCCTAACTTAAACCACTCTTGGTTAGGATCAGGTGCAAAAATATATGCTATTTATTGGAGTGTGGAAAAAAACTTGCCTTGGGAAGATTTTGGTTGTGTATGGTTGTGCATCAAGGATTCTCCAAATGGTCTTGCCTTCACATGGCTCAGACACCAAACAATTTTTTCCTTTCATATTTTAAATTTGCACAAATTGTGTCACACCAATGCCCTTTGAGTGGCAATGGATACATACAAACATATGCATATGCATATACAGAGCAAACACAAGGAGACTATCTTGTTGATCAAAAGGACACAAACAACCCATCCAATGTTGCTGTTATTGTTGTGTATTGTCAATTTGATTCCAGTCTATGGTGACCCTGATGACAGGGATCACCACTAGTCCCTTGAACTAGGCCATAGCTCCTGAGCTAAGGCAAGGGGGAGGGATGGCAGTTGCTAGTGAGGGAGCTGGTGAGGTGGAGGCTGAGATAAAGGAGGAGGACTGGGAGGACTCTGGGTCATCTTCAGGGAAACAGAGGGGCAGGCAGAGACATGGAGAGAGGGTGTCAAGGCTTGGGATCCCCAGTTCTGTGCCTTGGGTGAGATGGAAAGAGACTGGGAAGAGGTGCTTTAGGCTGAAATCTCCAAGCCCCATCTGTTGGGTAGAGGAAGGAGCTGTAGACAAGGAATGGTGTCACAACCCTATCAGTTAATGACTTCTGAAAGATCCTCAGTCTCTTAGATATGAAGCAAAGGAAGTCATTCTCTTAAAAAAAACCCTCTCCTTTTAATTAGATTTGCTAGTATCAGGCCCGCAATGTTGTGAACAAACAGAAATGTAGAATTTCATTTCACATGTGGTGACTGTATGTAGCATCCACCCTATTATGCTAAGTAGTTATGAATATTCATCTTTCAGGCTAATGTTGCTGGGAGGCGGAGCCGAGAGAAATGCAATAAAGAGGCAGAGTCAGAGATTGAAAGTGCCAGTGAGAGTCAGTAAGTCAGAAAGAGTGAGAGAGTGGAGAAGGAGATAGAGTGTGGAGTTTGGGGAAATCTGAGAGGTGATTAGTCAGGAGTGTATTATCAAATAGAAGATTGTTGTTAATAATAAATTTACCTATAGAAGATATTCATGAATCACTATCAATTTCTGTAATCGATAAACAAAATTTATATTTAAAAGACTTTGAAGTGTGGAAATGAATCTTCATTTTCCTGAAGTAATGGTGATTTAGTGATCACCTGGTGGCAGCAGTGTAAAAGAGGGGATTGTTTCCTTCAAGTGCTCTGAGTCTTGACGGTCAAGCAAGGGGGCATGAAGGCGAATGCCACAATTGGTGTCCAGCAGTGGGATATGAAGAAATCCAGTGAAGCCTGAGCTTGGGATATGATGAAATCCAGTCAAGCCAGAGTTTAAAAAGATTTTTTTTCTTGAGTCAATCGTACCTTTTAGACAGAGGTCTGTGACAAAGAAGTTTGGTTCCTCACTAGAGCTTTTGGGAAAAGCTTAGTGGTGGGGGCTTCTGAACCCAGATCTGGGGGGGGGGAGGTCTAAGATAGGGAATGACTCAGAGAGATAATTCCTGTATTTACCTCAAGATCTGAAGACCCGGTGGGCTAGCTTAAGGTTCAAGAGTTTAGGAAGCGCTTGTGGAAAAAGCTGAAGCCAGTGGTCGGCGCAGATCTGAGGGAAGAAAAGAAAAAGCCTTTGCTTGAAATAGAAATTATTTCAGTGACTGGAAGTAAAAGAAGAAAGACAGGTCCATTATAAAATCAGGATAAATACACTCTAAAATAAGTAACTCAGATAAATATGCCTCCCAAAGGAACTAAAAGACCAGTAATGGTGGAAACTGAATCACAAAGTTTTTTACCTCAGGAGATGGAGGGAAATGGAGATCCTTTAACTCCAGGAGAGTAGGTAGGGACTGAGGAAAATGCCTCAGGGAGAAAAGGTGTTCTAAGCTCCCTAGATTTTTGAAAATGGAAATTACAACAGAAATTTATATTGAAAGAATTAGAGATCAAAGAAAGAACCAGGAAATTAGAAAGGAGAGGAAAAGCTGAGCAAGAAGCCAGACAAATGGCATTTGAGCAGGAAAAAAAGATAAATAGAGTTGGAGTTAAAACAAATGGAATTTCAAATAGAAATGAAAAGATTAGCACGGCCTAGTTCTCAGACCCAAATGAAATCTGAGGTAAATTTTAACAAGCAGAATTGGGACAACAATAAGAAGCCCTTTAATAAAAATCTCAGGATGAGAAAAGGAATTATGGATGCTGCAGATGCGGTGCGCCTGGTCATTTACAATTCAATTGTACCAAAAATAAACCTAAAAATGTGGAGAATAATGGCCAGACCAAGAAAGTATACTGCTTAGGAACTGAGTCTTGACAGTCAAGCAAGGGGGCACAAGGGGCGAATGCCACAATGTAATTTTCAGGCATTTGTTTGTTTTTAAGTGTGAAGAATTTTTGTTGATTTAATTTTAGATTGAATCCATGAGTTCTTTCAGCAGAACACACAAGTGCTTTATTTCAGAAAGCATTATTTGATCAAAGTTTGATATACTTAAATCACATCAATTTCAATAGAACTGAAGCACATTTATCTTTTGTTGATAGATTTTCAGTTTTGTTCTCAGTGGAAATTGAATAATGGATTGATGAAAAAGAAATACAACTTTCAATCACTCAAGGAAAATCATTACCTGTAATATCTGGCTAGGATCCACACATTTTTCCCATTAGCTCTATATACCAAGAAGACTTCAGAATTTCCTATTGTGTGCTATAATCTGGTTTTTAAATAAAGAAATGTTTCAAAAGTTTGTGTGTGTGGGGTTGCGTTGTTTTTTTCTATGTCATGAAGTGAAGGAGAATTCTTCCAGTCTCTCTAGGAGTGTTTTTCCACTTTATGCCTGCTAAACATTAAGTACTCTTCCAGAACAGCCAAATTTTCCAAATTGTATTTGGCCAAAGAAGCATGAAGTAATTATTTGGATCTTGGCTTCCAAACTGATGAAAACAAAACATTATTATTGATGGCAAAGGGCAGTACTTAGAAATATACAATGGAAAATAGGAATGTTAAGAAAATATTCATGGGTCAATATAACAGACATTTTAAATAGTCAATTCAATGTTTTGAACTGTGGCAAACTATGAATATCACATGGGTCTGCCTCCCAAAGAGATTTGTATTTTTAAATAATTAGCTTAGTTTCTGCATGCAATTCCCACTAGTAAAATTGAAGATCTCTACTAATGAAACATACTCTATGTGGCATCTTTTGCCGTCTGTGTTTTGCACTCTTTCAAGCTTCCTCAGTGTCAGTATATTGGCCAAATAAATCTTCCAGACAGGTAATAATACTGAACAAACCATAATGGCCTCTTGCTTCCTTGTCATATCATTTACCAATATTGTTTATCAGAGGCTGCATATTTGCTGAAGGGCTATGTTACCATATAGGCCAGTCTTACTTCATCTTTATCATTCCCAAATGCATAGGCTTTCTTTTTTGGAAACATTACATTATACAGTGGAAGAAAACATTGCTTGAAGTATCCTTGCAAAATGCTTATAAGGTTTATGGGGGGAAGAGAGAGAGATTATGATTAAAACCACATGTTTCATATAAGAGCAGACAAATGTCCTTAAATCTAATTGTTTCATAATGATGAAAATATCATATACAGTGGTGCCTCGCTTAGCAGCCGTTCCAGATTAACCCTCGCTCAGTGAATCCATCGCTAAGTGAAATAAAAAAGCCCATAGGAACGTATTAAAACTGATTTAATACGTTCCTATGGGCTTAAAACTCACCGTTCTGCGAGTTTCCTCCATTGCGGCAGCCATTTTGGATGCCTCATTAGCGAGGCAAAACAGTGGTCGCCATTTTGTTTTAGCAGCGGCCATTTTGGAACCGCCAATCAGCTGTTCGCTATGTTTTGATCGCGTCCGCGCGATCATCGCATAGTGAAAAAAGCCCATAGGGGCCATCGCCGAGCGAACGCTCCAGCGATGGCCCGGGACCCCTCGTTGTGCGGTTTCATCGCATAGCGAAGCGCTCGCTATGCGAGGCACCACTGTACTTCATTTTCCTGCTTCCAGACAGAATTATTCACTCCTTAGAGTAGCAGCCTATACAATCCAGAGGCACACATGGCCGAGGTTAAGGACAAGAAAGTACTTTGGGCCATCAAAGTACTACCTTTTGGATTTAGGGACCACACATCAAGAGTGGGAATGAGTTTTTCCATTTAAATGTTAACTGCACAGGCTTTTATAAAGAGATTTCCCATTCATTTGTTTATCAATTTACAAATCCACTATTGATGTTAAAAAAGAGAAGTTAATGAAAAAATACTTCCCTCCAGGTATGTCAAAAAGAAGAGGAAGGATTCATCAATGCAGAGAAACATAGCATTTACCACAGTTTTTCTACATTAGAACACCCACCCAGACTAACTTGAAATATATGCTTTTTGATGGTGTCTTTTTTTAAATGTTCAGTCTTTTTAATCATATTTTGCTTTAGTCAAAATTAAAAACAAATGCCTCTCCCTTCAAGTATTTTAATGATTATTTCCAAAATGTTTGCAGATGTTTTCACCTGAGCTGCACTTTCTTAATTTTGATTGAAATCCCAAGCAAACCTACAAAACAGAGAACACAAGAAACTCGACTGTTTAAGTGTTATTATATCCTATTTGAAATTCAGTGCAGAGGCTATGTCTGCTCATATACCCAAAGTGAGAGCTGGCAGGTTATTTTTAGAGTTTTGCTGGAAGAAGGCAATGCCTTCTGCATTTGGCTAGTAACAATTATTTTGCTTATTATCCATTATTTATTAATACAGATGTTTGCTGCTTAGACCTATACCCTTGGAGGAATTGTGTGGTCCATGGGCTGCAGGTGCCATTCCACCTCTCCCAGATTCCCTCTCCAGCCCCCCAGAGTATCCCTGCCAGAAAAAAAGAGTGGCTTTTCCTGGAAGCCTCTTGGATCAGTGATTTTTCCTTTTTTAAAAAAAGAAAAAGTCCCCACATCATCTTTAAGAATAAAGGTCTGAAAGAAGGAAAATAAGCAACTGATAGCCCCTCCAAAACAGAAACACCCACATTGGCCATGAATGATGGAAGCAGAAGGACAACATTAATGTTCTGACACTCACCAACTGCAAGGCCATAGTAGCAGGTCAGTATAGTAGACCATTGGTCTAGATGGGGGGGGTATAAATTTAATAAATAATAATAAAATAATAATATAGTTGTCCCCTTTTTTGAAGCACTGACTTTGACTAGCTGCTTATGGACATAGGAGCCCAATCATGTGTGGTGACAGCAGAAGAGTTTTGATCATGTGGACACAATAGTGCAATCCTACCCCAAAGATGCACCATATTTGGTTGTTGTGGGTTTTTTGGGCTCTTTGGCCGTGTTCTGAAGGTTGTTCTTCCTAACGTTTCACCAGTCTCTGTGGCTGGCATCTTCAGAGGACAGCACTTCACAGAGATCCCAGCCGTGAAAGCTTTTGCGAATACATGTACCATATTTCTTTAAAAGGAAATTCTAAAAATGTTGCTACAAACAATTCCAACAAGACCTTTCTCTTCAGGCAGGCTTTTCCTTAATGACTGGTGGTCTGAGAGGGGTTTTTAAATGGATTGTTTTGGTCTGTTGTTTTAAATGTGTTTTAGTACTCATCCCACTGTATCCATATAGACTTAGAATTGCCCCCCACTGAAGCTTTCTAAAAATGTAGCCAAACCAGCAAGTCCTGCTGCATGCCTGCTATCAACTCTTGTCTTACTATGTGGCACATTAATGCCACTCATGGCTATGCATAATCACCAGAGAAACTCCTTCCCTGGAGTTACCACTCTTCAAGCAAATTTGAGGTGGCCCACTACCACCTGCAACTCCCTCATGAGTTTTAACAGGATGGAAGGCTTCTAGGAGTTTGATGACTGTTTTTGCTATCTACACCTAGAAGGCTTGGAAGCTTGTGGAAGCAACAAGTCAACACTCTGGCTCGCATCCATGCTCCTGCTTATCTTGGACCTTGTTCTCTGGACCCTTGGCTTTGGACTCTGACTTCTGACTATGGTTTGTGTTTTGGCTTTGGCATTTTGGTATCTGCTTTGCATCTTCTGGACTTCTGATATTGGACTGGCTTAATGGACTTTACCTGTTGAAACCCCCTGGGAATATGACAGTTCCCCAAGGGCCTTTTTGGGCACTAAACCTAAGGGAAAGAGAGCACCTGGTCCTAACATACCTCCTTTTCAATTCTGGTCCTAACTATGGCCTCCATGCCCTCATTGACTTCAGGTTGTCTGTTCTAGACCCAACACATTCCCTAATCATTGGGATTCTAAAACCAAACTGGAAAACCTGTAAGAAATAAATGGTTGCTTCACTGTCCTGGTAACATCACAGCCAATCTGCTAAGACAGATATCTTAATTAGGCTGGAACCCTTTTGTAGGAGAGGGTAGGACTTTAGTTAGTTTCTGTTACCACCTGGGTCCCAAAATCCAAACCCCTCACATCAACACCTCCTTCATAGCCAGTTGTTCACCTGGAGTATTCTCCTTTCCCTTTCTATTCACCTTCTGAGTAGTAATAGGAAGGATGAGAAGACTATCTGGGCCTAAAAGTCCTTGAGTTTCCTTCACAGATGTGATTCATCATAGTTCTTCTTGGCGGTGTCATTTGTTCCCACATGGATGAAAAGAAAGGAATGTGCATCCTTTTATCACATATCTAATCTGTCCTCCAGGGAGAAATCATATCTGTATTTTAAATTTAGCAGAAATAAGCTGAATTTAAATTATATTAAGTTGTGTTTTGGCACTACAAACCTTGTAGTGCTTTTATTCAGCTTTACTCTAATGTTTATTGATTAGTATCACAATTTTCTCTTAGTCTTGTTTTAGCAGAGAAAGTACAATTTATCCATCCCCTACTTCCAATTACGTAATTTATCTGATTTCTGTATTTGCCATCTGATGTTGTCCATCTGTACAGTCTTCTGTTAGGTTGCTTGGAGCATGTACTTGCAATTTACAACAGATTACTGGCTTCACAGAATTCTATGAGTAATTCTTTTACTTTATTTCTTACCCCTGGACTAAAGTTTCCAATTACATTTGTTTCTGTTTTCTTCCCTACTCTTGTGTTCCAACTTCCAATGATTTTAAACGTCTTGTTTTGGTGTGTGATCAATCTCCTCTTAGATGCTTGCATTAAATTTGGTATCCTTCAGTCTCGAGAGACTATGGTAATGTGCTCTGAATAGAGGACTTGAAACAGTATCTAGTGTGGGTGAGAAGTCCAATTCGAGAATGACAATCCCTTCCACAATGAAGAAAATTACAATTTGTCCCCTGTCCAGCTCCCTGATTTTGCTGGTTTCGGGACTGCCTCTTTGCCTTGGCCTGCTGGACAAGTGTCTTCAAAATGGGAGAGGCCGTGAAGCACCACCTGCCTCCAGGCTGAATGCTCAGATGTCAAAGTTTCCCATCTGTTGAGATCCATTCCCAAGGCATTCAGATCCCACTTGCAGATATCCTTGTGTCGCAGCTGTGGTCTCCCTCTGGGGTGCTTTCCCTGCACTAATTTTCCATACAAGAGATCTTTTAGAATCCGACCATCAGCCATTCTCACGACATGCCTGAGCCAATGTAGAAGTTGCTGTTTCAGTAATGTATACATGCTAAAAATTCCAGCTCGTTCTAGGACTACTCTATTTTGAACCTTGTCCTGTCAGATGATACCAAAAATGTGTCAGAGAGAACACATATGGAACTTGTTCAGCTTCCTCTCCTGCCATGCACAAAGGGTTCAAGACTCACTGGCTCTGTAGACCTGGATTTTGGTATATGCTGTCAGCTTCTTATTAAGCTATATTCTCTTTGTGAGTCTAGAGAACACAGTAGCTGCTTTGCCAATGTATTTGTCCAGCTCGATACCTAGGGAGAGAATGCCAGAGATTGTTGAGCCATGGTACACAAAGTCATGAACA
Source organism: Pogona vitticeps (assembly GCF_051106095.1). Taxonomy (NCBI): domain Eukaryota; kingdom Metazoa; phylum Chordata; class Lepidosauria; order Squamata; family Agamidae; genus Pogona; species Pogona vitticeps. The sequence continues at coordinate 59,852,295 of NC_135788.1, read as the reverse complement.
ACCTCCAATTCTTGTGTGGAGATGGTAATAGAGGGACGTGAGTCTACATCCTGGCCCATTACTTGTGCTTTCTTCAGACTGATTGTTAATTCAAGTCTTGGCAGGCATTGCTAAAACGATTCATGAGTTGTTAGAGGTTTTCAGCAGAATGGGCAACAATGGCTGCATCATTGGTGAAAAGGAAGTCCTGCATGCACTTCAGCTGCACTTTGGTTTTCACTATCAATCTAGAGAGTTTAAAGAGCTTTCCATCTGATCTAGTCTGGAGATAGACACCTTCTGTTGCAGTTCCAAAAGTGTGCTTCAGCATGACAGCAAAAAAGATCCCAAACAGGATTGGCGTGAGGACACAGCCCGGTTTCACTCCACTTTGAATGTCAAAGGGATCTGATGTTGAGCCATCAAAAACTACAGTGCCCTTCGTTTCCTCATGAAAGGACCTGATGATGTTAAGGAGTTGAGGTGGACATCCAATCTTGGGAAGGATTTTAAAAAGGCCATCCCTGCTAACCAAAGAAAGGGCTTTGTGAGATCCATGAAAGCCACAAAGAGTGGCTGTTTTTGAGATAATCACGCCTCTTTTTAAAGTACTTTTTCTTTCCGAGATACTATGTAACTCTCCCTCGTAAGCTAAGGATGGCTACACTTTTTCTGGCACCTCACGCTGTTCCTTGGTCTGAGACACTTCTTGCCTCCAGACACAAAACAACTTCAGGTTTTTTTTCAAGTCTCTGCTTGTTCCTATCACCTCAGACCTGTTTTGACCCTGGCTTCCACTTTTTCTCCACAAGTGCTCTCTTAACTCTTGGAGCCTTGGATTCTAAATTAGCCCACTGGGTCTATTCAAATCCTAAAGTAATCTCAAACAGATTTTTTCTCTCAGAGTCATTTCCTATCTTTAGTCCCCCCAAGATCTGAGTTCAGAAGCCTAGCCACTAAGCTTTTCCAAATAAGCTCTAGCGAGTCACCCACTTCTTCTCTACAAACCTCTGACTAATAGGTACCCTTTAAATTCCCTTCAAACTTTGGCTTTACTGGAATCTATTCGTATCCCGCCACTGGACACCACTTGTGATGTTTACCACGTAACCCCTGCTTGTTTCCACTGGTTGCAAAATTGGCCCCATAGCATTCTTCTCTGCCCTTTTGATTCAATCTGGACCCTGGCTCCAAGACCCAAATTGCTCCCCCACATTGATTTTGCTGCATAACGAGCCAACCAAAATACATAGCTATGGCTGATGATCAGGATGTGCAACTGCCTCACTGCCACTGCCATACATGCACTGAAAGAAATAGGACCTGGCACCTGTCTAGACTTGAGGGAAGGCATGTACATACCTCCGATAGCTGTTTGATGCCCACTGTCTCAACCTCTTAATGGCCTCTAGGTCATAACCTAGGGCAGCTGCAGCTGAAGCCACACCAATCCTAAAGGAATGTGTGCCAAACCTTAAACCCTGTATTCACACTTTCTACAGGGCAAGATCTGTCAATTTCCAAACCTGATATTTCATTAGCGGAGACCCATCCTTGTGAACAAAAAAAGTAGCCCTGTCCTTCTCCCCTAAGCTTAACGTAGCACTCAACTGCCTTTACTGGGCATAAATTCTCGATTGAGCAGGGGGCTAATTTAATGTCTGCTCCCTTGCCACTCTGATCAACTTTAGATCTAGGAGTGTGAATCCTGACGTTATTATTGGCCAACCAAATATCATGCTTTTGTAAAGCAACCATGGACATGTCGCCCTTTCCCCCTGCCACAACTTTACTCACTCTCAGGGCCCCCAAAAGTGTTAGTAATGACACCATACTAAATAATGCTGCCTCGTAACTATCTTTACAGATAGAGTTCCACTGGTTGCAGATTTTTTTCAGCAGTGCTGGGGAAATGGGTGCCCTTGTGTCCTGGGCCTGACTTCTTTCATTGTCCAATCCCTCTATCATCTTTCTAATGTGGAAGTCAGAGGTATGGTCCTGATATCCCTGAACTTTGGCATGAAAGGCTAATGCTGACATTCTGCCCTGAATGGAACCTGATGACAGCCCTTTCCTATGCAGGTAAACTATGAATTGCTGGAAATGTTCAATTGGATCAGGCATATAAGTTCCAGACCTAGTTCTAAACTCCTGGAATTCTATACTCACTGCTGCATACCCCTTTCTTGTCCATGGGGCCAAAGCCAAACCTATTGCTCTCTCTGCATCATCCTGCCAATTTGCCAAACTTCGGAGGGAAGTGTATCTGGATATTCCTTGGCTCCCGGGTCTAATTCCCTGAACTGACAATCTGTTGCTGATATAGTGCATCTATCTAAACTGTTGTCATTGCCAAGGATGTGCTTCACTTGTACCAGAACATTGAATTGTAAAGTGTGCATTGTAAACACAGATACTATGGTCATCACACGTTTGGAATGTGAAGTGAGATTGTTTATGATGTGAACTACTGCTAGGTTGTCACACATGACTGATTTAGCCCACTCATGTGCCCACAACCACATTGTGCCCAGTATAGGGAAAACTTCCAGGAAAGTTAGGTCCCGGGTGATCTCTTCCTCATGCCACTCTTCTGGCCATACTTCTGCACACCACCTGCCCATAAAATAAATTCCGAATTTCAGGGAGCCCGCTGCATCGGTTTGCACCTGTAACTCCACCCTGAGGTTCATCTCAGATTTCCAAAAGGAGACACCATTAAACCATTCCAAAAACTGGATCCACACCTGCAAATCCTGCTCCATGCCTGAGGTCACCCATGTCCTATGGAATGGACAACGAAGTCTCCGCATGGTTTTGCATAGTCTTCTCAGGAAGGTCTGGCCAGGCACCACTACTCAGCATGCAAAATTTCAATGTCCTATGATTTCCTGTAACTCCTTGAGTGAAATGTTTTACCTAACATACAATCGAGACGCGTCTTAACTTCACTCAGTTTTTTGTCATGTAATCTACAGGCCTGCTGTGTGTCTAGCTCTATTCCCAGAAATGTCAGAGAGGTGGAGGGGCCCTCAGTTTTCTCTTCCACCAAAGGCAACCCCAGCTCCCCCACCATTGCCTGAAATGAATCCAAGATGAATTTGCAGCACCAGAGTCACTTCCCCCACAAAAATGATAATCATCTAAATAATGGGCCTTTGCAATCAAATCAAACACAAGATCACATCCTGATGGCCCATTTGAGTACAGTGGTGCCTCGCTTAGCGATGTTAATCGGTGCAGCAAAAATCGCTGCTAACTGAAAACAAGATCACTATGTGATAATCTGTAAGCGAAACAGCCACCTAGTGTTATACTTGTCTTTCAAACTTTTAAGATTCTTCAGGTACATCTTTCACATTCTATTTGGTAGATGCTATAAAAAAACCCTGACCACTTACTGGACTTGTTCTGCATCTTCTGTCACATCCTCCAAGACATTGTCAGTTTAGGTATATAATGAGAGTATAAAGACAAAGTATATGTGATGCTGCTTTTTATTTGAAACAAATAGCTTGTCCTCTGAGTTTGTAATTCCCAAACTTGTGTAATAATTTTAACTGTTAACACCCCCCCCCCAAAAAAAACCACAAAAGCACAAGCCTGAAAGAACAGAGCCCTTTCTGTTTCACTGCAGATGTTTAATATGCACCCATCCTTCCCAGTGATTTATTACACTGTCCTCTGGACAGAAGGTCTGATCAGTAAGCAAACCACATTGTCAGGATTCATGGCCCATGTTGTAATGAATGTAGGGGGGAAAATCAGTGACAAGAGAGTCTAAATGAAACAGAATGGAAAGGAAACAAATAGCATTTGAAATGGTAGCAAAGTAGTCTAATGGGCTCCAGCGGCATATAATTTGAAGTTCAGGTTGCATGGGGTAACTAGAGAGAGTGGTAACCCAGTGTCAATTTCCTCCCTTTAACCTACAGCATCTCTTTTAAACCAGGCTTAAGCCTGCCCCACCACCTTTTGTCTCTTGTGGCAAAAAAACAAAAACAAAAAACAAGACAACATCCTTTCCTGTTCCATGTACACATCCAACTTGACTGGCAATTCAACAGTAGCACTGAGGAGGTATCCATCATCATTGTCGTTGTTATATGTCATCAAGTTGTCTCCGACTTATGGCAACTCTATGAAACTGTGATCTCCAAAAATATCCAAATTATGCACATTGTGGATAAGAGGGAAGCTCTTTTCCCTCTCGCACAATACTAGAACCAGGAGACATACACTCCAATTGAGTGTTGGGAGAATGAGAACAGACAAAAGAAAATATTTCTTTACTCAGCGTGTTGTTAGCCTGCAGAACTCCTTGCCACCGGATGTGGTTATGGCATCTGGCCTATATTCATTTAAAAGGGGATTGGACAGATTTCTGGGAGGAAACGTCCATTCTAGGTTACATGCCATGTTGGGGATGTACAATCTCCAGGCTTAGAAGGAAGCTCAGGTTATAAATGAGAGACAGAGTCTCAGGATGTAGAAAGTAGAAACAAGCTCTTTATTCTGTATTTCTTGAGTTGTTAAAAAGCTCTGGCTCAACGCATTTCAGTGAAGCCTTCTTCAGGAGCTGAGCATAATACAAAACCATACATTAGATATTGAATCATTCACATTTTCTTTTTTAAAAAATTATATATATACACCTGGCTTGGGACTCTAAACTTTAATATAAATGCATGTATTTATATAAATACATGCATTTATATTAAGAACATTAGGCATGATAAAATATCAAACACTTACCTGAGGTTTGATAGCTTCCACCCTAGACCTCTGTGTCAGCATCTCCTCTATGGCCAATTTTTGAGAATAAAAAGAAATGGCACCATGAGAGAGGACTGTGAGCAGGAATCCCAAATACAGAAAGACCAATTAAAAGATAAGGGCTATCCAGATGAGGTCATAGAAAATAGTTTTGCTAAGGCCACCAGGACGAGGCACAGTGATCTGGACTTTCATGGATGTACCAGTTCCTTTTATTTCATTTTAGAAGGAAACTACCTCCAAATGCCAGATGCAGGGGAGGGATATCAGGAGACAGATGTCTAGTTGTCTTCTGTGCTCGTGGAGGCATCTGGTGGGGCCACTGTGAGATACAGGAAGCTGGACTAGATGGGCCCTTGGCCTGATCCACCAGGGCTCTTATGTTCTTATGTATGCCCTATCCTCAACTGTTCTGCTCAGCTCTTGAAAACACAAATGTGTGGTCAATCCATCTCACCTTTGGTCTTCCACCTTCCTGCTGCCTTCAACATTTCCCAGCATTATTGTCTTTTGCTTTCTCATGATGTGCACAAAGTAGGATAGCCTCAGCTTCAACATTTTTGCCTCCAGTTCAGGCTTGATCTAGGACCCACTTCATCTTTTGGCATTCCAGACTCTCCTCCAGCATTTATTATTTTTTCTGTGTGTGTTCTTAACATGGGTTTGGCTTCAAGTCCACTGATCATCCTTGTTGCCCTCTTCTCAACTAGCTCCAGTTTATTGGCATCTTTCTTAAAGTGTGGAACTGGACACGGTACTAAAGATGAGCCCTAAACAGTGCCAAACAGGGGAACTAGTACCTCACATGGTTTACAGACTATGCATCCATTAATGCAGCCTAAAATGCAGCTTCATCACACTTTCGGCTCATATTTAGCTTGCAATCTGGAGTGATTCTAAGATCCTTCTTGCTCATAGTACTACTAAGTCAAGTATCTCCCATCTTGTTAACTGCATTTGTACAGCCCATATGTTTCCAAAAATATATTAGTCTTACTAGTAGCATTTTAAGGTAAGCATATATAGTGTTGTTTGCAGGAGTGAAGCCTGCAAGTGCCAAGATTTTGGGAAGTGAAGCAGCAAGGACTCTTCATCTGAGGAGGACAGAACACTCTCTCCCTCTCCTAACACTGTGAGGAGCTGCTACCAAGCACTGACTGTGCTTCCTCCAACTTGACTTTTTTGCCACAGACTGAAGTACCTGAGCTGCCTCTTATTCAGAAGAGGGGTCATTTGGGTAATAAATGACATATACACAAAACTCCCAGACATACGCTTTGAATACATGTATGTATGTATGTATGTATGTATGTATGTATGTATGTATGTATGTATGTATGTATGTATGTATGTATGTATGTATGTATGTATGTATGTATGTATGTATGTATGTATGTATGTATGTATGTATGTGTGTGTCACGAACCCTGTGTCCCTTGTTTATTATTCCCTCACAAAGGCCCACAGGCGCATTCCCTTTTCGCTGCCACCAGCGGATTATCTGAATCCACAATATCATTAACGTATTACTAGACAATTGTCTTGTGAACAAACAAATTTATTTATTGAAGTGAAACAGTATTTCAAACAGTATTACAAATCCTTCAGGTAATCAAAGTTCATTGGCCTTAGCTTATCAGTTCCCTCATTCATTTCTCTTTGTTTACAATTTAATAATTGTTCTTTTTATCTCCTCATCAGTTCCCTAACCAGTCCCTAACTCATCTGTATCTCATCCCTATCAGATCCCTAACTGATTCCTATCTGATCCCTATCTGATCCCTATATGATTGCTCCTCCTTCAGCCAAGGTTCATATATCAATTGACGTCACCTCTCCAACTCTCTCATAGGCTCATGCAAATAAGCTCTTGAGTGTGAGTGGCAAGAGTGACAGGGCCAATAACCACAGAGTGTGTGTGTGTGTGTGTGTGTGTGTGTGTGTGTGTGTGTGTGTGTGTGTGTGTGTGTGTGTGTGTGTGTGTGTGTGTGTGTGTGTGGTGTAGTGTACATGTGAAGAAAAACTGTAAATAGCTATGTCTTCTATTAAGCCAAAAAGGGAATCCTCTCACCAAGGCAATCCTCTAACAAATGACACTTAATATCCTACAGAACAATCTTAAACTATGACTATTTGGTTTAGAATAGAATAAAACTTTATTACAGTCTAAGACCAGCCACAACTATTTGGTTTGGTCACCAATTTTTAAAAAAATCATAGAAATGTAGTTTCTAACACCTTTATTGTGCAGTAGGTTTTTGTTCTAATAGAAAACTTCTTTAGAAAGGTAGAAGAGTTTGCTGAAGAAACTTGAAGAGAGTACATTTTCCAGTGGGAGATAAATAATACTCTTCCCCACATTTTTGAGAAGCTCTCAATGGCATACTTGTCAAAAAGTGCCTTACAAAATACTAGCTGAGACGTTCCCCTGCTGAGGTTGCTGTGAGAAGGAGTCACAATGAAAACAATATCTACATATATTTTACAAAATTTTAACCACAGTACTTCTTTTTTCTCCTGTGCTGCACTGCTTTATAAAGCAATTAGAGGGTTCCTGGAGGCACTAATTAGATCATAAAGTGCTTCCTTCATAATCCTGCTAAGGAGGGAGTGAAAAAACAGAAGCAATTTCTGGCTTTTATTTTACATCTGCTGGTAAGTTTGTGGGCAATCTTAGAATTCAATTAAAAGAACCTTAAGGAGCCTCTAAATAATGTTCTGTGGGATTAACATCTACCTTGTGCCGGTAATATCCTCAAGCCTGGTAAATCAAAAGTCCATTGCCAAATGGGTTCCTATTGAATCAATATCCTTTCTCTGAGTCCCCAGTCATATCTGAGACGATCAAGAACAGAAATTAGAAGTACCTTTTGTAGAAAAGTAACACAGAATTATACTGAATCCCCCAAAGCTTATTTAAAATTCACCATTTCATTTTCCACTATTCTATCAATCTGTTGTACAAGGTTTTGCAAAACAACAACAACAAAACCTATACACATGAAGAACATGCATGAACAGAATACCATGTCAGGGGAGTGAGTTTTTCTGTTCTTCTAGAGGTCCATTTATTCTAGCTTGCCACAGAAGCCAGTGTCTGCACAATTGCTTGCCACCATCAGCCACCCGCTCACTCACTGTAGCGAACAGCCCTGCCCTCACCTGTCCGTCACAGCTGAGCAGTGGAGAAGGAGCCAATGAGTGGATGGAAGGCGGTGCCAAGGGGGGGGTGTTTGGATATAAAGGCTGGTGTATGGAGTATGAGAGAGATTCAGTGAGTGAGAGAGATTCTGGTAGTGAGAGACTGTGTGAAACTTAAGAGTGAACTAAGGGTGATTGAGAGATCTGTGAGAATGCTGAATGGTACAGAGAGTGGATAGAGCTTTAAAGTTAAAGTAGTACTGATTCAGTTTCAAGTGATTAGCAACCTGTGATTTACCTACTGTATATTAATCAGATGTTACCCTCCCTGATCAAATAAATAAGTTAAGTTTCAAAAGTACACATGTCTCCTTGACTGAATGGTATTGAGACAGCAATACTTGGTGGCAGTGAAGAAGGAAGAAGAGCGAGAACCTTGTGAAGGCCTGGGGGGATAGGGGCTTCAGAGGAGACCGCCACACTCACTTGCTCCCCCACCTTTCTGCTCACCCCCTCTTGATCGCTCACCCCTCCCACCCATCCACTAGCCCCTTTCACTTTTCCACTCTCTTGCCCTCTCCCACCTGCCTGCTCACTCACCTCCTTGGCCACCTGTATGTATGTATGAATATGTATCTATATATATACATACATATACATACATATACATATACATATATATATATATATATATATATATATATATATATATATATATATATATATATATATATATATATATATATATATATATATATATATATATATATATATATATATATATATATATATATATATATATATATATATATATATATATATATATATATAAACAAACAAACAAACAAAAACAAACAAACAAACAAATAAATAAGAGCAATTGAGTGGGCAGGTGAGAAAGCAAGTAAGAGACATGATCAGGTGGCCAAGGAGGTGAGTGAGCAGGCAGGTGGGAGAGGGCAAGATATATATATATATTCATTTTGACTTCAATCTATTATTCCACCTTGGTATCTAATTGCTGGAACTGCTCATGTGTTTATGGCTTTGATTGTGCTTTCATATATATATGCTGGAAACACAATCAAAGCCATAAACAAATGGGCAGTTCCAGCAATTAGATACCAAGGTGGAATAATAGATTGAAGTCAAAATGAATTAGAAGAATTGTATTGAAAAATATGGAAACTAATGAACATGCATCACACACTATGTTGAAAAAGTGATGTGGACGGATTACATTTTCCACAAAACTGGATTATTGCAAAAACAGTAGAGAGTAGAGGAGGAAAAAGAAGCCTAAATGATTATATCAGTACAAGCAGAGAAAAATTATTTAAGGCAGTGAAAACGGATAATATTTTGAAAACAACAGAAACAAAGGCGCAATATAAGAAACAACAATTTGAAAATAAATTAAACAGCTGGAAAAATAAACCACTGCATGAGAAATTAATGGAAAGCATGACCATAATTAAAGCATGACCATATATGAATTTGAATATCCCCGCACAACTGGACTTAGCAAGGTTCAGCCCCTGGAGCCGGACCATCCACTCATGTGTCTGGTGACAGCCCCACTCATCCTTCCAATCACTTCTGGACTGCCACTCTCTTCTCACTCAGCTAGCCACTCCAGGCAGGGGAGGGAGGACGAGTCTCCCTGCATGGCTGCTGAGTGGCCAACAAAGCAGGAAGAGAGCGGCACTCCTAGAGCAGTTGGAAGGATTATGTGGGCACTGCCCCCAAAACAATCCACAGTGTGTGAGTGATCACCTAACCCATACAGAAATGTAAAATAGGCTGCTGATCAAGCAAGTAATTTAGTCACAGCCTCAATGAAAATGAAAATGTTGGAAAACTAGCATGGGGCAGGCCTATTGCGAAACAGTTCAAGCAGAAGAGCAAATATCATCCCACCTCCATTCCAGCTTAGGTACAGATGCACATTACCCAAGATTAACTAAGATATTCTGATGCCTGATGCAAAACCCCATCACCCCCACTATGAAGGAAAAGAGAAGCCATCATAAATCTGAGTTGGTCTTTGATGACAAAAAATGTATGTATTTACTAATAATTATACATTGGATAATTGTTTCTCTGCTGCACCTTTTTATAAGGTGGGCACCACCAACCTAAAGACAGATCTGGCCCTGTGAGGAAGTAGGTTAAACTGAAACTAGAGTAACCATACAGTATGTCTTACTTTTCAAAGGGTAGTCTTCTATTTGAAGATTTCCTCTATTTCAGAAACTATCTCTTTCAAGTACAATGTAATGTTTGTTTGTTTGTATATTTATTTACTTATCCTGTTCTTCAGAAATATCCTGCTATAAAGAGGACTCATAAAGAAAAAAATATAGGAAAAGAAGGGGTCTTCAACTTGTCCAACATTATACTTCAATTTGCCCATCAACATTATAGCAACTGAACAGCAAAAAACATGGAATATAAGCTTTCTTTCTATAGTAATATGATGTTTTAGTTAAATTCCAGTATTTTTTTCAGATTTGCATATCTACACATAAATTTGCACATGTATTTTTTTTTACAAAAAACCTATTTTCCTTCTTTCTTTAAATTATATAACAAAATCAGAATTAGAGCAAATACTACTACAGTTAACAATAATAACAAAGAATTGTGGCACCTTAAAGACTAACAGATGTATTTTAGTGTGAGCTTTTGTGGGCTACAGTCTAATTCCTCAGATACAACAGAAGTTATGCAGGATATGTTTTTCCTGATTTTTTTCCTAATTTTTAATTTTTTGTCTTGGCCATGTGTAAATGGCCATACCAGCACCTTACAGACTGAAGTGATAAAATCCAGAGACTTATTATCAGATCTGTCCTTCTGTTGAGGAAGAATTCCAGATAGAAACTGGTAAACAAATTTTATTTATTCAGTACTACACTCATAGGGGAGCTGCAAGGAGTTTTTGCTCAGATTTATAATAAAACCCTATAGATTACAATGAGTTTTTTTTCTTTTTATTAGACATATGCAGTACATTGATTTACGCGAATTAGGTACAATTTGTGAATTCTGCATATTCTGGTTTAAACTGTTTTTCCTGCTTGCCATAACATTTCCTTTAGATAGGTTTATCGGGTTCCTTCAGCTAGCCTAAATTCCTTTCCCCTTTTGCTTACACTTCCACTGTGTTCCCCAATGGATATATTTTTCCACTCCACATGAAAGAAGCTCCTCAAACTAGCTGCATTTCTTGCACACCTCTTGAGAACTAGGTTCCAAAGACTGCAGAACTGTAGCTGTTGAACAGACACAGAAAACAGTCTTCTGGCACTTTAGAGGCTAAGAAGGAAACCAGACAGACATTTAACTTGCTATTTGGTTTGCTTTTGGTGTGATTTGGTTCATTCGATTTTCTGGTAACAGCATGTGTTTTCAGTAAGAGTGATCAACTCTGTTCCTTTCAAGCTGTCCTCCTCCTTTCTAGGGCTTCAGTTTCTTTGGTGAGCTTGGGAGTACTCCTGATTATTCCATTTGATAGTCCATGTGGTTGCTTAATTTACCCCCAAATATAGCTGGGGGTGGCATTCTCATGGGTGATAACCTCGTGAGGTATGTAGTCAGTTGTGACAGTAGAAAGGATGGTGGAGAAACCCCTGCCTCTATTTTCATCTTTCATTATTTTTTAAAAAATAATCTAAGTGATGCAGTGATATATCAGATATGAAGAAGTTCCCATCTATACCCTTATTGTATCTGATGCAGCACTGAGTCATTAGGAGAAAAATCCACAAAGCACATGTGGGCAGAGTTTCTAATAACGTGCTGCTGTCTTGCAATGCTGGAAAGCAGACTTGCCTCTACAGAAGCACATATTTGAAAATTGATAAATGAAAAATTGGTTGTTGAAGGTTTTTTGGACTGTTTGGCCATGTTCTGGAGGTATTTCTGCCTAATGTTTCACCAGTCTTTGTGGCTGGCATCTTCATAGGACAGAGATTAGAACTCTATGCGAGTTTTTCAGGCCATTCCTGAAAGATTGTCAGGAATGGCCTGTACATATAAAATGTTATCCATATATTCGGTTCCTTTTTAAAAAAAAACAAACCTGTGGTTTATGAATGTGGGACATGTGCTTCTGTACCCATTATTTAAAAGCTAGGAGATGCCCCAAAATTGCTGCACAATATCATGCCCACATTGCCTGCAGGAAAAAGGATGCCAAGCTTTACATAGCAAAGGACAGCCTGAATGCTGACAACACCAAGGGCAGAAGTCAAGATGGTCTACAGCTGTGGTCCCCAACCTTGGGCCTCCAGATGTTCTTGGACTTCAACTCCCAGAAATCCTAGCCAGCAGAGGTGGTGGTGAAGGCTTCTGGGAGTTGCAGTCCAAGAACATCTGGAGGCCCAAGGTTGGGGACCACTGGTCTACAGGATATCCTCTTCTGTTCACTATCATTCACACAGTGACACCACATAAGGGAAAATCCCTGAAGCTGACTCCTTTTTTTTTTTTTACCAGTTAACCACTTCTCATCCAAACACAAAGCAATTGTTAGGGCTGTTTGTCAACAAATGTGAATGGTTGTGACCAGAATAGAGCATCCTGTAGACCTCCGGTTGGTGATCCGGCAGCGGGACCGATCCCCTGCCCCCTGCAAGCGCTTCCCATGAGTGCAGCCGTGTGCATGCGCATGAGCACACTCCACTCCCTGTGAGTGCACCTTGCACATGCATGCAAGCACACTTCTCCCCCCTGCAGGAATGCCACACCCTTGCAAGCGTGCCATGATCCCCGCACAAGTGTGACACAACCTCCCCAACCAGTCTAAGGTTGGGAAAAGGTTGGGGACCATTGCTGTAGACCATCTTGACTGCTGCCCTTGGTGTTGTCAACTTTCAGGCTACCCTTTCCTTTTAATTTTTATTTATTTTATTTTTTATTTTCATTGTAACAAACACCAATCAAAGGAATACATACACACAAGGGAGAAAAGAAAGGAAAACAATGGCACGGGGAAGTGTTTACAATAATATAATATCTAGTATAATCTTGGCTCCATTGCTGTGTTACAATACTAAAATCCATAATATATGCTATATTCTCTACTCATGTTTGTTTCTGGGCAATCATAAAACATTCTCCAGCTTTCTTTTATATTCTCGGGTTCTCACATAATGCCTCTGACAGGCTATCCATTTCTGCAATATCCAATAATTTTTTAAACAGTTCCTCCATCTTTGGATTTTCCTGATTTTTCCATTTTTGGGCCCAGATCAATCTTGCAGCTGTAAATATGTACAACATATATTTAAAAATTTTTATCAGCAATTTTTGGCATTATATTCAGCAAAAACATTTCTGGTTTAAAAACTATTTTTTGTATAATTTCTTGTGTAATATCTTTTACCTGTCTCCAAAATCTTTTTACTCTGTCACATGATCACCACATATGAAAAAAATCCCAGGTTGCTGACAACACTTCCAACATGAGTTGATAACTCCTGATGCCATTTTTGCCAGTTTTACAGGTGTAAAGTGCCATATATAAAACATCTTTAAAACATTTTCTATCAAGTTTACTGGTTTAATCCATCTATAGTTATCATTCCACACGAGTCCAATCATTTATAAATGTGCCCATTTAATCATCACTACTTTCACCCTTTCACCCTCTAAATTATATTCTAACAAGAAAAGTATACATTTTGTACAATCTTACCACTAGTATAAATCCATAACTCATCCACCTGAACCTTCCCCTCATAAAAGCCTATTATTTTGTCTTTTTAAAACCTTGATTCTAATTTTAGCATCTCCCACCAATCCATCAGTAGACCCATTTCCTTCAGTTTCTGTATATTTTTAACTGTTGCTCTTTAGTTAATAACTCTTTATACATATATCTCCATTTGTTCGAGATTAAAGAAGGTTGTGTAAAAGCTTCCAAAGGCGCTACCCATATCAGATTTTTAAAATATGTTTGTCAGACCTGGTATAGTGCTTTCCTCACAATGCGATCAGACAAAAGTGTTTGATCTTTGCCCTTGCCATACCATATATATGCATGCCACCCTAATCTCACATTATGTCCTTCCAATTTTAACAGTCTTTTATCCTCCAAAGTAATCAATTCCTTTATCCAGTTCAGAGTGCAGGCTTTGTTGTATAGTAGACAATTTGGTAAGCCCAGACTGAGGATTTTTTTTTTTTTGCCATTGCATATGTGCATACATCTCCAGAAAGGAAAGGCAGACAGCTAAAACTGGTGCTGTTGAATGCCAGGTCTGTGTCCAATAAATCCCAGATTATTCAAGATCTTATTCTGGAGGAGGACACAGACCTGGCCTGCATAACTGAAACTAGGATGGGTTTGGAAGGGGGAGTTCCCTTGACACTTGCCTGTCCTCCTGGTTATGCAGTCCAGCACCAGGGTAGACTGGAGGGGTGGGGTGGGGGGAGTAGTCATTGTTCAAAGAAATACTCTGGAGGTTATTAGGGGCTCTTTGGTGGTGAAGCCGGGTCTGGAGGCCCTCCATGTGTCGATAGGGGCCAGGGATGGTATTGGGATCTTGCTGGGTTACCACGCTCCCCACGACCCAGCCACCTCCTTACTGGAGCTGGTTAGCTTTGTCTCTGCGGCACTGTTGGAGTCCCCGAGACTTTTGGTCCTGGGTGGAGGCCATCCACTGGGACCTCACTCCTTTTTAAAATACAGTGGATTGAGCAGAGAAGTCCAGCGCTCTGTCTTGCCCGGTGAAACTTGAATTCTTTCAGCCTGTGACGCCAGATATGGTGGACAAAGCATTTGATCGCTGCTGGGCCACCACTTTCTCTCTTGACCCTTGCCTGGCCTGGCTAATCAAGGCAGCCAAATCTATAACAACGGAATGGGCCACAGCAATAATTAATGGGTCTCTCCAAGAGGGCAAAGTCCCTCTTGCCCTCAAGGAGACACTCATTAGGACCATTAGGAAGAAACCAAATTTGGTGGCGGACGATATTGGCAATTATTGGCACGTCGCCAATGTTTCCTTCCTCAGTAAAGTGGTGGAGAGGGTGGTGGCTGATCAGCTTCAGTCTCTTTTGGATGGAACCAATGCCCTGGATCCATTCCAGTTGGGCTTCAGGCTGCACCATGGTACAGAAACAGCACTGATCGCATGGTTGGATGACCTGTTGAGGGAGGCTAACAGGGGCATAATATCCTTGTTGGTCCTCCTCAATATCTCAACTGCCTTTGATACCGTTGACCATGGTATCCTCCTGGGGAGGCTCTCTGAGTTGGAAATCGGTGACCTGGCACTTGCCTGGCTCCAATCCTTCTTGGAGAACTGCCCTCAGAGAGTTCACCTATGTCAGTGGATGCCGTTCTTTCTCTTCAGTGCTCTCTGGAGGATGTATTGCAATGGATGCAGGAGAATGGGTTGAGGCTGAACCTGGACAAGATGGAGGTCCTGAGGGTCAGTGGCCCTTCCATCGGTGGCTTGGGAAACTCTCTCTCTTTTTTGGGGGGGATTACTCTCACCGGGAAGAGTGAGGTTCGCAGCTTGGAAGTACATCTGGACCCAGTGCTTACCATCGAAACCCAGGTGGCATCAGTGATCTGTTCCACCTATTTCCATCTGTGGTGGATTGCCCAGCTGCATCCCTATCTTGATGGCAGGACCCTCACCACTCTGATCCATGCGCTTGTAATCTCGAGACCCACTGTAATGTGCTCTACATGGGGCTACCTTTGAGATTTATGCAGAAGCTTCAGATGGTGCAGAATGCAGCAGCCAGACTTAGTAGAATGAGAAAACACCAGCATATCTCTCCCACTCTGGCTGCCTTGCATTCGCTGCCCATTCGTTTCTGCATTGATTTCAAAGTGTTAATGATGACATATAAAGCCCTTATGGTTTAGGACCTCAATACCTAGCAGAATGCCTCCTCCCACTGAGATCTACTTGAGTAACTCATTATAGCCAGGAAAGACAGCTGAGGGGCCAAGCACCGAGAGAGGCCCGGAAAGAAAGAACATGAAACCAGGCTTCTTGGCAGTAGCCCCTTGACTTAGGAATAGCCTGCCGCCAGAGATCTGCCTGGCACCCTCGCTGGGTGTTTTGAAGAGTCCATTAAAGACTTGGCTCATTAGGCAGGCTTCCCTCCTGTCAGTACTTGACTTTTACTTTCTACTTAATCTTTTGTTTCATATTTTCCATCTTGATTAATAATAATACTGTCAATGTAAATGTTTTTATGAATAATTTTATTGTGAGCTGCCCTGAGTAGACATATGTCTGGAAGGGCAGGATAAAATCTAATCAATCAATCAATCAATCAATCAACCAACCAACCAACCAACCAACCAACCAACCAACCAACCAACCAACCAATCAATCAATCAATCAATCAATCAATCAATCAATCAATCAATCAATCAATCGTGAAGTCTATGTGCGAACAAAGAGCAAAGCAGAACCAGCTGCAAAGCATAGTGATAGACAAACAAATTACCCGTTTCAGTTAGTGACGTCATCTAACTTTGAGAGGAGCCAGATTTGTGTTAACAATTATAGATCACTACACAAGATATTCATTTGTATATCCATTACACAAAACAGGATAAAACAACAAAAGTTTTGAAGGATTGAGTGAAGTTTGTAGAAGGTCAATACCAGCCACACAGAGCTGCTGAATTACAAATGGAGGGACAGAGTTTACAAGCAATGCACTGACAAATTGGCTGAAGACCAAGGGTATTAGACAAAGTTTAATTAATGTGGCTCCCCTTTGTGGATTGCTGCCTTGTTGTGGTGAAGGGGATTGAGTAATTCAGAGAAGCTATGGGCTATGCCATGCAGGGACACCCAAGACGGACAGGTCATAGTGGAGAGTTCTGACTAAACGCAATCCACCTGGAGCAGGAACTGGTAAGCCACTCCAGTATCTTTGCCAAGAAAACACAATGGACAGAAACAAAAGGCTAAAAGATATGACATTGGAAGATGAGCCCCTCTGGTTGGAAGGCATCCAACATGCTGCTGAGGAAGAGCAGAGGACAAGTACAAGTAGCTCCAGAGCTAATGAAGTGATTGGGCCAAAGCCGAAAGGACGCTCAGCTGTGGACGTGCCTGGAAGTGAAAGGAAAGTCCAATGCTGCCAAGAAAAATACTGCATAGGAACCTGGAATGTAAGATCTATGAATCTTGGTAAGTTAGTTGTGGTCAAACAGGAGATGGCAAGAATAAACATTCACATCCTGGGTGTCAGTGAACTAAAATCGATGGGAATGGGTGAATTCAATTCAGATGATTACCATATCTACTATTGTGGGCAAGAATCTATAGAAGAAACAGAGTAGCCCTCATAGCAAAAGAGTCGGAAAAGCTGTACTGGGATACAATCTCAAAAATGAGACCACCAATGCTGAAGAAGCTAAAATTGACCAATTCTATGAGGACTTACAACACCTTCTAGAACTGACACCAAAGAAAGATGTTCTTATTATACGGGACTGGAATGCTAAAGTAGGGAGTCAAGAGATAAAAGGAACAACAGGAAAGTTTGGCCTTGGAGTTCAAAATGAAGCAGGGCAAAGGCTAATAGAGTTTTGTCAAGAGAACAAACTGGTCATCACAAAGACTCTTTTCCAACAACACAAGAGGCGACTCTACACATGGACATTACCAGACGGGCAATACAGAAATCAGATTGATTGTATTCTCTGTATCCAGAGATGGAGAACCTCTATATAGTCAGCAAAAACAAGACCTGGAGCTGATTGTGGCTCTGATCATCAGCTTCTTAAAGCAAAATTGAATTCTTAAACTGAAGAAAGTAGAAAAAACCACTGGGTTAGTCAGGTATAATCTAAACCAAATCCCTTATGAATACACAGTGGAAGTGAAGAACAGATTTAAGGAACCAGATTTGGTGGACAGAGTGCCTGAGGAAATTTGGATGGAGGCTCGTAACATTGTACAGGAGGCAGCAACAAAAAACATCCCAAAGAAAAGGAAATGCAAGAAAGCAAAGTGGCTGTCCAACAAGGCCTTACAAACAGCAGAGAAGAGAGGGGAGACAAAATACAAGGGAGATAGGGAAAGTTACAGAAAATGGAATGCTGACTCCCAAAGAATAGCAAGGAGAGACAAGAGGGCCTTCTTAAACAGTGCAAAGATATAAAGGAAAATAATAGAAAGAGAAAAACAAGAGATCTGTTCAAGAGATCTGTTCAGATGATTACCATATCTACTATTGTGGGCAAGAATCCCATAGAGGAAATGGAGCAGCCCTCATAGTCAAGAAAAGAGTGGGAAAACCTGTACTGGGATATAATCTCAAAAATGATAGAATGATTTTAATACGAATCCAAGGCAGACATTTCAACATCACAGTAATACACGTTTATGCACCAACCACTGATGCTAAAGAGGCTGAAATTGACCATTTCTATGAAGACATACAATACCTTCTAGAATTGGCACCAAAGAAAGATTTTTTTTTTTTTTTGGACTTATATATCGCCCCATAGCGCTACAAGCACTCTCCGGGCGGTTTAGAATTTAATTATACAGGCTACACATTGCCCCCCCAGCAATGTGAGGGATTGGAATGCTAAAGTAGGGAGTCAAGAGACAAAAGGAACATCAGGCAAGTTTGGCCTTGGAGTTCAAAACGAACCAGGGCATAAAAAGCTCAACATAAAAAAAACCCCTAAGATCATGGCCACTGGTCCCATCACGTCTTGGCAAATAAATGTGGAAGATATGGAGGCAGTGGCAGATTTTACTTTCCTGGGCTCCATGATCACTGCAGATTGTGACAGCAGCCATGAAATTAAGAGATGCCCACTTCTTGGTAGGAAAGTGATGACAAACCTAGACAGCATCTTAAAAAGCAGAGACATCACCTTGGCAACAAACGCATAGTCAAAGCTATGGTTTTTCCAGTAGCAATATATGGAAGTGAGAGCTGAACCATAAAGAAGTCTGACTGCTGAAGAACTGATGCTTTTGAACTGTGGTGCTGGAGGAGACTCTTGAGAGTTCCCTGGACTGCAAGTAGAACAAACCTATCAATTTTGAAGGAAATTAACCCTGAGTGCTCACTGGAAGGACAGATCCTGAAGCTGGGGCTCCAATACTTTGCCATCTCATGAGAAGAGAAGACTCCCTGGAAAAGACTCTGATGTTGGGAGAGTGTGAAGGCAAGAGGAGAAGGGGACGACAGAGGACGAGATGGTTGGACAGTGTCATCGAAGCTACCAACATGAATTTGACCCAACTCCGGGAGGCAGTGGAAGACAGGAGGGCCTGGCGTGCTTTGGTCCATGGGGTCACAAACAGTCGGACATGACTTAACGACTAAACAACAAAAAATATACAGTTTTGCTGTTCCTATTCCTAATGTCTACAAAATTAATAATATACACAATGAAATGCACAACATTATCACAGCTTCATGCAGGTTTATGTGTACAAGGGAAAGAAAATATAGAAATTGTTTACATTACATTAAATTATGTGAGAATGGAAAAAAATCAGTGGAAATAGAAATATTCTGGTTAGTTTAATTAGCGTAGTTATGTTCTTTGTTGTTATGTACCATCATGTTGCTTCTGACATATGGCAACCGTATGAATGAATGATCTCCTGAATGTCCTGTCCTGAACAGCTTTGCTCAGCTCCTGCAGACTCATGCCTATGGCTTCTTTTATGGAGTCAGCCCATTTCATATTTGGTTTTCTTTGTTTTTTGCTGCCTTCCACCTTTTTCAGCATTATTGTCTTTTCCAGAGAATCCTACCTTCTCATGAAGTGCTGAAAGTAGGACAGCCTCAAGTTCAACATTTTTGCCCCCAGAGATAGTTCAGGCTTGATTTGATCCAGGACACACTTGCTTGCCTTTTTGGCAGTCTAGTGTATTCACAAAGTTTTCTTCTACCACCACATTTCAAATGAATTCTTTTTCACCATCAGCTTTCTTTACTTTCCAGCTTTCACACCCGTACATGCCTTATTTCACTACATATAATTGGGTAAAAATGTCTTCTAACAATTTGCTTTTTAAGTTATTCATATCTCTGTATCTGGTCCTGAAGTTATGGTATTAGGGAATGGCCTCTTGAATTATGTACCTACATGCCCATGCTGCTCTTGTTAACCTGTCAAAGCTCTTACTGCTTCATCTTGTCCCATCATCTCCTCTTCTTTTCTGATTTGATTTTAGCCAAATCAGTATCACTGCACTTTCAACTTTGTGTGGTAGGACAGTCTGCAAGGAAGGACTGTCAACCTTGAAAGGAAGGACTCATTTTATCTACTGGCTGCTACCATTCATAATGTTAATGTCTCTTATGCCTTCGAGACCTACATACTTATGTGGAAAGGCAGAGTTCTTCTCAAATATTCTCTTAAAGTCCAGCTTAATGTTGAAGTCTACTTTCATTCTAGGCAAGACCATCAGATCATCTCATTTCAGATTCAGTACATATTACTGGAGACCTTTTGAAATTTAACAGAATCTTTGGAATAATTCATTGTAGCATCTTTCAGGGAGAGGAGAGCCCCTTGGCCTCCCTGGATAGCTTGCCACTCTGTTCTCCATGTTAAGACAAAGGGGTGAAGTCACGTAGTCAGCTGAATTATGGGACATGACCCATAACTCTTAATATACTTGGGAGATGAAAAGCTAGCTCTTTATATCAGTGTTGCTCACTACCTTGGTGCATGCGCTCGTAATCTCAAGATTAGATCACTGTAACGCGCTCTATGTGGGGCTGCCTTTGAGGCTGACACGGAAACTTCAGGTGGTGCAGAATGCGGCGGCCAGGCTCCTTACAGGAGTGAGAAAATATCAACACATCTCTCCAACGCTGGCCGCATTGCATTGGCTGCCCATCTGTTTCCGTGTCAACTTCAAAGTTTTAATGCTTACTTATAAGGCCCTAAACGGTTTAGGACCTCGATATTTGGCGGAATGCCTCCTCCCACCAAGGTCTACCCGGATCACCCGTGCGAGTCAGGAGGTGAGGCTGAGGAGCCTGATGCCGAGAGAGGCCCGGAAGGAGAAGACACGAAACCGGGCCTTCTCGGCGGTGGTTCCTCGCCTCTGGAACAATCTCCCTCCGGCGATTCGCGCTGCCCCCACGCTGGGCACCTTTAAAACCCAATTAAAAACATGGCTGTTTATTCAGGCCTTCCCTCCAGCCAACTCTTGATTTTTTCTTACTTTTCCTTTTTATCTTTACTGCTGTTCCTGTTTGATTATTATGTATTTGTCTATGTTTTATTATTTGATTTTATATTTGGAAGCCGCCTAGAGTGGTCCGGTGGGCCAGATAGGCGGAGTATAAATTAAATAAATAAATAAATAATAAATAAATAAATATCATAGACAGACAGACAGAGACAGACAACAGTTGTTCTATGATCCATTCCTAGAAGCAAAGTTCTAAGTTAGGCAATATTTTCATTGGATTACTAAAAACAGATAAAGGGCTTGAGTAGGTCCAGGAAAACAGTCTGATTTGTATGTTTAAAAGAATATCTTGATAAACCTGCAGAAAAGCTGCAAAATCACCTGAATGGAGAGACTACATGCATATTAATCCAAATTCCAATGTGGCTTCATAGACAGTGCCAGTTTTGGACTATGGATATCTAGGTTCAGTCACAATTAAGAAAATCTGCTTGTTTTTAAGTTTTCTTCAAAGGCACTAAATAGCAGTCAGTCAGATAGATCTTGAAAATGAATTTATTGAATTGTATGTTAATAGCAAAGCAACTTAATTTGGCATGGAGACAATAATAGATTTGTCACATACAGCACTGATGGTACCTGTCTGTCATGGGTTTGGAGGGAAAGTTCCATCCTATGGGGAGTGGAAGGCGGGACATCAGGGGGGAGGAGCTGTACTATATATATATTTGAGAGCTGGTGTGGAGTTAAGAGTTGGAGTCTGTGTGTCAGACTGGGTACAACTGTGTGTCAGTTAGTACATACCTGATAGGTTCAGGTTTCTATTTAGGTAGCCAGAAGTGATAGGTTCAGGGTCTGTGCGTTACCTTAAAGGGTTCTGTGGGAACCAATCTGTTATATGTGTATGTTTGGGCTATGCCACGTTACATTATCCTATTTACCTGATTCTTTTATTTACCCTGTTTGTTAATTCAATAAACCTTGTTCTTTTATTTAGTAAAATCCATTCCTGGTCTGTGTGACTCCTTATAGGGAATGGTTGGTGGCAGCATAACTATAGGGTGGCATACTCCAGTAGGTCTGGGGTTGTCACATTGATTGGTGTCCAGCGTGTGGGATACGACTGGTCCAGTTGTCCAGTGGTCCAGCAAAGCCTTGGCAAGTGTGCCCAGAGCAAGGGGGGTCTAGTCAGGGAAAATCTGAGGGCGCATAGGTAATCTTCTAGGCTTACCTCACGGGGAGGTAGGCTAGTGGAAGAACGTGCAAAATCAGATTGGGGGGACTAGATTAGGGACCTCTGAGGCAACCTGTTTTGGCGGGAAAGGGCTGAGGCAAAACTGTGTGAAGTAACAGTGATCTAGCCTGTCTGCTGAGAGGCCTAGCAGAGGGGGTGGATTCTGCCTGGCAACAGTTGCAAGTTGGTGCTGAAGGAACAGCAGCAGTATATAGAAGGCTGTTCCTGAGGCAAAAGGAAAAAAGTCGTCGTTTTATTTTGAGGCTTGACTTTTGAAAGCAGCCTGTTCTGGGGGGATTATGCCCTTGACTAGAAGCCAAATGGCAGAAATGGGGGAAGTGAGAGAACCACAGGGAGACCAAGGTTGTGAGGAGGAATTTGGCTCAGTGCAGGAAGAGAGCACAGGAGAACAGACCTCAGAACTCAGAAAAATGCTCCTAGCCCAACAGCATGAATTTAGGATGAAACAATTAGTAATGGAAAAAGAGGAAAGATTAGAGAGAGAAAGAATGGCGTTTGAAATGGAAAAGGAAGAGAAACAGGAAAGGGAAAGGGAGAAACAAAGACGATTTGAAATGGAACAGGAAGAGAAACAGAGACAATTTGAGTTAGAAAAAATGGCATTTGAGCTGAAGAAGCTGGAGATGATGAGTGGAAATAGGAATAACAATAATAATGAGGGGAACCCAGGGAATGGGGAAGGCAGCCTGTCTAAAACTGACCTGAAGAAATTCCCTGTGTACCACAAGGGAGATTGCCCTGAGGTGTTCTTTTCCCTCGTGGAAAGAGCGTTTGTGGACTTCTCAGTAAGGGAAACTGAGAAGATGACCATTATGCGATCTTTAATCAGTGGCAGCCTGGCAGAAGTCTATGCAGAGATGGCAGTGGAACTGCTGAAGGACTTCACTGAGTTTAAAAAACTGGTGTTTGCCCGACATGGGATAAATGCGGAACAGCTGAGGCAAAGATTCAGGTCACTCACAAAAAAACCAGAGCAGACTTTTACCCAAGTGGGGGCCCAACTGGTGAGGTTGCTAGAGAAATGGCTGTCTCAGGAGGGGACAGAGACCTTCCAGCAGCTCAAAGACCTGATAGCGCTGGAACAGTTTTATTCAGTCCTGCATGGGGAACTGAAGTTCCAGGTGAGAGAAAGGAAACCTAGATCTGTGGCAGAAGCGGCCGAGATCGCAGATTTTATTTCCCAAATAAGAAAGCCCTTAGGTGCTGAGGGGAAAACTGTGGGTAAGCCCAAAGAAACCTACAGCAGGTACTCTCAGGGACCAGGGAAAAACCAGCAAGGGGGAGGGGCCCATGTTGAAGGGAAGCCCTCAGACATGAAACCATCAAGACCTCAGGTTTTGGAGGGAAAACCAAAACCAGATGAGAAAGACTCCAAGTACAGCAGAAAATGTTATTTCTGTCAAGGAAAGGGCCATCTAATCTCAGAGTGTGAGAAATTAAAGCAGCTAAAGGGAAATTTGCCTCATGAGTTGAGTGGAACCAAGCCAAAAGCTGTGTTCTGTGTCCAGAAAGAGCAAAGCTCCTTGCCACTGAGGGAGCCTGTTACCATGGCTACTCAATCTTGACCAGTTACATCTGCTGATCAGGCTGGGGAAAATGGTCCGCTTGTGGAGGTCAAGCGCTGCTTACTAGTGAGGACAGATTCGCAATTGTTTGAGACCGCAGGGGTGGACGTAGGAATACTTGACCATCAGTATAGGGGGCTAAGGGATACTTGTTCCCAGGTGACCCTATGCCATCCAGACATTATTCCTAGGAAGTATATAATCCCAAATGAGAGCCTGAAGGTGGCAGGGATTGAGGGGCAGGTGATCTCACTGCCAGTAGCTGAGGTACCTGTGTGCTTTCAAGGCTGGAGGGGAGTTTGGCGGCTAGCGATTTCATCGACTCTGCCAGCAGCCGTGCTCGTGGGAAATGACCTGGCTGAACATGTGAAACGGGTGCTAGTGATTACACGCTCACAAGCGACCACGGGGACAGTTCAGGGGGTACTGAAGAGCCCGAGGTTGAAGCAGATGGGGGTAGTCCCGAAGCCGTGGCAGAAACCTTAACCACAGACAGCAAATTTGGCCAAGAGCAAAAGGCAGACGCCACTCTCCGAAAGTGTTTTGAAAAGGTGACAGACACCCAGCTAACACCTGAAACCCCAGCGAGATTTCGCGAGGAAAAGGGAATTTTATATAGAGAGACCCTGATGAATATCTCAAAAGGGGGAGATGGGATCAGA
The DNA here is from genome assembly GCF_051106095.1 of Pogona vitticeps. Classification (NCBI taxonomy): domain Eukaryota; kingdom Metazoa; phylum Chordata; class Lepidosauria; order Squamata; family Agamidae; genus Pogona; species Pogona vitticeps. Next base: position 59,827,745 of record NC_135788.1, on the reverse strand, counting down.
AGTCAGCTAGTTGTACCTGAAAAGTATCGCCCCATGATCTTACAAAGGGGGCACTCTGACATGTTTGCTGCGCACTTAGGGGTGAACAAAACACAGCAGAGAATCACACAAAATTTTTACTGGCCTGAAATAGGGAAGCAGATCAAGGAGTTCTGTAAACAATGTGATGTGTGTCAGAGGCAGGGGAATAACCGTGACAGGACCAAAGCGAAGTTGTGCCCTTTGCCTGTGATTGACACCCCGTTCAAATGTATAGGAGTGGATATTGTGGGACCTTTGCCCAAGGCCACAAAGAGGGGGAACCGGTTCATTCTCACCATTGTGGACCATGCCACGAGGTACCCCGAAGCCATACCCTTGACTAACATCGAAACTAACACAGTGGCAGATGCCTTGGTGGGGTATATGTCCAGGATGGGATTTGCCTCAGAAATAATCACAGATTTGGGCACATTGTTTACATCAAAGCTCATGAAACGGTTATGGCAAATCTGTGGAATTAAACACAAGGAAACCACTGCCTATCACCCCGAAAGTAATGGGTTAACGGAGAAGTTCAATGGGAATCTGATGCGCATGATTAGGGCTTACTTGGCAGAGAATCCAAACAATTGGGACCAGAAGCTGCAATCCCTTTTGTTTGCTTATCGATCAGTGCCACAAGCCAGTACCGGGTTCAGTCCGTTTGAACTTTTGTTTGGGAGAAAAGTAAGAGGTCCACTTGATTTAATCAAACAGAATTGGGAGCAGATCACCCAGGGTGACCCACAAGATGTTGTGACGTATATAGACACTTTAATGAATGACCTGAAGAGAAACCTAGAGCTAGCAGCAGAAAACCTGCAAGCTCAGAAGGTCAGACAGAAAACCTGGTATGACCAGAAAGCCAGGGAGAGGCACTTTAACCCAGGGGAGGAAGTGCTTTGGCTTAGGCCCTGCAAAGAGAACAAACTGCAGCTCAAATGGGCAGGACCATACAGGGTCATTTCCAAGATGTCGGATCTGAACTACCTTATAGATCACCTGAAACACCTGGAGATAGTGCTGCAGAGGTTAAGTGCAGCAGGGCTAACAGTAAAGGCAAGCAAGTGTCAACTGGGTAGCCCAGAAATAAAATACTTGGGTCACATAGTAGGGGGAGGAGTGATCAAACCCCTAGAGGCCAAGATAGAAGCCTTTCGTGATTGGCCCAGACCCAACACCAAGAAAAAAGTCAAATCATTTCTTGGGTTGGTGGGCTACTACAGAAAGTTCATCCCGAGGTTTAGCGAGATAGCGACTCCGCTGACCGATCTGACGCGGAAGAAGACTGATGACCGCATCCCGTGGACCAGCGACTGTGAGGAGGCGTTCCAGAGGTTGAAGCAGGCGCTCATGCATTATCCAGTGCTGCATGCTCCCGACTTCGACCGGGAGTTCATCATCTACACCGATGCGTCTAACAGCGGAGTAGGAGCAGTTCTTTGCCAGGAGGATGAAAATGGTGACCAGCATCCAGTGTCCTACCTGAGTAGGAAACTCCAGAAAGGTGAGAGACATTTGGCAACCGTGGAAAAGGAGTGCCTGGCCATAGTATACGCGATTCAGAAGGCCAAACCTTACATCTGGGGAAGACATTTTGTTCTGTGCACTGACCACTCACCACTGCAGTGGTTAAAGACAATGAAAACCCATAATAGTAAACTTATGAGGTGGGCTTTAAACCTGCAAGATTTTGACTTTGAAGTGAAGGTGGTCAGAGGGTCAATGAACTGTGTTGCTGACGCCTTGTCAAGAAGACCCGACGAGTGAAGACGGCGAAGAAACCATGGACTATGTATATTTTGGTGACCAAAAGTTAAATGTACCTGTTTATTGAACAGGCTTGGTCTGTATTAATAAAGGTAACTTAATGTATTGCAAATATTAATGTTTAAATGCATAATTGATATGTTTGACCTAGAGTGAGTAAGTATGGGATTGTGTTATAATGTATAACTGTTTTTGTGTTTTGATCCTGGTTGTTTTTTTGGAGAAAAGCACTTTAGCTTTTCCCCCGCAAAACAACTTATAAAGAGGGGAGGTGTCACATACAGCACTGATGGTACCTGTCTGTCATGGGTTTGGAGGGAAAGTTCCATCCTATGGGGAGTGGAAGGCGGGACATCGGGGGGAGGAGCTGTACTATATATATATTTGAGAGCTGGTGTGGAGTTAAGAGTTGGAGTCTGTGTGTCAGACTGGGTACAACTGTGTGTCAGTTAGTACATACCTGATAGGTTCAGGTTTCTATTTAGGTAGCCAGAAGTGATAGGTTCAGGGTCTGTGCGTTACCTTAAAGGGTTCTGTGGGAACCAATCTGTTATATGTGTATGTTTGGGCTATGCCACGTTACATTATCCTATTTACCTGATTCTTTTATTTACCCTGTTTGTTAATTCAATAAACCTTGTTCTTTTATTTAGTAAAATCCATTCCTGGTCTGTGTGACTCCTTATAGGGAATGGTTGGTGGCAGCATAACTATAGGGTGGCATACTCCAGTAGGTCTGGGGTTGTCACAAGATTGTATTAGCCTCTGCTTTTAAAGAGAGAGCAAGGCATGACAGAGGTAGGAAGTAAATAAGTAATTTAGCAAAATCTTTCATGATAGGACTTTGGTGTAGTTTAAATACTACTCAGATCCATTGGTTGTGCCAGATCTCTTAACCACAAAAGGGGGAAATCTTATACATTACTAGAATGGCATGGGGACTCATAATAAAAACAGAAATATGCAGTCAATATTTAAAGCAGACCTACATGTATTAACATGAGAATAAGGCAGAAACAAGCACTTAAGATGCTAGACAGCTGGTTGCTGGATGGTGACAGGAAATTGCATAAATAGAAAAGAGCCAGAAACTAATGATACAGATTTTGTGGAGGTTTTTCAGGTGGATCATTTATTAAAATAGCAAACTATGAGAACAATCTTAGTACCCTGAGCATTATAGCTAGAGATGGGGATATTCATAATTTTATATGAAAAGCCCCACACAGGTGGTGTTAACAAGGGTCCAGCCCCATGGGACCAGATGGTACATCCATCGATCCACTGTGGATGGTGCAATTCTACCAATGGCTCTGCAGCACGTGATCTGCTTGCCACTCCTGGCAGGAGGCAGGAGGACAAGCCTTGCTGCAAGGTCGAAGAGTGGCAAGTGGATTGCATGCTGCGCAGCCATTGGTAGAATCGCGCTGTCCGCATCCATGGCAGATTGGTGAGTGGACTGTCTGACCCCATGTGGATGGACCCTCGTTAATGCCCCCATCTCTAATTATAGCATTTCTTGCAAGAAGACCTCTTTATACACGACACACATGGAACACTTCAAAGAAATACTTGATTTTCAAGCAGTGGGTGGTTGTGTTTCTCAGGAAGGAAGAATGTAAGATGTCCCTTTACTGTTCTTGATCTTGGGTTAAAATACAATTTTAGCAGAAGGGACAAGTCATTGTTCAGGTCTCTGGAGATTTATTAGATGGAGACAGAACCTAATCATTTCTAGGTCTTCAGAGTTGAAATACAGAGATAAAAGTCAAAATGTGGAGCTTCTGGGGCAGTAGTAATCCAAACCTTGATAGGAGAAAGGATTTATTATATATTTGCAAAGGTGAACCACTATCATCTTGAAGGATATATATTCCAAAGGCTGATGTGGTCTAGAGAAAAGCCTGAATAAGATGAGAGAACTTCCTCAATGCATAAAAACAAGCTTTGTGAGGTTTTCTTTTCATACAAACACACACACACACACACACACACACACACACACACACACACACACATGAGAGATGGATGACAAACTTTTAGAATTAAGTCTGGCAGTTCAAGGATAAAGATGAAGAATATACAGGTGGTGCAGAAAGACACTTTAGGACAGAATTTCTGGCAGTGCAATGCTGGATCCACAAATCATGTTGTTAGCCATGCTTGATCAACCCAACAGGAAATAATTTGGGGGCTTCAAGGCCATTGATAAAGTCTGTTGGGGAGTCAGTGCCATGATTGGTTAAGGCCTTGCATCTTTATTCCTAAAAGACAACATAGGCAACTTTCCTGGTATTATTTGTATAAGGGATAAAAACTAGAGATAGCAATATATGTATTCAGATACAAATACAAATATCCCTGTCTCAGCTGTCCCTAATGAGGGTCTGGCCCCCGGGGACCAGACCATCCACTCATGGGTTCCACCACAGTGACAGTCCCGCTCGTCCTGCCAATGGCGAGCGGAGCTCTGCTGTCTCCCTGCTCGTCTGGCCATTCAGCAGTCATGCAGGGAAACTCATCCTTCCACCCCCTACCTGGAATGGCCAGACAAGCAGGAAGACAGCAGAGCTCCAGGTGCTATTGACAGGACGAGTGGGACCATCACCATGGCAGGACACGTGAATGGACAGTCTGGTCCCGGGGGTCAGACCCTCATTAGGGCCAGCTGGGACAAAGATATTCATATTTGTATATGACTATCCGCATTCTAATGAAAACCAGTGACCTGGGGGTTAAATTGGACTGGCAAGCAAGATTGATCTGGCCCATAGCCACATTTACTGTGAAAATACTGGCTGAAATCCTGTTGATTAGCATAATACATCGCAGTAGAATAGGCCAATTGAATCACTGGGGATTTGGTGAATCAACTCTTCTAGAAGTTCCATTGACTAAAATAGGCCAGCTCAAGTTGCACAGTAAACTGCAACCAGGGGAGGCACATTGGAATCAATGGAACTTGTGGAGGAGTTGACTCATCAAATCCCCACTCATTCAGTGGGTCTAGTCTACAATAAGCAAGAGCTTTCAGCCCTTGTATGTAAATGACAGATGTCTCACACTATAACCTTATGCCTCACACTTGTATATAATGCCCTATCTATGCCTGAGCATAAATTATCCAGAATGACAAAGCTATTTTAACAGGTAACATTGACTTTATTTAAAAATGCCACATACCTGTGAAAGAGTGAGATGGTGTGGGACCAACCACTGCCTGAAGCAACTGCCTCAAAGCTCAGAGGCTGGCCATCTTTGCTATGCCCTCCCCCAATTCTGCAACCTGAAGTTTTTTCCTAGGGCAAAAACGTTGCTCTATCTGGACTGATTAGATTTGGGCCAGCTGAGGCAAAGCTTTGTGACATGTATCAGATACAGATGGTTGTTGAGTGATGAAATCCCCCTGAGTGAAGGGCTCATTTTTCTTATGCTTCTACAAATAAGAAATCTGCCCGAATAAGTATCAGCCACACTTATTCATGCTTTTTGAACAATACATGTCCATTCTTGGTCAGTTCTCAAGCCTGTGCATGTGACGTCAAAGCTAAAGATCATGGCAGTGCAAAATAAACTGTTCCTATCACTCTGCTCTGTTTCAAAGCAAGCCATGGCACAGCATATCACTCTAGTAAACCTGTCCTCACATATCCTCACACCTGCTTTGAATTTGGATTCAAAATAGAATCCTGGTCAGCAGAAACCTTTGCCACCTTATTTAAGAGATGGGTGGCTAGAAAACTCAGTGAGTTAATTACCTGGCTGTTAAAAGTGATGGTGGAAGTTCAATTCCCCACTGTGCCCCCTGTGCCTCTTGGGATAAGAGACCCCCAATCTTAGAATCATAGAATAATTGAGTTGGAAAGGGCCTATAACCCCAAGTCCAACACCCTGCTCAATGGAGGAACCCATATCAAAGCAGATCTGACAGACGGTTGTCCAATGTTTTCTTGAATGCCTAAGGTACTGGAATGCTCACCACCTCCTGAGGTAATTGGTTCTGTTGTCCTGTCACTCTAACAGTTAAAAAGTTTTTCCTGATATTCAGTCTAAATCTGACTTCCTGTAGCTTGAGCCCATTTTTACATGTCCTGCCCCCTGGGATGATTGATAACAGATCCTGCTCCTCCTCTGTATGACAGCCTTTCAAGCATTTGAGACGTGCTATCATATTTTCCCTCAGTCTTCTTTTTTCAAGATTAAACCTGCCCAGTTCTTTCAATGTTTTCTCAAAGGGCTTGGTTTTCAGTCCCCTAATCATCTCGTTGCCTTCCTTTAAACTTGCTCCCGTTTGTTGGCATCTTTCGTAAAGTGTGGTGTCCAGAACAGGACACAATACTTCAAATGAGGCCTAACCAGTGCTGAGTAGAGTGGAACTAGTACCTCAAGGGATTTAGAGACTATACTTCTGTTAATGCAGCCTAAAATCACATTTGCCTTTTTTGCAGCCACATCGCAATGTTGGCTCATATTCAACTTGCAATCTACAACAACTCTAAGATCCTTTTCTATTGTAATATTACTGAGCCTAATATTCCCCATCTTTTAACTGTGCATTTGTTTTTTTTCTCCTAGGTGTAGAACTTTGCACTTATCCCTATTAAATTTCATTATGTTGTTTTCAGCACAGTGCTCAACCATCTCAAGATTGTATTCACGAAGGCTTTCACAGGAATAATCATATTATGTTAGAAACACACAGGATGAGGTTGCTTTCCTGTCTTCTATAAATGACATTTTGGTACCTGTTGGTGCCTCTGATGGCTGGATTTTAGTCCACAAGCTACTAGTTCCTTGATTCTTTCTCTAATCAGCCAGGAGAAATTACCCATCAGTGGTTCTTAATATATTTTAGAGCTTTGCAAATCACACTTCAATGAACATCAGCCAGGCCTATTAGGAAGCAAAAATGCTAAACCAGTGACAGGGGAGTGACCTACATAGATGTAACCAAACAAAGATGGCGAAGTGTGATTTCTTCATTTATAATCCACTGATCTGATTACAGAATTGTCACATTGTGATTGCCAGGAAAAACAAATCAGACAATGCAACAGCTAAATGTGAACTTGAAGCTTCACTGAATTCAAAACATTTGGATGTAAACCTGTTCTCTTAAGCCAAATGCTAACAAAACCCTTTCTCTGGCTTGATATTTGCAGAAAGCTGGGTGCAAATTTAGGCATCATTCCAGCTCTTTATGGGCAGATGTGTTACTGAAGGGGTTCATCCACAGCCTTTTCTTCTCTGTGACCCTGAGTTCTTTGATGCAGAAGGCAAGGTCTAATGTCACATTGGCATTAGTGATGGTGGCAACTGTTATTGCTACTGTGGAACTAGAGATGGGCTTCAGGTTTGGTGCAAATGTACTGACTGACATATTATAATGATGGTGCAGCAATGCCAACAGCAGTTTGGGACAGTGAGTCCCTGTAGAGAGAAGCACAGCATAGTCAGACAAAGTGCGTTACCATTTTAAAACAAGGCTGGTTCAACCATTAAGTAGAATGGGGCAATTACCACAAAGACAAATGTTGAGTCTGGGCTAGCCCCTAGACTGTCCAAGTCAAAATTAATTGCCAATAAATATTGACTTGAGAGAGAGTTCAAATGGTTGCTGTTTTATTAAGCTAGATAAAAAGCGTGACGGAATTCATGCCTCCAAGTGTAGGCAGGAACAACCATGTGTTTCACAGGAAGACTAGGACTTTTATAACATTGGTTATGCAAGGGATTGGGAAGAGGAATGGGTGGCTCATGGTACAAAGAAGTTGGAGGAGAAATAGAGAAATAGATGGTTCGTGACCTATTGGCAGAAGGAGTGGGGTTACAGAGGAATCCAAAACTTTATCTGAGTGGGAATCACAGGAAGGATGGAATTTTTCAACAGGGTTGTCAGAAGGGTGGGTCAACAGACAGTGATTATGGAAATACATGGTTACATTGTTGTATTCTATTGACAGGAAAGCAATTTATTATCTTGCAAAGAGGTTACAAGGTTTGGGGGGGGGGAAGAGACTTCCAAGGTGATAGGAAATAATGTTTATATAGCAAAAGATATTGTGTAGTAAGTACTATCCAGGTGCTGGAGTTCAATTTGCATAAGATTGGTCCTGGTATTTGCCTGGGGCAAGAAAGACAAAAACCCAGCTGTGTCTGTTGATGGAAGGAATGACCCCTGCTGTGTTTGTTTGCTCCTCCAATCTAGACTGGAAGGCGAGATAACCTGCCTTGGCCAAGGAAAACCCGGGCCAGCCTTATTCCTTTACAGAGACTCTTGGAGGGAACAAAAAATATGTACAGATATGTATAAATCTGACTGTGTTTTATGTTTCCAAACTGTATTCTGTGTGATCCGATTAGATGTGTGTTCTTCTTGTGTGTTTCATGTAGTGCCATGGTCCGTTCACAAATGCTTGGGGAAAACAGTGATATTTTATCTTGCTGCGAAGTGTACACTTTGTTGAACATGTACAGTTAACTCTTGGGGACTGCTGTAGTGCGGGATCAGATTTGGGGATGAAGGTGTCACTGGACCCCATCCCCAAATTTATATGGGTGAGTCCCATTGCCATGTGGCCCTTAAGATAGTATGACCCTGATCAGTGAAAGATCTGAGTACCCCCCTGGCTGCTAATCCCCCTCTCTTTAGTGGCCCTTGGCCCAGGGAGTGCCCCAGCACATCCTCCCCCACAGCACTGTAACCTCATGATCTGCAGTGCTTTGAGATCAGACGAACTTTCATTTCCCTGGCACTCTATGGGAACTCACAGATCCCTGTTCATTCTGCAGTACCCGCCACAGAAATGGAGCTAGCCTAGCTATGTCCCATGCCCCCCACAAGCTGAGAATCCTGACCCGTAGGTCCCTCTGCAAATCTTTCAAAAATCTTCCATACTCAATTCTGATAGGTCAATCCCATCACCTCTGTAACATCTGCCCAAACAGATGTCATGGTGTCCTATTACCAAACCCAGGTTCTTGGCAACTGCCCTGCAAACCTCCTTATTAACCTTACACTGGGCCTGATTTATGCACTGTGGATTGCAGCACACCCTCCAAACATGGTGAGGAATGATCATGGGCCAAACTGTTCTAGTTGACGGATACCTACCTTCCCAAGCCCTAGATACCTCAAAATAACCAATATAATGGACTTGCCACTCTGCTTAGCTGAGTCTTTCTGCTAAGTGAATCAGAAAATATCTAGGGGCAAACCTGAGACTTCAGGGGAAGCAGTTTCCATAAACTCATCCCAAAGTATGCCTCTCTGCCTCTTCCACTCCAGCCATGCCTGAAGCTCCAAGGCCCAGATCTCTGCCCAGGCAGTCCTAGCAGCATGCCTCACTGCCCAATACTGAGCTGTGGCCCACCAACAGAATCCTCTATCACCACCTGGGACCAGACCTGGAAGCAAAAGAAGCACAGCCAGAAGCCAGCATAGATCTGCAGCATACTGCAAACATAAAAGCCATATATATTTGATGACCACCTGCCCATCTTCTTAATGGCATCTGGGTTGTATTCCGAGGTGGCTGCCATTGATGTCGCCCCAGTGCGAAAGAAATGATTTCCAAAATGCCAACTCTGCAAGTCCACCTGTCTCAATGCAACATCTATAAGCTCCCAAAACTGGTATTTAATCAAAGGTGAGCTGTCACCATGGAAAAATAAATATTCTGGCATCTCATCCCTGTTCCTCAGATAACTCTCTAATGCCTGGACTGGGCATATTTCTTTAATCAAACATGGTCCCAGTGTAATGTCCGCCCCTTTCCTGGCCTGATTGAAGCAGGATTGGAAGATATGTAGATGAATACTGCCCTTGACCACAGCTACATCCAATCTCTGTAATACCACCTTAGATGTGTCCCTTTTAGCAGCTGCAACCAACTTGCCAATTCTTAATGCTGCATAAAACAGCACTAGCATTGCAGCCTGTAAAAGTGTCACCTCGTAACCATCCCTACAAATGCTCCCCCGTGCTTGAAAAAAACCTTACTAAAATGGCTGGCATCATAGAAGACCTATTATTTGGTGCCCTAATCCTTACTCTACCTGTTGATCATCTTCCGTATGCAGAAGTCTGAGGTTATGTCGAGAACAACCTATCTCTTGACCTGGAAGAGTAATACTGACATTTTTCCTTGTATAGAACTAAGAGCTAATCCCTTCCTGTACAGATAAACTCCAAACTTTTGCAGGTGCTCCACCAGTGCTGGTCATGACAGCTCCAAGCCCTCCTTAACCCGAAATGCACTGAACTCTGCACTCACAGCTGCATAGCCCTGGCGAGTACTCAGCGCAAGTGCCAAACCTATTGCTCGTTCAGTTTCCTCTCTCTGATTAGCTATATATGGGGATCATTAAGAAAGAAACCAAAGGCTTGATTTTTGCTGCATAAGAACAAGCACTCTAAACCAATGTGATGAAAGCTAAGATCCAAGGAGTTAGTGCTAACAGCAAATGTCAACTCTGCTAAGAAAAAGATGAAACTGTCACACCTTATGTGTAAATGTCCAAAGATTGCACAAACATATTACAAAGTTAGACATGATAGAGTAGCAAAACTAGTGCACTGGTAATTATGCAAAAATATAACTTGCTGGCTTCCAAAAACCCATGGGAACACCATGTTACATACAGCACTGATGTTACCTGTCTGTCATGGGTTTGGAGGGAAAGTTCCATCCTATGGGGAGTGGAAGGCGGGACATCAGGAGGAGGGGCTGTACTGTATATATATGTGGAGCGTGTGTGGAGAAGAAAAGAGAGAGCTGAAGGAAGCTGGGAAGAAGAAGCTGGTGTGGGAGTCTGTGTGTCAGACAGGGTACTACTGTGTGTCAGTCAGTACCTACCTGATAGGTTCAGGTGTCTGTATGGGTAGCCAGAACTGATCGGTTCAGGGTCTGTGCTTTATTTAAAGGTGTTCTGTGTGAACCAAACTGGTGTATGTATGATTGAGACAAAGCCACGTTACTGTATCTTATTCACTTGATCATTTTATTTTCCCTGTGTGTGATTTAAATAAACCTTATTCCTTTGTTTGTTGAAAATCCATTCCTGGTCTGTGTGACTCCTTACAGGGAATGGTTGGTGGCAGCTTAGTGAAACTGTGGCAGTTATACATTAACATACAATACCATACTTACTTATACTTACTCTAGGATAAACATATCAATTAGGCATTTAAACATTTACCATTTACAATACATCAAGTTACCTTTATTCATACAAACCAAACATGTTTAATAAACAAGTACATTTAACCTTTGGTCACCAAAATATATAGTCCATGTTTCTTTCGCCGTCTTCATTCTTCGGGTCTTCTTGACAAGGCGTCAGCAACACAGTTCACTGACCCTCTGACCACCTTCACTTCAAAGTCATAGTCTTGCAGGTTTAAAGCCCACCTCATAAGTTTACTATTGTGGGTTTTCATTGTCTTTAACCATTGCAGTGGTGAATGGTCAGTGCACAGAATAAAATGTCTTCCCCAGATGTAAGGCTTGGCCTTCTGGATCGCGTATACTATGGCCAGGCACTCCTTTTCCACGGTTGCCAAATGTCTCTCACCTTTCTGGAGTTTCCTACTCAGGTAGGACACTGGATGCTGGTCACCATTTTCATCCTCCTGGCAAAGAACTGCTCCTACCCCGCTGTTAGACGCATCGGTGTAGATGATGAACTCCCGGTCGAAGTCTGGAGCACGCAGCACTGGATAGTTGATGAGGGCCTCCTTCAACCTCTGGAACGCCTCCTCACAGTCGCTGGTCCATGGGATGCGGTCATCAGTCTTCTTCCGCGTCAGATCGGTCAGCGGAGTCGCTATCTCGCTAAACCTCGGGATGAACTTTCTGTAGTAGCCCACCAACCCAAGAAATTATTTGACCTTTTTCTTGGTGTTGGGTCTAGGCCAATCACGAACAGCTTCTATCTTGGCCTCTAGGGGTTTGATCACTCCTCCCCCTACTATGTGACCCAAGTATTTTATTTCTGGGCTACCCAGCTGCAGTTTGTTCTCTTTGCAGAGCCTAGGCCAAAGCACTTCCTCCCCTGGGTTAAAGTGCCTCTCCCTGCCTTCCTGGTCATCCCAAGCTTTCTTTCTGACCTTTTGAGCTTGCAGGGTCTCTGCTGCTAGCTCTAGGTTTCTCTTTAGGTCATTCATCAAGGTGTCTATATATGTCACAACATCTTGTGGGTCATCCTGGGTGATCTGCTCCCAATTTTGTTTGATCAAATAAAGGGGCCCTTTCACCCTTCTCCCAAATAAAAGTTCAAACGGACTGAACCCGGTACTGGCTTGTGGCACTGATCGATAAGCAAACAAAAGGGATTGCAGCTTCTGGTCCCAATTGTTTGGATTCTCGGCCAAGTAAGCCCTAATCATGCGCATCAGAGTCCCATTGACTCTGATGCGCATGATTAGGGCTTACTTGGCCGAGAATCCAAACAATTGGGACCAGAAGCTGCAATCCCTTTTGTTTGCTTATCGATCAGTGCCACATTGAACTTCTCCGTTAACCCATTACTTTCAGGGTGATAGGCAGTGGTTTCCTTGTGTTTAATTCCACAGATTTGCCATAACCGTTTCATGAGCTTCGATGTAAACGATGCGCCCAAATCTGTGATTATTTCTGAGGCAAATCCCATCCTGGACATATACCCCACCAAGGCATCTGCCACTGTGTTAGTTTCAATGTTAGTCAAGGGTATGGCTTCAGGGTACCTCGTGGCATGGTCCACAATGGTGAGAATGAACCGGTTCCCCCTCTTTGTGGCCTTGGGCAAAGGTCCCACAATATCCACCCCTATGCATTTGAACGGAGTGTCAATCACAGGCAAAGGGCACAACTTTGCTTTGGTCCTGTCACGGTTATTCCCCTGCCTCTGACACACATCACATTGTTTACAGAACTCCTTGATCTGCTTCCCTATTTCAGGCCAATAAAAATTATGTGTGATTCTCTGCTGTGTTTTGTTCACCCCTAAGTGCGCAGCAAACATGTCAGAATGCCCCCTTTGTAAGATCATGGGGTGATACTTTTCAGGTACCCCTAGCTGACTTCTGATCCCATCTCCCCCTTTTGAGATATTCCTTAGGGTCTCTCTATATAAAATTCCCTTTTACTCTCGAAATCTCACTGGGGTTTCAGGTGTTAGCTGGGCGTCTGTCACCTGTTCAAAACACTTTTGGAGAGTGGCGTCTGCCTTTTGCTCTTGGCCAAATCGGCTGTCTGTGGTTAAGGTTTCCACCACAGCCTCGGAACTCCCCCCACCTGCTTCCGTCTCGGGCTCTCCAATACCCCCTTGAACTGTCCCAGTGGCAGCTTGTGAGCGTGTAATCACTAGCACCCGTTTCACATGTTCAGCCAGGTCATTTCCCACGAGCACGGCTGCTGGCAGAGTCGATGAAATCGCTAGCCGCCAAACTCCCCTCCAGCCTTGAAAGTTCACAGGTACCTCAGCTACTGGCAGCGAGATCACCTGTCCCTCAATCCCTGACACCTTTATGCTCTCATTTGGGATTATATACTCCCTAGGAATAATGTCTGGATGGCACACGGTCACCTGGGAACAAGTATCCCTCAGCCCCCTATACTGATGGTCAAGTATTCCTACGTCCACTCCTGCGGTTTCAAACAACTGCGAATCTGTTCTCACTAGCAAGCAGCGCTTGACCTCCACAAGAGGACCATTTTCCTCAGCCTGATCAGCAGATGTAACTGTTCCAGATTGAGTAGCCAGGGCAACAGGCTCCCTCAGTGACAAGGAGCTTTGCTCTTTCTGGACACAGAACACAGCTTTTGGCTTGGTTCCACTCAAATCATGAGGCACATTTCCTTTTAGCTGCTTTAATTTCTCACACTCTGAGATTAGATGGCCCTTTCCTTGACAGAAATAACATTTTCTGCTGTATTTTGAGTCTTTCTCATCTGGTTTTGGTTTTCCCTCCAAAATCTGAGGTCTTTGTTTCATGTCTGAGGGCTTCCCTTCACCATGGGCCCCTCCCACTTGCTGGTTCCTGGTCCCTGAGAGTACTTGCTGTAGGTTTCTTTGGGTTTACCTACAGATTTCCCCTCACCTAAGGGCTTTCTTATTTGGGAAATAAAATCTGCGATCTCGGCCGCTTCTGCCACAGATCTAGGTTTCCTTTCTCTCACCTGGAACTTCAGTTCCCCATGCAGGACTGAATAAAACTGTTCCAGCGCTATCAGGTCTTTGAGCTGCTGGAAGGTCTCTGTTCCCTCCTGAGATAGCCATTTCTCTAGCAGCCTCACCAGTTGGGCCCCCACTTGGGTAAAAGTCTGCTCTGGTTTCTTTGTGAGTGACCTGAATCTTTGCCTCAGCTGTTCCGCATTTATCCCATGTCTGGCAAACACCAGTTTTTTAAACTCAGCGAAATCTTTTAGCAGTTCCTCTGGCATCTCTGCATAGACTTCTGCCAGGCTGCCACTGATTAAAGATCGCATAATGGTCATCTTCTCAGTTTCCCTTACTGAGAAGTCCACAAACGCTCTTTCCACGAGGGAAAAGAACACCTCAGGGCAATCCCCCTTGTGGTACACAGGGAATTTCTTCAGGTCAGTTTTAGACAATTGGCCTCCCTCAGAATCCCTATTGTTATTATTGTTCTGATTCATCAGTTCCAATCTTCTTAACTCAAACGCCATCCTTTCTTTCTCCAACTCAAATTGTCTTTGCCTCTCCCTTTCCTTTTGCTCCATCTCCCTCACCCTCAGTTCATGCTGTTGGGCTATGAGCATTTTTCTGAGTTCTGGGTTCTGTTCTCCCGTGCTGTCATCCTGCACTGAGCCAAATTCATCCTCAGAACCTTGGTCTACCTGGGGTTCCCTCGCTTCACCCATTTCTGCCATTTGGCTTCGAGTCAAGGGCATAATCCCCCCCCCCCTCAGAACAGGCTGCTTTCAAAAGTCAAGCCTCAAAATAAAGCGACCACTTTTTTTTCCTTTCTTTTGCCTCAGAACCAGCCTTCTATAGATTGCTGCTGTTCTTTCAGCACTAACTTGCAACTGTTGCCAGCCAGAGTCTACCCCCCTCTGCTAGGCCTCTCAGCAGACAGGCTAGATCACTGCTACTTCACTCAGCTTTGCCTCGGCCTTTTCCCGCCAAAACAGGTTGCCTCAGTGCTCCCTAATCTAGTCCCACCAATCTGAAGTCACACGTTCTTCCACTAGCCTACCTCCCCGTGAGGTAAGCCTAGAAGATTACCTACGCGCTCTCAGATTGTCCCTGACTAGACCCCCCTTGCTCTGGGCACACTTGCCAAGGCTTTGCTGGACCACTGGACAACTGGACCAGTCGTATCCCACACGCTGGACACCAATCAATGTGACAACCCCAGACCTACTGGGATATGCCACAGTTTCACTAAGCTGCCACCAACCATTCCCTGTAAGGAGTCACACAGACCAGGAATGGATTTTCAACAAACAAAGGAATAAGGTTTATTTAAATCACACACAGGGAAAATAAAATGATCAAGTGAATAAGATACAGTAACGTGGCTTTGTCTCAATCATACATACACCAGTTTGGTTCACACAGAACACCTTTAAATAAAGCACAGACCCTGAACCTATCAGTTCTGGCTACCCATACAGACACCTGAACCTATCAGGTAGGTACTGACTGACACACAGTAGTACCCTGTCTGACACACAGACTCCCACACCAGCTTCTTCTTCCCAGCTTCCTTCAGCTCTCTCTTTTCTTCTCCACACACGCTCCACATATATATACAGTACAGCCCCTCCTCCTGATGTCCCGCCTTCCACTCCCCATAGGATGGAACTTTCCCTCCAAACCCATGACAGACAGGTAACATCAGTGCTGTATGTAACACACCAGGTAGAGAAGATGTCAGAAAATGAGGAAGTCAAGATACTGTGGGATTTTCTGATCTAAACTGATAGACACTTTGAACATAGCACACCATAGTAGTAAAAGAATGAAGAAACGTCTGGATCATTGACACTGCATTTCCAGGGGATACCAGAGTTGAAAATAAAGAATTGGAAAAACTAGCAAAATACAGAGACCTGGCAATGAAACATCTCGTAGTCATTGGTGCTTTGGGAACAGTATCAAGAAATTTCTCACAGTACTATAAGCAGTTGCAGATCTTAGAAATCACACCATCAGAGCTACAAAAAATGGCAATATTAGGAACAGCATACATACTGCACTGATATTTAACAGACACTTAGATTTCTGTACCTTGGCTCAACAATCTCTGACACTCTCTCCCTAGATGTCGAGCTGGATAAACGCATTGGGAAAGCAGCTACCATGTTCTCTAGACTCACAAAGAGAGTATGGCTTAATAAGAAGTTGACGGCATACACCAAAATCCAGGTCTATAGAGCCTGTGTCCTGAGCACACTCCTATACTGCAGCGAGTCCTGGACCCTTTGTGCACGGCAGGAGAGGAAGCTGAACACCTTCCATATGCGTTGTCTCTGACGCATTTTTGGTATCACCTGGCAGGACAAAGTTCCAAATAGAGTAGTCCTAGAACGAGCTGGAATTTTCAGCATGTACACAATATTGAAACAGCGCCGTCTACGTTGGCTTGGGCACGTCGTGAGAATGGCTGATGGTCGGATTCCAAAAGATCTCCTGTATGGAGAATTAGTGCAGGGAAGCCGCCCCCGAGGGAGACCACAGCTGCGTTACAAGGACATCTGCAAGCGGGATCTGAAGGCCTTAGGAATGGACCTCAACAGATGGGAAAACTTGACGTCTGAGCGTCCCAATTTGAAGAGACACTTGTACAGCAGACCGAGGCAAAGAGGCAGTCCCGAAACAAGCAAAACCAGGGAGCTGGACAGGGGACAGATTGGATTTGTCTCCAGTGTGGAAGGGATTGTCACTCTCGAATTGGCCTTCTCAGCCACACAAGACACTGTTCCAAGACCTCCATACAGAGCACGATACCATAGTCTCTTGAGACTGAAGGATGCCTACTAGATTTCTGGTTAAACTTATACAGGCTTTAACCAAAAACCTAACAGATACTTAGGTTTTTGGTTAAACCTATACATGTTTTAACCAAAAACCTAAGTATCTGTTAAATATCAATGCAGTATGTATGCTGTTTATAATATTGCCATTTTTGTAGCTCTGATGGTGTGATTTCTGATATCTACGGCTGCTTATAGTACTGTGTGAAATTTCTTCTTTCATAATTTCTCAATTTTCGGAGAGAGTCCAAGTTTTGCATTTACTTTGTTCCAGTAGCTTTGCAGCAGCCTGTCCTAGTCGCTCAACAGGGTCTGCTGAGCCCTGAAGCCCATTTGTCACCAGATGCTCAGGGGCTATAGTATCTGACATGGTCCTTGCTCGCCCGGGCAATGACCGATCCGGTATGGATTTCTGTTTATTTCATCTCATCACAATTGATGGTTGGTGGACACAGTTGGTCTAGCTTCTCACCTGAGACCTGTCTGGCTTGGTAGACCCTTCAGCATAGCTCGCAACCTCACTGAAGCACGGAAATCCCTTCTGCCTCAACAAGGACTGTACCTATGGAGGAGATGATGATGATGATTAAAATCAGAGGCTGTGGATTACTGCAAATACAGGAGGTAATAGAGGAGCAAAAAAGAAGCCTAAAAAATTATATCAGTTAGATTAGTCATCCTTCAGTCTCGAGAGACCATGGTATGGAGGACATAGCATCTAGTTGCTGAGAAGGCCAATTAAAGAGTGACAATCCCTTCCACATTGAAGAAAAATGCAATCTGTCCCCTGCCCAGCTCCCTGATTTTTCTGGTTTCAGGACTGCTTCTTTGCCTCAGCCTCCCGGACAAGTGTCTGTTCAAAATGGGACAGGCCACGATGCACCACCTGCCTCTATGCTGATGCTCAGATGTCAAGGTTTCCCATCTGCTGAGGTCCATTTCTAAGGCCTTCAGATCCCACTTGCAGATATCCTTGTATCGCAGCTGTGGTCTCCCTCTTAGCGCTTTCCCTGCACTAATTCTCCATACAGGAGATCTTTTGGAATCCGGCCATCAGCCATTCTCACAACATGCCCAAGCCAACATAGACGTCACTGTTTCAGTAATGTATACATGCTAAAAAGTCCAACTCGTTCTAGGACTACTCTATTTGGAACTTTGTCCTGCCAGGTGATACCAAAAATGTGTCAGAGACAACGCATATGGAATGTGTTCAGCTTCCTCTCCTGCCATGCACAAAGGGTCCAGGACTCACTGCAGTACAGGAGTGTGCTCAGGACGCAGTGCCTATAGACCTGGATCTTAGTATATGCCGTCAACTTCTTATTAAGCCATACTATCTTTGTGAGGCTAGAGAACATGGTAGCTGTACACAAAGTCTTGAACAACCTCCAATTTTTGTGTGGAGATGGTAATAGAGCGAGGTGAGTCCATGCCCTGGCCCATGACTTGTGATTTCTTCAGGCTGATTTTTAATCCAAAGTCTTGGCAGGCCTTGCTAAAACAATTCAGGAGTTGTTGGAGGTCTTCAGCAGAGTGGGCAACAACAGCTGCATCATCAGCGAAGAGGAAGTCCCGCATGCATTTCATCTGGACTTTGGTCTTTGCTCTCAATCTAGAGGGATTAAAGAGCTTTCCATCTGATCTAGTCCAGAGATAGAAACCTTCTGTTGCAGTTCCAGAGGCATGCTTCAGCATGATAGCAAAAAAGATCCCAAACAGGGTCGGTGTGAGGACACAGCCCTGTTTCACTCTGCTTCAGATGTCAAAGGGATCTGATGTTGAGCCATCAAAAAATACAGTGCTCTTTGTTCCCTCATGAAAGGACCTGGTGATGTTAAGGAGTCGAGGTGGATATTCAATCTTGGGAAGTATTTTAAAAAGCCTGTCCCTGCTAACCAAATCAAAGGCCTTTGTGAGATCTATGAAGGCCACAAAGAGTGGCTGTAGTGTTCTCTACATCTCTCCTGCAACTGTCTGAGGGAGAATACCATTTCAGTGGTGGGTCTCTTAGCTCGAAATCCACACTGTGATTCCGGATAAACTCTGTCTGCAAGCACCTGGAGTCTCCTCAGCACAACATGGGCAAGCAGCTTCCCTATAAGGCTGAGAAGAGAGATGTCAAAATAGTTATTGCAGTCACCCCATCTCCTTTGTTCTTATCCAATGTGATAATGTTTGCATCTTTCATGTCCTGGGGTACTCCACCTTCCCTCCAGCAAAGACAAAATATTTCTTACAGCACGGTGGTGATGATCTCTTTACAGCATTTCAGTAGGGATGTTATCCTTTCCAAATGCCTTGCCAGAGGAGAGGGGATCCAAGGCTGCTTTAATTTCTGCTAAAGTTGGTTTGCTGTCCAACTGTTCCAAGATAGGCAGGCACTCAATGTCATTTAGTGCCCCTTCAGTTACTACATTCTCTCTGGAATATAGCTTAGAGTAGTGTTGCACCCACCATTCCATCTGCTGTGCTCGGTCCTGGATGATCACACCTGTAACAGACTTCAAGGGAGCAGATTTCTTCTGGATTGGACCTAAAACCTGCTTGATACCGTCATATGTTCCCTTGATGTTACCTGTGTCCACTGCTATCTGTATCTGAGAGCAGAGCTGAAGCCAATAATCATTGGAACATCTCCTGGCAGCCTGTTGGACTTTGATATGAGCAAGTCGAAGAGCCTAGAAGTTGTACTCACTAGGAGAGGCTTTGTATGCTGCTAGAGCTCTCCTCTTATCCTTGATCAACTCCATCAACTCCTCCAAATGGGCCTCAAACCAGTTGGCCATCTTTTTTGTCTTCTTGCCAAATGCGGACAAGGTGATGTTATAAACAGCGTTCTTGAAATGTTCCCATCATTCAGGTGCATTTGCATCAGCCGGGCCTGGAAGGGTTTCCTCAAGTGCTTGGGCAAAGTTCTCCACTTTCCTTGGATTGCAAGTCTTGCTGATGTCAATACACGGTCTTCCTTTTTCGTGTGATAGAATCTCTTTCTTCACAGTTTTACTCTACTACACACCAGGGAGTGATAAGTATCGCAATCAGCACTCTGGTAGCTGCGTGTGATTGTAATACTAGGAAGGCTAGAATGTCTAGTGAGGATCAAATCAAGCTGATGCCAATGCTTCAATCATGGATGTCTCCAAGAGAATCTGTGTTGAAATTTTGTATTAAAGAACATGTTGCTGACACAAAGACCCGAATAACAGCAAAACTCCAGCAAGCATTGGCCATTTTCATTCATCTTCCCAATGCCAAAATGGCCTAGAAAAGCGGGCCAAAAACTGTGATCAGCACCTACTCTAGCATTAAAGTCTCCAAGAATGAACAGTGGCTTTCTCTCAGGGATTTTTTTGATAGTAGCTACCAGATTGTCATAGAATTTGTCTTTGACTTCAGCTGTAGACGACAGTGTTGGTGCATATGCACTGATGAGGGTAACTGATCCCACTGATGAGTGGAGCTGCAGAGACAGGATTCTTTCACTCCCCACAGTAAGTGGAACAATGGATCTCAGCAGAATATTTCTAATGACAAAGCCAACACCATGTTCCCCGGTCTCATTCAATGGTTTTCCCTGCCAGAAGAATGAGAAGTGTTTTTTTGACAGATCCCAAGTCTGGCAATCTTGTCTCTTGCAGGGCAACAGTGTCCATCTGCAGTCTACTCAGTTCCATGTCAATGACAGGTGTCTTGAGCATGTTGTCTATTTCCTGCAGGTCGCCCAAAAAGCCAGGGGTCATTGTCCAAACATTCCCCATGCCCAACTTTAAGGCAGAAGTTTTCTTATGATTGTTGCGTGGTTATCAATCTCCTTGTTGGCTTTCACCCTAAACCCTATGCACCCCATGAGGTTAACAGACTGTGGTGAGGTAGCACCTTACTGGCTGGGGACTGCCCAGCTTAAGGTGTGTGGTAGCTACCTAGTGAGGTGTAATGACCTCTCCCACCATCAGAAATAGCCCCTGGCATCATGCTCTACGCCAATCAAACAAAGACTTACAACTGATAACTGCTACTTCCCATGTTGTTTCGATGCTGTATGCGAAGCTGGAGTGTCCTCTCCAGAGCACGAAGCCTGGGTAAAATATTATGAAGGATAGGCTGTTACCCAAGCAGCAAATCCCCCCTTTCCACGTCACTGAAATAGTCCAATGGAAAGGCAAGAGCCAATAGAACTGGTTCCAGCGACGTCGCAGGAGTTGCCAGAATAACATGAACTGCCTCTGTGACTTTGGCTCGAGATTTTGCCTCGAGGTTAACTCCTGAAGCCTTTTACATTAGTGGATATAGCCACAAGGCAGTGGAGGTTTGAAATTGGAGTTTTTTTTCTCCTAGATGGGCTGTCTTCCAAGGCTCACGAGCCCTACCTACCTGGGCTGCTGCCTAATACTGCAGAGATTGGAACGCAGGCCTCCAGCTGCCAGACCTTGTCTTCCAAGAGGACCACCAGCTAACACTTAAAGCATGCCAGCCACGTCATTGTCAAGAAAACAAATATGCCACAGGTGTTACAAGTGCAACAAATCCTGCACTCTCCATCTTGACTGATTGGTCAGTGAATTAAAAAAGAGAGGAAGTTTGATCCTACCCCTAAAACCTTGCTGTCTCCCAGGTGTATGCAATGCTATTTGGCTTTCCTATTTACCAGATGCTAATCAAAAATATAATCAGAGAATTTCACATGCCATTAGGCCCATGCTTCTGCTCGCAGTCATTTAAAGCCAAACCCCAGTCCCCTCAGACCATGTGGTCAGGGAGAACAAAGGTCAGCCTAGAAGAAAACACCTCACAAAATAAAATGTCCTCCCACAGCTCAGCTCCTGCCTCAGCTTTCTCTTAAGGAAAAGGGCTTAGTGCTTCTGCTCGCACTCATTTAAAGCCCAAACCCCTCCCTTTCAAACCATGCAGTCAGGGAGAACAAAGGTCAGCCTAGAAGAAAATACCACACCAAATAAAATGTCCTCCCAAACACAGCTCACCTCCTGCCTCAGCTTTCTCTTCAGGAAAAGGTCATATAGGTACAAGCAGAGAAAAATTACTGCTTGAAACAAGTGACTCAAAAATGAAAGTTGCACCATGTTTCAATGCCCTCATCGAGCAGCACAGCTCCACAGACTCCTTGGAAAGAAAGCCTTGAAAGAGGCCCAAATTGAGGAGGAGCTCTAATAAATAACCTGCCTTTCTGGGTCACACAAGCACAATAATTGTGTATCCTAGGGGGAGGGCAAAGAGACTTTGGTGAAACTGTGCTTGCTCTCACAGCCAGTCATTGTCTCACATAGCAAAATGTCTCTCTCTTAAATATTACTAATTCCCTCAACATACAGACACATGTGCAGGTACATGTGCTCTTTCATACACACAAAGAGAGTTCGGAATACTTATATGCTTATAAGTCAGTTGATGAAGATGAAGATAGCAGCCAGCTCAAAAATTTAGTGAATACAATGGAGCAGGTAGAATGGAATCACTTAACATCTCTGGACTTGCAGCCTAAGATGATACACAATCTATATGCACCCAGAGCGGTGCTAGTGGCAGAGAGCAGAGAAGAAAACTGTCATGATAAGCCTGGACTGCAGCAGCAAGGTTTTTGCAGGGCCAGGTCTGATCAGAAGAAATGAGTGAAAATTTGAAAAGCTGAAGTTTGTTACAACGTTTTACTTTTCATCACGATGGTTCTGGGATCATGATCCTTTCCTCTGCATACAAACAACTAGGTGTTATGTCAACAATGAATTGTGTTTTGTACCAAAATGGTGGGTGAAGGTACAGGATTGTCACATCAAGTAACCAAATCACTGTTGGTGACAGTTTCAAGGTGAGATGGAGGTAGTTGTTGCAAAGAACCCTAGATATCAAAGATATTTTTTTAAAAAGAACAGCAAACACTTATACACCCAGCAGTTGAAAAATCCATGATAGCATCTACTGACAAAAGAGATGAAGAACCTTTAAAAACAAGATCAAAGTCTTGCTTTATATTTCCTATATCTATTCACAGAGTTTAGAGAGAAATAGAGGACTTAAATCTGCAAGGAAATGGGAAAGCACTAGCATGATGAGCAAGGCAAAAACTATGAATATATATATTTTTAAAAAATCTGTCTCTACTTGAACATTACAAGTCAACTTCAGTTATTTTGTTATCTTATGCAAAGGGGAAAATACCCCAAACTTTTCAGAGGAGTAACATTTTAAATGCTCAAGGCTGCTTACATGCAAAGATAATTTTAAAAATTGTGCTTTTTCTCTGCTGAGCTATGCAATACTGAAACTACCTAATTTAATTGCCAAGGGTGAAAATGACTATTATTTTTGAAAGGAAATAAGGATATATTGAAAAGAATTGACCTCTACTTTGGATCATGTTGCTTTGTAGGCATTTCTGCCAATGGTTATATCACTTAACTGTTCCCCATGTCCCATTTAACTTTCTTTTGTATTAAAGTTTGAACTGCAAAAATAGGATGGTGGATTTTTGGGTTTGTAAGAGAGTTGGCTTTATGGGACATACTTTTGCTCATCTGAACCAATTGCACATATGATGAACAATATTGATTCAGATGTCATGCTATCTCTACTCCTGTATGAACCACATGATGTAGAATTGTGGAGAATGATCCTTGCTAATGTGGGTTGCATTTGAAAGACAATAGACATTATCAGTGAAATAAAATCTTACATTAATTCTTAAAGGTTAATAAATTAGCTAGAATATTTAACTGACATAGAGAAAATATTAAACCCAGGTATGTCTTATTTAAAATGCAATTTACTTGAGTAGTGCAATAATTTATTGGATTTCACCTGTGCCCATGATGTCAGGAGGTTCAGAATTAATGATCTGTGCATATACTATACAAAGGCACATAAAATCTAATTTTTAATCTATTGGATACAGTTTTATTAAATTACAGGGGTGAACACAATTAGTAAAACTCATTATTTACTTGCATTAAATTTATTTGATTGTATCATTCCCTTGGATGATTAGTCTCAGTAGTATAAGCAACCCCAGTAGAGATCTCAGAAAGAAGTATTACTGCAATATGTTATAAGCACAGCAATCTAAAAAGCAAAAAAACAAAGAAAATGGGGAAATAGCAGAGAAAAAATGTAGTGTGTAATTTTCAACTATTTCATTATTTTGGTACCACATCAGAGTAGACTTCATTCTAAATGGATGGGATATCAATTACATAAACAAATAAAAATAAAAAATAAAAAATAAAATAGTAGTCGTAGTCGTAGTCGTAGTCGTAGTCGTAGTCGTCATCGTAGTAGTAGTATATAAGGATAAATAAATCCAGAAAGAAAACCTACAGACAAGCAGCTGGACCAGTGTTCACCCATGCATGCACCCATCCATCATTCAATGACTACACTGTCCAGTTATAACCTGTACATTAGTAACCATGTTAATTAGAACAGCTGTAAACCATAACAATACTAAAAATCAATGTAGAAGAAAATCCAATAAGAATAGTTTTGTGAGTGTACTGAATATTACATTTTATACATTATTTGTGTGTGAATAAACCTTCCAGATTATTTGCCAGCAACAGAACTTTCAGATTCTGACTTCGTTTTGTTCTTGTCAATAGTCTACACCATGTAAATCAGTCTGTGCTTTAAAGCTTTGAGTTATATCATCAAATGATATATGAAACAATTCTTTGTTTATTTTGTAAATCAAACCAATTACATGTTAGTTGTTAGTTTGGTGAACAGACCCCTGCTTACACATTAGGTAGCGCTCTTACATATCTGTGGTAGTTGGAAGAAGATCACCAGCCTAGTTGCTTAATCTCCTCTGAACTATAATCCATAGCAGCTGCAGGAGAGGTTGCACCAATTCTAGATGAGTGTGTACGAAATCTCATACCCTGCACACCTATTCTGTCTAATGCTAAGTTAGTTAATTTCCAGAACTGATATTTCGTCAGGGGAGAACCTTCAGTATGCTGGAAAAAGAAGCCAGGATCCTGTCCTCTGAACCTTGAACAGGCCTGTGAGGCTCTCACAGGGCAGATGTATACTACACTGCCCTAAGGTGATTTGTGTACCCTCTCCTAGTTGATCGGTCTTGGATTGCCTAATGAGAATTTGTACCTTTTCCTCTTCTACCTTAACATCTTGCCATTGTAGGGCTAGCCTAGACTTATCTTCTTTTCCTGATGCAACCACTTCACCAATTCTAAGAGCACCAAAGAACATCAATAATGATGCCGCTTTGAAGAGAACCTGTTCATATTCATCCCTACATAGGAGCTCCCACTGATTACAGATGCGTTCTAATATCTGAGGTAATATAGGGACCCTTGTGTCTTGAACTCTACCCCTCTCTTTAGACAAACCTTCTATCATTTTTCTTATACGATAGTCCCCCGAATAATCCCTATAATAATTGATTTTTGCATAGAAGGCCAGTGCAGACAGCCTACCTTGTCCTTGGTGTCATGGCCAAACCTATCACTCTTGATGGATCTTCACACCAATTTGCCAGGTCTCCAAGGGCAGAACTTCGGGAAACTCCTTGGCTCTGGGGTCTAGCTCCCTGAACAGGTCCATCTGTTGGCATGACAATGCATCAGCTATCCTATTTTCTAAACCTGGCACATGCCAGGGATGTATTAGTACATTAAACTGCAATGCCCGTAATGTGAACGCCCTGACCAATGTCATGACCCATTCTGAATGCAACGTAAGGTTGTTTATAATGTAAACAACTATTTGATTGTCACACCAGAATCGGACCAACAAATTTGACCACTCCTCGGCCTATAGCCAAAGAGCACCCACTATTGGGAAAAATTCTAAGAATGTCAGATCTCTAGTGATACCTTTCTGATGCCACTCATCAGGCCAGGTGCCTGCACACCACCTTCCTCTAAAATAAATACCAAAACCTAGGGATCTGGCTGCATCTGAATGAACCTGAAAATCTGCTTTCAGCCCGACTTCGCCTCTCCAGACGGAGATTTCATTAAATTCTGATAACTGGCTCCAGACTAGTAAATCTTATTTCATTTCATGTGTGACCCCAGTCCTATGCATAGATCGATGCAGACCCTGCATAGCAGCACACAATCACCTCAAAAATGCTTGTCCTGGAGCCACCACGCTGCATGCAAAGTTCAAGTGCCCTACTATCTGCTGAAGCTCCTTCAATGACACCTTTTGCCTCTGCAAAAGTATCGCTATACTAGTCCTTAGATCTGCGAACTTATTGTCCAGCAACCTCAATGCTTGCTGCATCGTACCCAGTTCAATCCCCAGGAAAGTGAGTGATGCGGTTGGTCCCTCCATTTTTTTCTCTCAGCTAAGGGTAACCCCATTTCTTCAGATAATTCCCGAAAGCTATTGAGGATGAACCTACACTTTCCTGAGTTCTTTTCGCCATGGAAAAAGTAGTCATCAAGATAATGGGATGTAGATTTACAGCCCACTGTACACTGAAGCTTCCATTCAATAAATGAGCTAAAATGTTCAAATGCCACACATGGCACTGAATAACCCATCAGTAGGGCTCTGTCAATATAAAAGTATCCCTGGAAATGGAAACCTAACAAGTCAAAATCCATGGGGTGAACTGGCAAAATTTGAAAAGCTGATTTTATATCGACTTTTGCCAGCTCAGCCCCAGTGCTGCATTTTCTAACCATATGTACTGCCTCATCAAAAGAGGTGTATCGTACTGTACAGAATTCCAGCAGGATAGCGTCATTGACTGATGCTCCCTCCGGAAAGGATAGGTGATGGATTAGCCAGAACTCACCTTGGGCCTTTTTAGGTACAATACCTAATGGAGAGACCCTCAGGTTCACAATAGGTAATGTTGGAAAGGGGCCTAGAACCCTTCCTTCCTTCACCTCCTTATCTATGTACCATGCTTTCCATCCCACGCACTGATCGGAGGCTCTGTGCAAAATTTGCACTGCGCTTCCCTGTTGCAGTATTCGAAAGCCATATTTAAAGCCCTATAACAGATAATTAGTGTCCTCTCTGCGTGGGTAGGATCTTAACCAATCTTCTAAAACTTCAACCTTAATTGGGCTAGGTCCCTTTTCCAGGCACACCCCCACCATTGTTGGGCGTTTTACTGCCTCCTGTGCCCTTGTTCTGGTGCTGGGGGCCTGCTCTAAAACATGATGAGTTAGGATGCTGACCCGCACAGGTGATGCACTCATGTTTAAAGTGGCATGGTCTTTTTGTACAGATGCCCTTGGAGTTGTATTCCCAACATATCAGGCGGGGTTGAACCACCTGCCCTGCTCCCAGGTGGGGATTTTGACCAAGGGCAACCTTCCTGTTTAAATATCCACTATTGAATCTATCACCTATATGTGTCTTAGCTGGGATCATATGTTGCAGCCACAAGCCCGGCTGGAGCTCATCCCAGCTCATGTTTGAATGAATTGTGCTCCGCATATGGAACTAATAATGAAGCCACGTCTGTCCTGCAAAATCAACGTAGGCCCTGTAAATTATGTCCAAATATTGAAATAATGATTGGGCCCTCCATGGCTGTGCCTTAACTGTCACACCAGCATAAATAAAAAATCCCAGGAGCCAATTTGCCCATGTTCTATCAGGTTTCTTTCTCCTACGTCTTTCCTTTTCCCCCTCATCTTCTTTATCTAAGTCCTTCTTCTCTACAGCTTTGTTTAACAATTCAAAGATGTCCACATACATACCCTTTCATATCTTTTCTTGTGCAGCCGGGGTGAGATGATCCCCCAAAAGTATTGATTAGTCCCCGCATGGCAGGGCACACGGTGGGACAGTATTGTACCTGGTGTTGGGTATGGAAGTGAAAGGCCAAACCCCTATGCTATCTGTAGTATTAGGTTGGGCTGGCTGTACTAAATTGAGGTATGGTGTACCCCAGCCACTATACTGTGGGCTGGCATATGGCCAAAAGGTGCTGTGAAGTTGTAAACTCAGTGAGTTGTAAGGTATGTATTGTGTGTTATTGTAATGACCACCGTTGGCCCAAGGCCAAGTGGGGATTGGTGCATAGGTGCCTGGTGTGGTGGTCAACTCACCTGCTGAAGTCGAAGCCATGCTTGGGCCCTGCCCAATGTAAGGTCTGTCAGAGTCAACTTCTACTACTTCTTCGTGGACCTCTTGGCACTCAGTCGCTGTTGTGGGGTCAACAACCTTCAATCTCTCTCTGGATACCGTGCCTTTGGTGTTGCAGAAGTGCCCTCCGCTTTGCTTCTAGTGGCTCCTCCAGGTAGTTGCTCCGCCTTAAAAATAGCAAGCTGTGTCATTAGATCATGTGCTAGGGCCTTGTGTTTAGCCCTACAGAGGCTTTTAGCATCCTTAGCTGATCTGCGTTGCTGAACCTCAGTTGACTGTGGAGCTTGCCTTGCCAGCTACTCAGCTTCTAAAGCGAAGATTTTTTCTTGGAGTTCTTGCCATACTAGCCAGGATTCAACATCTGAGGAAGACTGTGGAGGCGACACCTGTGGAGCTGGCCTTTTCTTGATTAGCTGTTTCCTCTTCTTGTTACCCTGTGCCATCCTTGATGCTATTATGGGCCAAGGCCTTCTGTTAATTAATTGGTCAAAATTACCTCAGCAGCACTGTTGATTTTTTTTGGTGTAATGCTAAACCTAGGTTTCCAGCCTAGCGACCCCTCTTTTGTACTATCAGATAACTTAGGGTCTTACTATTTCTAGGGTTTTTTGGGATTCTTTTTTTAAAAAATCAATTTATTTTTTTTATTATTTATTTATAAATTTATTGGTGTACTTGCACTAACGCAATTAGTAACTGTCTTGATCAGTCACTCCTTTAATATTAATTATTAAATCACTTTCCCAATAAACTGCTGAGTTGATTGCTACCTTAATTAATTAATTAATAATATTAATCCCTTTGCTCTAATCCGCTAAAATAATTGATTTAATTATCTAAATAGTCTAATATATAATAATAATAATAATATTTTAATTTGTTAAATATACTGCTTATTAATTAATTGGAATTCTAAATTTAATTATCCCACTTGACTAGTTATTTAATGGTTAAATTAGTTCCTAACTATTATAATTTTAATTTATTTATTCAATTGTTTTTATTTATATAATCAATTATTATTTGCTATTATTTATTGTTATTAATTCAATTTTATTTTATTGTGGGGGGCTAACCTTGATATAAAATGGGTCCTGCCTGCTTCCTAATCCCCTGCAAGCCCACCTTCGAGGTCCAATGTATAACTAGCGGTGGGGGTTGGGTGGGGTAGGGGGTGGTGCGGCTTTGCCTCAACTGCTGAGGCCTTGTTGATGCACCTAGCCTGTTTGCGCCAAAAAGCAATTCAAATTACGAATAGATTAGGCCAGTCCAAACCCAATAACCGCCAACTCCTAAAAACACTGCCCTGATCTCACAATCTCACCCTTGTTTTGATTTATTATTAAAGTTACTTTTATTATTATTAATAATAAAATGCAGCAACTCTAGCATTTTGAAAAAGCACGAGAAATAAAAAGCAAAGAGAAAAACAATACTTTGCTGTAAAGCAAAAATATATCCTAAAAAGCAAGGAAATTTAGTCCACAGATCAACCCTTAATCCTGACTCAAAATATGGGCACATTGATAACTTATCTGCCATCCCAAATAAACACAATGGCATAAAGAAAATATTTATTTGCTCAGTTTGTTATTAGTTTGTGGAACTCCTTGCCACAGGATGGGGTGATGGCATCTGACCTAGATGCCTTTAACAAGGAATTGGACAGATTTCTGGAGGAAAAGTCCATCGCAGGTTATAAGCCAAGATGGGGATGTATAATCTCCAGATTTAACAGAAAGATACTTCAAAATGCCAGATGCAGGGGAGAGGGGCGACAGGAGACTGGCATCTATTTATTTATTTATTTATTTATTTTTTAATAAACATTTTATTAGTTTTTCAACCTATCTACATTAGTTTGTGCTTGTCAAACATCGTGTTACATATTTGCTTACAGTTATTTGTTTTTTACATCTCAGTATCTTCCCAATTATCCCCCAGATTCCAAACATATTTCAAACATTCAAACCATTCATATACATATTTTGATATATAGTGTGGCTATTATCATAACACTACTTTCCTAATATACAATATTCTCAGGTCTTCTAATAACATTCTTATTAAAGGTAGTTCCAGGTCCATACTCCAGCTTTATATCTAGTTTAGTTTACCTAAAATTAAAGACCACCATATTGCATCTTTATCCTGATTAGGGTTCCCTTATTTCAATTTAATTCTAATTTTTAATATAAAGAATACAGTATACCCTTTTACAATTCTCAACGTTAAATATATACATGTTTTCCAGCATTAAAGGGCCCCTTCTCATTTTTTCCCTTTCATCTTTCTAAGTAATTCCCTCTCTCATTTCCCTATTTTCATTTTGTGTTCTTGTATCTCTAAGCATTATGCCATCTTTCATGCCCTCTGAAACTATTTTGTGCATCTGGTTTATGTCCACTAGCTCTTTAAGCACTTGGTCTATCTTCGATGAGTTTTCCAGGCTCTTTTTGGTTAATTTTACTGTTTTTGTCCCCTTGTCTTCCCTTAGTACTCTCCTCTGGTCCAAAGTTGAGGTTTCTTTTAGGTTAGTTTCCTCCGGCTCCTCTTTGGATTAGTCTACATCATCTGGCACATTTCGTTCTTCGTTATTCCCAACTGCTTGTTGACTATAATTTTCCCGATGTTGATTGGATAATTTTGCCTCTTGATAGTGGGATGTCACTATCTCTAGTATTGTCTGAAGAGCAGATTTTGTTTCCTTCCAAAATTGTCCTTGTGCCATTCTGTTCCAGATACCCACCAGCTTAAGCCAAGGTTCAAGGTCCCCAAGTCTCACAGTCCAATTCAATGTAGAATGCAGTAATTGTATCCGTGGCCAGATGGCCTAGTTTCCACGGGTTTATGCCAGCTAGACTTCCGGCTTGACACCACAATGAGACAGCAGCAGGAGGACAGAGCTCTGTCCCCTGGGCTGAAATTCTGACCTGTTTGGGACACCAAACGGTGTCGGAACCACCCTGGAGGGGTGGTGAACTGGGGGGAAGCCTGTTGATCATGGGGGGGGCGACGGCCACCCCGTTCGATCCAGGAAACTCCCTAATCAGCCAACAGGCAGAAACAAGCAATCTTTGCTTGCCAAGTCGTCGGTAGCCGACTAATGAGAACAACAATGAAGCGATATAACATCAACGTTACTACGGGTGAGATAACTAATTGCTTCTGATTACCCCTGGACAATACAATTCCTATTTATAAGGGAAAGAACCTTCTATCACTCTCATGAATTATTAGCGGCAGATAATCTGGAGAGAGGATAGTTGATATGAAAAAATATTATGAAGATTAATTGGAATTAACTACTGTACTCATTCAAATAATTTAAATACTTTAAGAACATTATAATTTGGGAATTTTCTCATAAGTTATTATTAGACAAGTTTCGATGCATGTTCCGACTCTTGTTTTGTCTACCTGAACTCTTTTGGCGTAACGCCTAGAAACACTGACTTTGAACATTCCTGTTCATCTCCCTTTGATTTTTTTATGCTCGGCTGGATAAAATTAACCCTAAAGTGGTTTTTTCTTTAAACTGCACCTTGGCCCAAAGTAAATCTTTTGGAACTATCTCCGGAGACTTGGAATTTTAGTTTTTGTCGATGCAGAAATGTGGAAATTAGGCTACCCGGACATGGCTACAAACACAGAATTGAACTGTAAGGCTTGGCGCTTCTGAATTTTGGTCCAGGCCTACTTAGCCAAACTATTTATTTATTTATTTATTTATTTATTTATTTATTTATTTATTTATTTATTTATTTATTTATTTATTTATTTATTTATTTATGTATTTATGTATTTATGTATTCATTTATTCATTTATTCATTTATTCATTCATTTAGTTAGTTAGTTAGTTATTTGATTTGATTTGATTTGTACCCCGCCTATCTGGACTACCAGACCACTCTAGGTGGCTTCCAATACAAAATAAAGCAATAAAATACAATAAAAATACAAAAATGTGCATATTCATTGAATAACAATCACAATCACAATAAAATAAGGAAAAATAATATAAGGAAAATTAGAAAAGAATTCAAGAATTGGCTGGAGGGAAGGCCTGGATGTATAACCATGTTTTAAATTGGGTTTTAAAGACACCCAGTGTAGGGGCCGCACAAATCTCCAGAGGGAGGTTGTTCCAGAGCCGAGGAGCCACCGCCGAGAAGGCCCGGTTTTGTGTCTTCTCCTTCCCGGCCTCTCTCGGCATCAAGGCTCCTCAGCCTCACCTCCTGACTCACGCGGGTGATCCAGGTAGACCTAGGTGGGAGCAGGCATTCCATCTAGTTGTCTTGTGTGCTCCCAGAAGCATCTGGTGGGGCCACTGTGAGATACAGGAAGCTGGACTAGATGGGCCCTTGGTCTGATCCAGCAGGGCTCTTAATGTTTTCATGTTCTAATCCCACTAGCTACCCCACTTTCTTCATAGCACATCACTAGTGATGTGTATGAGCTGCTATAAAGTCCAGGGTTTGATAATGTCAGCTCCTACAAACACCTGTTTTGCAGTGCAGTTATATCAGTATCAAAATCTTTTGCTACTCAATCAATATCAAGGGAAGGAATCCTTGTTTTTTTTATAGACTTAGATTTAATTAAGCGGTTCCCCTACCACCTTTAGGCAATAAAAACATGGAACTCACCTCTTGTGTCTACTTGGGGATAATGAGAGAGTTCATCTGTGGTTCAAATTTCATTGTTTTTAGAACAAAAGTATAAAATTGCACATTTGCTTTTAACCATTATTCTAATAAGCAATGGAGAGGAAAATGTCCCAAAACAATAAATTCTTTTCACTTCTGTTTTGTTAGTTTTGCAGAAATGTTGGCTGCTCTTCTTTTCTTCCCTTTAGAAAATCCAGGGCTGTACAGAGCCAATAAGAGAATCTGTAATCTATGACTAGTTTCCTTCTCTATTATTGGCTGTATGTAGAAATTTTGATAAGGAACTGGGTCGATTTTGTGTCCCCATATAAAAACACAATATAATGATAAGGCAGCAAGATAAACAGGATGACAGAAAACAACAATTCTTTAAAAAATAGATTTTTAATATCTCTTTCTCTTATAATGATCCAAAGGAGGTAGTGATTCTGTATCAATAATGAGGTTGACACATCTCTTTGTTATTTACTACTTAACTAACTGCTTATTTTCTCTCTTTGAACCAACATTATTGATATGGCTACAATGATACATTAAATTGTTCATATTGGTTCAGCAAAGATGGGCAAAATTGAACAGTGGTGCCTCGCTTAGTGATGTTAATTCGTTCCGAAAAAATCACTGCTAAGCGAAACGCGGTTTCCCATTGAAATGCATTGAAAACCGGATAATCTGTTCCAATAGGAACAAATTGCCATCCTTAAGTGAAAATCGCCATAGGAAACATCGCTAAGCGAAACGCGGCTCCCCAATTGAAATGCATTGAAACCTATTCAATGCATCTCAATGGGGAAAAATACAACAACAAATTAAAAAAGAGTCAGAACAAAGTCAAATTTGGTTAAGAAAGGGTTTATTAAGTGCACTTTACGATTTCAAACATTTTAAACAGTAAACTTTAACTTTGTAAATAAGAGAAAAACATTTAAAAAACAGCAAACATGAGGCTGTTTAAACCATTGTTAAACGAAACAGGGGACCCAAAATGTAATTGCTATGTGAAGCATGGTCCCAACCATCGCTAAGCAAAAATCACCCATAGGGGCCATCGCTAAATGAAGCACAAAAATGCTCCAAAAAAGTCATCGCTAAGCGATTTCATTGCTAAACGGAGCGCCTGTTAAGCGAGGCACCACTGTATATGTTTTTAAAATTTTTCTGCACAATTGGGCACAGGCTTTCAAAGGTTTATTTTAAGCATGAAGGATGGAAACTTAAAAAGAGGGAAACAGGCCTCTGCTTATACTAGGGATGTGAAGAATTCTTATTAAATTAATCTATTTGGACAAGATAGGCTGTCTTTACATACACAGCAAACCTGTTGGGAGTCTGTTAATCTGTAAGATCTCTCATCACCACTGTGATAACAAGAAAAAAACCCCAATTCCCCACTGTTTCCACAATTTGCACAGGATATCTCTGACAAAACTGGTGTCTTTTGAAGTTGTGAAGTCCATGGCTGCATGCCACCATATCCAAATATAGAAGGCCTAGGTAACTGATTAAAAGCTACAAAGATCCAATGCTTATAATTCTTCCATATAGGTAGGCTGCAATCCATATAGGTAGACTGCAGCTGTTATAATTTAGCCATACAGCCAATTTGTTCAATTTTCATAAACATTGTTCTCATGAATATGTGAGCTCTTGCTGAGGTTGGTAGAAAGAGATGATGATTTTTAATTCTCAGAGCATTTATGTTCCTAGGATGGACACATAACCAGACTCTGTCAAAGTTAGTGATAACCCTGTTCTTCATGGAAACACACAAAATATTTCACAATTCTAAAGAAAGGGGCACATGGTTACCTGGCTGGAAACCTGAAATGGATCACCCCTTCTAGGAGAGGAGACCACATTTTGTTACAGTCCCACTTGCAAATAAATTATGAGTTATATTGATTTCAGGGAACAATATCTAATTGTTCTTTATAACAGAATGTATAAAGCTCACATTTTGACTAAGTTAATAACATGACCAACATAGAGTTATTATTTCCCTTCCTCCAGTAATCATCCAGGTTTGTGTTATGTAGTGCTGAGCAAGAAAATAAAATTCTCCATGAGAGAGTAACCAAACTGTTCCCTTAGCAACAGAATCATCCTACATGCATTGGTGCACTATCTTGGCAAAAGAATGGGTCTATTTTCAAAGCGATAATGGGTTTGGCTCAGTAGATTGCATTCTTCCCTCTCACTTGTTCTCAGTGGAAATAAGTATGATTGTGACACAGCTGAGGTATCTGGGGTGCTTCCAATATTCATGACTTTAAAAGAAATAGGAAGGGAGCATTGCCCACCCAGCCCGGAAATAACGAGGCGAGACACAGGTTGTTGGGTTAAAACGTGGGCCACAACTTTATTAACTATTTAACTATCCCCCAAAATACAAGGGAGCCTACTGTAGTGCGACATTCTTCAATGATTTATTTTATTTATTTATTTATTTATTTATTGCATTTATATGACACCAATCTAGACACAGTCTACTCTGGGCGGCTCACAATATACTGTACAAAATAATTTTTTTTAAAAATATACAGTTTTACATAAATAAAAACAATATGATATAAAACATAGTATCGTAAATTTACAAGTTAAACAATTAATTTAAAGTAAACAGTCACAAGATGGCGAGAATCAAAAGAAGAGAAATAAAAAATAAGAATGACTTAATTGGCTGAAGGGAAGGCCTGCTTGAATAGCCAAGTTTTCAGCTGGCTTTTGAAAATGCCCAGCGAGGGTGCCAGCCGAATTTCGGTAGGGAGGGTATTCCACAGCGAGGAGCCATCACCGAGAAGGCCCGATTTCTTGTTTTTTCCTTCCGGGCCTCCCTCGGTGTCAGACCCCTCAGCCGTCCCTGCTGGCTGTGTCGGGTGATTCGGGTAGATATGAGTGGGAGAAGATGGTCTGCCAGGTATTGAGGTCCCAATCTGTTTAGGGCTTTATATGTAATCATTAACACTTTGAAGTCAATGCGGAAATGGACGGTGCAAAGCAGCCAGGGTGGGGGAGATATGTTGGTGTTTTCTCACCCCACTAAGGAGCCTGGCTGCCACATTCTGGACTATCTGACATTTCCACGTCAGCCTCAAAGGCAGCCCCACGTAGAGTGTGTTACAATGGTCTAATCTTGAGATTACGAGCATGTGGACAAGAGTAATGAGAGCCCGCCCATCAAGATAGGGTCGAAGCTGGGCAGTCTGCCATAGATGGAAATAGACGGAGCGGACCATGGACGCCACCTGGGTTTCCATGCTAAGCCTCTGGTCCAGATGTACCCCCAAGCTGCGGACCTCACTCTTTGTGGCAAAGGTCATCCCCCCAAAAGAAAGGGAGTTGCCTATACCGCTGGTGGAAGGACCACCCACCCTCAGGACCTCTGCCTTGTCTGGGTTCAGCCTCAACCCATTCGACTGCATCCATTCCAGTACAGTCTCCAGGCAGCGCTGGAGGGACCAGACGGCATCCACTGAAGTTGATCTTACATCTCCGGAAGCTTCAAAGAGCAGGGCGAGCTCCTAATTCTGAATCATTCTGTCCACTGAACAGCACACCTTCAGGTGCTCTGTAAAGGGGGTATCCCCCAACCAACACAACCCACCGAGCCTCATGACCCTAAGTGGGCTTCTGGATGGAAGGTCTTTCCCTGTAACCCCACCTCTCACCTGATAGCCGATTGGCTCAAAATGACAGAGAGGTGACATAATTCCAGCACCACATGTCAACCATGAACTCCACCCAACTTCTATCTTCGCACTACTCTCCACACCCTGGAGCTATTTATATGCCCCAAGCCCTCCACCGAAGCTGAAAATTTTGGCTCCAAGGCCCCCTTGTAGGTCTTATGGAAAGAGACTCACACCCAACACTGCCAAATGAATGGCATCACTTCTGTAAAGTTCAAGTCAGTGGCTCCTTATGCCAGGATGCTGTATTACTGACCCTGATCCTGACCTCATTGCTCAACCAATTTCATGATTTACCATGCTTCGAACTATCAATCCAAGTAGGATTGCAGTCGGCACTCCAAAACAGCTGTGGAAAAATTATTAGACCACAACAACTTAATCAAAGTAAACTTATCCTTCAATGTCTGTAATTCCTGGATCACTTGTGGAAGTAAGGACTTGCTCCCCCTTTTTTTAAAAAAATTGTCAGGTCATATGACTTAATGACTTAATGACTAAACAACAACAACAACAACAACATTCCTCAGAAATGAAGAACAAATATATCAGGGGGCGCATCTGCAATATTCAGGAGGGCTCACTCCAAAAGCTCAGACCACAGCATACCCCTCATCCTCTCTATTCGAAAGTGGATGAAGCCCCCAAACCTGAATTGCTACCCCAACCTGTCTGCAAGGCATGCTTCACTGCCTAGTGAATACAGCTGTGGCCAAACACAACCACTCACAGCCATGTGGAAGCTGCCCAGGATCCTGCAAGAGAAAAACAGAGTCACATCTATTGTGGGAAGGAACAAACATGAGTCTTAACCTATGTGACAACCACCTCCCCATTTTCTCTATTTGCTCCTCACCATAGCCTAACACTGCAGCTGTGGACTCTGGAGGAATGAGCACCAACTTGTCCAACCCCTCATGTCAGAAGGCCATGGGAAGGACAATTCAAAATTATTACCTTGTCATACCTATGGCAAAGTAAATTGCCCCCAGAAACCCCTCCTGCCCGAACAAATTCAGCAAGGGCTTTAACTGGGCCAAGCTCTTTTACAGAACACGGCCCCAACCTATAACTTGACCCTTACCCAATTGATTAGTCTTAAATCAGTGGAGATGAAACATAACCCTATCTTTGGAGACCAATAGGCCGTCCATCTGCAACGACGTACCTGAATTATCTGAATGGGATGCCCTCACAAGTTCACTTATTCTAAAAGACCCCCAAATTTTGCAAATAGGGTAGCTACCTTAAATAACTGGACCTCATACTGATCAACATATACATCTTCCCAAACTTGACCTGATTGCACCAGGACTCTGGCGGACAATGGATGTGCATATCCTCCTGCTCACTCCCTTCTCTGCTCCAACCCTCCATCATTTTCTTGACCCTGAAATCAATGACCGGATCAGGGCAACCATGTGCCTAAACGTAAAAAGGCCAGGGCAGACATTCTCCCGAGTGGTGTGGGGAGCCAAAACTTTAAAATGGAGCTGAACTGCAAATTTCTGGAATTGGTCCCCAGTTATAGGTCAAGGTCTGCCCATGCTATCACTTTAGCAATACGGAAGATATTCTTCGTATGCTGCTGCATAGCTACACTGGGTACTTGAAGCAAACGCTAAACTTATGGACCCATTGGCTTCAATACTCCAAAGCTCCATACCTCACAGGGCAACTGTGGACGAACTATGAGCTTCCAGGGCCCACTCATTGAACTTATTGATGTGCAGATGGGACAGGTGTCAGCCAGCTCATTCTCTACCCCAGGCACATGCCAAGCCTGAAACACAATTTTGTATTCCAGGCAACGTAGTGTATAGGCTCTCACGAGTCTCATAACCTTCAAATATTTAGATATAAGGGTGTTCACTACATGGACTACTGCCATATTGTCACACCAAAGATGACTGCAGAATTAGGCCCAAACAGTGGCCCAAAGCCATAAGGCTCCAAGAATCAGAAAGAATCAAAATTGTGAGGTTCCATGTGACTTCAGAGTCACTCTACTCCCTGGGCCATAGTCTGGCTCATCAATGGCAACGCATCTCCTGATGACACCGCAGCATCAAAGTGGACCTGGAACTCTGCTCACAAGCTTGTGCAATATAAACTGATTCTAATGAAACTCTATTTTTCTGATAAAAATTAATTATAACAAATTCTACAAAAGGACTGGTCTCTTGAACAGCAGGGTCTGGCTAAATCCAGGAAGTGGAAAGGACCACAAACTAGCTATCTTTTAAGAGTCCTACCTAACTGAGGTTTAGTGAGTTCTAAGGAATTACAAAGCCCATGTATCTGTACAGTCGTGCCCCGCTTTACGATTACCCCATTCAACGACGAATTTGCTTGACGGTGAGGTTTTTGCAATTGCTTTTGCGATCACAAAACGATGGTTTGAAAGGGGTTTTTCCACTTTGCGTTGATCGGTTCCCTGCTTCAGGAACCAATGTTCGCTTTATGACAATCAAAAACAGCTGATCGTTGGGTCTCAAAATGGCCACCGGCTGAAGAAAATGCCCCCCCGCTGTGCTTAGGGACAGATTCCTCGCTGCACAGGCACCGAAAATGGCCGCCCCCATGGAGGATCTTTGCTGGATGGTGAGTTTTCAGCCCATTGGAACACATTGAACGGGTTTCAATGCGTTTCAATGGGGTTTTTTATTTCGCTTTATGATGTTTTTGCTGTACAGTGATTTCGCTGGAACGAATTAATGTCGTAAAGCGAGGCACCACTGTATTTGCAAAGTACTGGTTAAGAGTAAATTCTTTTTTTAAGGTCAGACTTGTTCAAAGGGCTTACACTATGCACTGCTGAGGTCCTGGGACTTGCCCCAGTGAAAAGGTGGTAAGTAAGCAGCTGTCAAACTCTGACTGAGTGCAACTTGCTCTGTAGGGGGATCTAGTGCACCACAGTCCCATCACCGTCCATCTTGCTACTTCCTTCTGGATAGTCATTCTCATTACATCTTCCATGCCTGTGACAGATTTAATTGTTTGCCAGAGTTGCACATCTAATGCCCTGACCAGGAATTCTAAGCCGAATTAGAACCGCTAACAAATAACTTGCTGACTTCCGATCCATTGAAGTTAGCACCAATTGGCCAGTACTCAATGTTAAGTTGGACTGGGACCCCTTCGCAGGGGTAACAGAATCCCCCTGCAGGCCTTCTTGATCCGCCTCTATCCTTGTTCCCAGGCATCCTCTAAAGCAGGATATAGAACTATGCGTGCCCCCACATATGGAACACTGAAGTTGGATCCTGCAGTTTTAATAGCATAAACCTTTAGCACTGAAACAGAGCAAACCAGGCAGGGCAAATCCCAGGCCCACCGAAATGCAAGAGCAGAAAGAGTTGCTCTTTGAGTCAAGCATCCTCTATAGAGTTGCTTGATCACATGGGACAATATAGGGTCATAAGCTGCAGCCACAACTCTGATGATGCACATTCTAGCTCATCTGTGGGTCTTGCTGACATCATACTGAAAAAAGCCCTGATAAAGCAACAACGTGTGGCCCTGGAAAGAAACATATGCTCTGTATTGGAATTACAGGGTAGTTAAGCTGCTGTAAAACCATGACAAAACTAAGCTACTGACTAGGATGGCCACTGTTAGGCACAGGCTGTCCACGGCTTCGAAGCCAAAAGAGGCCTGACCATAGTGGGAGAGCGCATCCCAGCACTGTTAGACAAAAAACTAGGGGCTGGTGGCAAAACCCCTGTTGGATTGACCTCGCCCTAAGTCCACCTCACCTCCATCTGGTGTGTATGTTGTGTATGTGCAAACTCACCTGAGGCGACCGCAGCCAGAATTAACAAGTTGGCTGAAGGCAATTTATTCACTTGCTGGCTGGTGCAAGTAAAAATGCCAGCCAGGCCTGCCTATTTGCCAGGTGGAACGCCCGATGCTACATTGTTCAAACTGGCAAAATGACTCTAACAAATTGTCTCTAGCCAATTCTTGGACAACTAAGAGTTTTTCTTGCAGGTTCCTTACAAAATCAGCGACTGGAATTGTACTGCTTCTTACCACACCTTCTCAATCCAATCTTAGTAAATCCAAAGGTCCTTGTAAGTTTCTCCCAAAGACTACCTTACTCGGAGAAAAACCTCCAAGAGAAACATGGGGTGCACTGCGGTAGGCAAACAAAACGAAAGGCAACAGTTCATCCCAAATGTTCCCGTATTCTTGAACTAAAGTTTTAATCATCCTCAGCAAAGTTTGTTGACCTCTTTCCACCATTCCATGGGATTCTGGATGATACGAGACGCTATAATTAAATTTAATTCCACTTATTTCACAAATTTTATTCATCAGTTCACTTTTGAAAGCACCAGCTTGTTCACAGATAATTTGTGTAGGTACACCTATGCGAGAACATAAGTCCACCAAGATTCGAGCAATAGTTTGTGCTGATAGGTTGCTGATTGCGTAGGCCTCGATCCATCTACTAGCTTGACAGATGAATGAGATTATGTATTTCTTTTTAGACTTAGTTGGCAAAAGGTCCTAATACGTCCATTTGTAAATATTGGAACACCTGGTCTGGAATTTCCATGAGCTGCATTTCCACTTTTGTGCTGTCGGTCTGGCCCCCTGTTCGCTGACAATAATCACAGGAACTAACAGTCCTTGACCGTTTTGGTAACACCTGGCCAGTAAAAATGCTGAGAAATTCTGCTCAAAGTCTTTTGTATTCCAAGATGGCCACTGCCTGGGCTATCGTGGTCAATCTGCAGAATTTTCTCTCAGTACTCCTTTGGAATCACTAGCTGTTGAACTGGTTCCGCCTGTTCATTAGCTTTAGGAAAATATTCTTGGTACAAAAGACCATTCTGTCCCCACAAGAAGTTCACTTGTTGATGCACAGGTTGCACTGCATAACTATCGGCCTGTGCCCTCAAAGAATCTAAGGTAGGATCCTTCAACTGTTTTACTTTAAACTCAGCTGAACCCATTGGTATAGGTAAATCTTCTGGCTAAATCTTTGACTTGGCCGTACTATCAGGTTCGTCCACAAGAGGCTGCTGTTGCATTACTTGTCCATCTGAATGCTCCTCCGAGAAATCATCAGGTGTAACTTGCTGCATTGTTTTGCTTTGAGAACGTGTTACTACTTGTACTGTAGCTGATTTTAAAGTGTGTTGGTGGTTTAAAAATGCCAAATCATTTCCTAACAAAAAATCAGGTTTGCCTTCATGGACTAACAAATATTTGGGACCTTTCCAATTCTTGTAACTTATTTGTACATAGATAAGTGGTACATGTCGCAAACACGGGTTCGAAAACTCACGTGTAAGCTTGGACAGAGAGCAATCAGGAGTTTGCACATGCTAAAATGGGCTGAGTGAGTCCAATCTCAGCTAGCTTTGATACAACACTCCTTCTCGCAGGTCTGCCCACATAAGAACACCCTGGTACTCTCAGATATTATTGTGAAAAGGTCAAGTGGGCTTTGTAGTCCTTAGACTTAACTTGCACCACTGACAGGACTCTAAGTAAGCTAGGCCGAGGCAGCACTCTCAGATGACCCTATGACAAGTGTACTGTTCAGAAAACCAATTGAGTTTTATAATCTTTATTTTATTAAAGAAAAAGCATGTTACTAAGTATCAAAGCCAAATTAAACCAAAACAAATAAACTAGCATTGTGCTGTTTAGTTACACAGATGTAGTGAGGCAAAGAAAACATGAAAAATATAAAAGAGTTCAAAAACCTTACAAAAACACAAAAAGCCATTAAAAAGAATAAAAACAGTTCCACTCCAGTAATTCATTAGTAAAAACAAAATAATCCAAATAGGTTATAAAAAGGCTATAGTCCTCAGTGATCCTATAGAATAAAAATCCCTTAACAAAAGTAAAAATCCCTTATATGTCCCATAGTCCTTAGAAAAGAAAAATCCAGTAAATATACCATAGTCCTTACAAAATTACAAGAGCATAGTCCATATGGAGTATTCCAAGAAAAGAAGTTCATAAAGAATATTCCATAGGTAACAGTCCATAGAAAATAGTCCATGCACAGTCCTTAGGAAAAATCCCATAAGTCCAAAAGTAATCCAGCAAAGCATAGGAACCAGTCCATGTAGGTAGGCCACAAGTCTGTCTCGAAAGACATTAGGGTGAGTCCCAAATGGCTGAAGAGTAGGTCACGAATGACTGAAAGGTCGGTCTTGGAAAGACAAAGTCCATAGAGAAAAAGTTCCTTTTTCAAGAGTAACTGGCAAGGGCTTAATGCACCTTCCCACGATGTCATCCAATCAGAGTTCGTTACTAGGCAAACAGTCCTGTTACATCACATGACTTCCTTCCCATACGCACCAGATGTTATTTGGGTTTTCTGTGGTTTATCAAAGAGTCACAACAATTCCCATCTATCTAATCACACCGAGTCCTTTCTCAGGCTTTCAGAATAACATTTTCTCTGCTCGCCTAGAAAACAACTTGTCAGCATAGCAAAGATACTTTATACAAAGAAACAAAATGGAACCTCTCTGGCTCATTTCATAATTAGAAAACCCATATGCCTTAAAAGATTTTAACTCAAAAACCCATCTCATCACAGTACAAATCTCTTGATTACTTCACCAGACCCATAGGTTCTCACAGGACATTGCAGGTTATTCAAAATCAGTTCCGGATCTACAAAACGTTTATTAACTGAAGAAATATCTGCAGCTGTGTCGCAAGAGGCATTTATACTCAAATCCCCCGAAGAAAAATGTAAAGTCACGGGCTCAGAAAAATTTTGCAATGTCCAGGATAATTGCTCCTCCAGTAGAATACAACTCGGGCCCATCACAGAAAACTTTTCCCCTGAGGGTGTGTTCTGATTTACCATAGTTGAAATCTGGGCTACCCGTAAACCCATTAACCTTGGCACAATCTTTGGTACAGCTGCTTGCATTCCACTG
This sequence comes from Pogona vitticeps, assembly GCF_051106095.1. Taxonomy (NCBI): domain Eukaryota; kingdom Metazoa; phylum Chordata; class Lepidosauria; order Squamata; family Agamidae; genus Pogona; species Pogona vitticeps. Next base: position 59,784,593 of record NC_135788.1, on the reverse strand, counting down.
GCTTGAGAAGAAGTAGAATTTAGGTTGACTTCTTCCTGTCTCTGGATAGGAAAAATGCTTGGTTGATTTATTACTTGCTGTTCTGCTGGTATCCATTTATTCTCTTGTGGCGTAGCACTAATATAATTCACTTTTGGGGTCGTTTGCTTGAATTTCCGTGGTGCAGGTATGGGTGTCTTGCCAACTGGCTTCTTATCTTGGCTAGCTGGTACAGACAGTCTTGGGCAATCTTTTCTTAAATGGGCTCCTCCGCATTGGAAACAAGCAAGGGGTGACTTAGTCTGGCTAGGGGCCATGCTTCTGTGCTCCCCAGGGAAGGATTGTCTCGGTTCCTGCACAACTGGCTTCTTAGCATCATATTGGCTCTGCCTTCTAGGCACTTCTGGAATAGGCTTAACTCTGGTGGTAGTTTCACTCCTCTTAAAGGAAATTATTTCATCAGTTTTTAAAGCCAATGTCTGTATATCAGTACAATTTTTCTCCAACAAACTACTTTTTAGCTCTGGGGGTACCAAATTTAAAAAATGTTCCATGTACAGCAGCATTCTCAAGTCCTTGAATGTGCTGACTTTGGCAGCTTCTAACCAACGGTCGCCTAACAACTCTATCTGATCTGCCAAAGCAGAAAAACTCATTTGAGGGGTCTTTCTTAATTTTCTGAATTGTTGACATAGCAGTTCCGGAGTAAAACTCCCTCTTTGGTAAACTAGGAGTTTAAACTGTTCCCAAGTTAAGTCTTGACTGGAAACTCGGGCTAAAAGGGTGGCTAATTCTCCAGAGACTTGAGATCGTAGAACTTTTAAATACAAATGTTTTGGCACATTCAGATCTTCACAGGAAAGTTCAAAAAGTGACAAAAAATGAAAATAAATCATCCCCTTCCTGGTAATAAGGCAAGTTTCTTCTATCAATATTCCCTACAGAGTCTTTGGCCTGCTGTTTCTCAGCAATTTCCCTCTGCAAAAGATTCAATTTCATCTCGTGGCATTTTCTTGCTTGGAGCTCACTAGCTGTATGCACGTTCACCCATTGTTTCTGGCAACCCAATAAATCAGCCATCATTTCTGCTAACTTATTCTCCAGAGTTGACCTGTCTGCAGCATTGATGTCAGCCTCTGCCGTTCTCATCTGTGCCTGTATTCCTTCACCAGGAATTTCTTTGGTAGGCAGGCCCGTTTGAACTGCCTCGCCTACGTCCCCTTCTTCCTCTGAATCATCTACTTCCCATAACTTCGACCATGTGGCATCTGGATCGTTCGCCAGAATCCTCTGGACGGTGTTTTCTTTTTGGTGAGGCAATAATTTGCCAGTTTGTAATCCACTAGGTAATTGGAAAGAAGCATTTCTAGTTTCTTTGGGCAACTGTCCTTTTACTCTTTCAGACACAAATTGGGCATCTGGGCGTTTTAAGAGCCCTCTGCCTCTGACTGACTCCGTCATAGTACTTTGCTCCATTGCTTCCAAAATCTCTTTGTCTACAGTTAGCTCAGGCAGCGAGGAACGCCTGCTAAAAGCCATTTTTTCTCTCTGCAGCTGGTGCCAAAGCACTTAGCTTAGAGTAGAAGCTGTAAAACAATAAATCTGTCAGCTTGACAGAGACTACCAATTCCCTCAGGAATCTGTCTTTTAGATTCTGGTTTAGGGTTGGAAATTTTTTAAACTATATTTAATTTCTTGTTCTATCCTGTTTGGCTTCTGATAGACTCCAGCTACTTAAAGCAAACAACAAAATCTTGTCACTCTGTCATCTTGATGACTAGAGCTTGCACTTTAGAACAGCAACTGACTGTTCCTACTAAACCACTGAACTACTGGAAGAATCTCTCCTAGCATCGGCCTAAACCTTATGCAAGGGAAATTTCTCCAGTCATAAACCAATTACTAGGCACAAGAGCCAGATTTCACACTGCAGACATGCGAACACCGTCTGCCTCCATAAAACAATTAACAGCACTATTTAGCCCTTAAGCAAAGCACGTGTTTACGATCCGATGCAGCCACCATGCCATAAAACAATTAACTAGCACCTTAAGCAAGGCACGTGGTTAAGATCCCACCGCTGACACCATGTCAGAAAAGGCAAGCTTCCAAAGAAACTGCTTTTCCACAGAACAGAGAGGGTCCAGAATGATCAGCTCCTTATCAGGCAAAACTGGGTCCATTAATTTTACCCTAGGGCTGCTGAATCATTCTTTGTCCCAAGTCTGACCCAATTTAACAAAGAACAAAACACATACAGGAGTTCTAGGAGATCTAATCATCCTAGTACTCTTTAATATGTAGGACCCCAAATTGGTAGCATGAACGTGACCTGATTAAACACATCAATTTAAAGTAGCTAATTAACTATTGTAGCTCATGGTCTATCTAAGAAGCCAACTTCCAGACATTTAGCATTTTCTTATTTTATTAGAAAAATAGAATTTAGAAAGAAATTAGTTTAAAGAAACTAAACAAGACATCTTTACATAATCATTCATTTCCAAACCCCAGCCATCACCAAAAGATATAATTCCTCTACAAAAAAACGAAAATAACAAACAACTAACTACATTTTCAATAAAACTAGAGATTCTATTAGGTAGAGTTTAATCTTACTGTCCATTCCAAAAATAAAGTTTCTGAGTCTTTCTTCAGATGTTCATCCTTCCATGCTGGAAAGTCTTCTCTCTTCCATCCTGCTCTTCTTTTCCTCTCTCGTCCCATAAATCTTAAATAAAGAATTATGTCCTTGCTCCGTCTGGGCTAAGATAGTTGCTTAGCAACAAGATAAAGGTCACCTTGGTCTGCACAGAGCTTTTGCAAACTGACCTTGGACATCTCTCTAACTTACACACAGTAATCAAATGGATTTCTAGACTAACTTTGTCACTATAAAGTAAATCTATTTAACTTTCATAAGCAAGTTCATCACAATTTATGCAGGCTAAACACTGCATTGGAGCTAGGTACATTTATCTGACCATGGAAGGATAGAAATCTGAGTAAACCTTGAGCTGGCTACCTGGGATTAAACCCCAGGTCATGAGCAGAGTTTTGTTCTTCTTTTGTTAGTGCGTGAGCATGTGGAAAATTCAGGCAGAGTAACTTCAAGGTTCTTGTGGCAAAATGACTCACACAGACATGATCAGCTTCTTCCACCACCATACGTGTATTTACAGGATCTTTACAAGTATACAGAGCGACAGCATGACACCATGAATTCATCAGTATAGCAGGAATACATCTTATGTGCACTGTCTACATATATACACTTATGCATCTGGCTGTGTCCAGTCAGCACAGATGTTGCATCATCTTTGAGCCAGCCCGCCTGAGGTCACTGTGACTCGACATTTTGACACACCTGAACATCATGGCTTCTCATTATTACATTTGTTCTGCTCAGGCCTGTAAATTTTATATTCTGACAATACAGCACTTCAACCACTGTACCACAAAGCTCCTGCACCTTATGTTTAAAAAATAATAAATATACATATACAATAATAAATATACATATACATATACATATACATACATACACACACACATATCTATCTTTCTATCTATCTATATCTATATCTATATCTATATCTATATCTATCTATCTATCTATCTATCTATCTATCTATCTATCTATCTATCTATCTATCTATCTGTCTATCTATCTATCTATACATACATACATACATACATACATACATACATACATACATACATACATACATACATACATACATACATACATACATACATACATACATACATACATACATACAGAGAGATGTGTGTATAATCCTGTTACATACAGCACTGATGTTACCTGTCTGTCATGGGTTTGGAGGGAAAGTTCCATCCTATGGGGAGTGGAAGGCGGGACATCAGGAGGAGGGGCTGTACTGTGTATATATGTGGAGCTTGTGTGAAGAAGTTGGGAGGAGCTGGAGGAGAGCTGAGAGAAGAAGCTGGTGTGGGAGTCTGTGTGTCAGACAGGGTACTACTGTGTGTCAGTCAGTACCAACCTGATAGGTTCAGGTGTCTGTATGGTTAGCCAGAACTGATAGGTTCAGGGTCTGTGCTTTATTTAAAGGTGTTCTGTGTGAACCAAACTGGTGTATGTGTGATTGAGACTAAGCCACGTTACTGTATCTTATTCACTTGATCATTTTATTTTTCCCTGTGTGTTATTTAAATAAACCTTGTTCTTTTGTTTGGTAAAAATCCATCCCTGGTCTGTGTGACTCCTTACAGGGAATGGTTGGTGGCAGCTTAGTGAAACTGTGGCATATCCCAGTAGGTCTGGGGTTGTCACATTGATTGGTGTCCAGCGTGTGGGATACGACTGGTCCAGTTGTCCAGTGGTCCAGCAAAGCCTTGGCAAGTGTGCCCAGAGCAAGGGGGGTCTAGTCAGGGACAATCTGAGAGCGCGTAGGTAATCTTTTAGGCTTACCTCACGGGGAGGTACGCTAGTGGAAGAACGTGCCACCTCAGATTGGGGACTAGATTAGGGAGCTCTGAGGCAACCTGTTTTGGTGGGAAAAGGCTGAGGCAAAGCTGAGTGAAGTAGCAGTGATCTAGCCTGTCTGCTGAGAGGCCTAGCAGAGGGGGGTGGACTCTGGCTGGCAACAGTAGCAAGTTAGTGCTGAAGAACAGCAGCAATCTATAGAAGGCTGGTTCTGAGGCAAAAGAGGAAAAAAAAGTGGTCGCTTTATTTTGAGGCTTGACTTTTGAAAGCAGCCTGTTCTGGGGGGGGATTATGCCCTTGACTCGAAGCCAAATGGCAGAAATGGGTGAAGTGAGGGAACCCCAGGTGGACCAAGGTTCTGAGGATGAATTTGGCTCAGTGCAGGATGAGAGCACGGGAGAACAGAACCCAGAACTCAGGAAAATGCTCATAGCCCAACAGCATGAACTGAGGATGAGGCAATTGGAAAGAGAAGAAAGAAGGGAGGAAAGGGAAAGGCAAAGACAATTTGAATTGGAGAGGGAGAGAGAGAAAATTTCTCTGGAAAAAGAAAGGATGGCATTTGAGTTAAAAAAATTGGAAATGATGAACCAGAACAATAATAACAATAGGGATTCTGAGGGGGGCCAATTGTCTAAAACTGACCTGAAGAAATTCCCTGTATACCACAAGGGAGATTGCCCTGAGGTGTTCTTTTCCCTCATGGAAAGAGCGTTTGTGGACTTCTCAGTAAGGGAAACTGAGAAGATGACCATCATGCGATCTTTAATCAGTGGCAGCCTGGCAGAAGTCTATGCAGAGATGCCAGAGGAACTGCTGAAAAATTTTGCAGAGTTTAAAAAACTGGTGTTTGCCAGACATGGGATAAATGCGGAACAGCTGAGGCAAAGATTCAGGTCACTCACCAAGAAACCAGAGCAGACTTTTACCCAAGTGGGGGCCCAACTGGTGAGGCTGCTAGAGAAATGGCTATCTCAGGAGGGGACGGAGACCTTCCAGCAGCTCAAAGACTTGATAGCGCTGGAACAGTTTTATTCAGTCCTGCATGGGGAACTGAAGTTCCAGGTGAGGGAAAGGAAACCGAAATCTGTGGCAGAAGCGGCCGAGATCGCAGATTTTATTTCCCAAATAAGAAAGCCCTTAGGTGAGGGGAAATCTGTAGGTAAACCCAAGGAAACCTACAGCAAGTACTCTCAGGGACCAGGGAAAAACCAGCAAGTGGGAGGGGCCCATGGGGAAGGGAAGCCCTCAGACATGAAACAAAGACCTCAGATTTTGGAGGGAAAACCAAAACCAGATGAGAAAGACTCAAAATACAGCAGAAAGTGTTATTTCTGTCAAGGAAAGGGCCATCTAATCTCAGAGTGTGAGAAATTAAAGCAGCTAAAAGGAAATGTGCCTCATGATTTGAGTGGAACCAAGCCAAAAGCTGTGTTCTGTGTCCAGAAAGAGCAAAGCTCCTTGTCACTGAGGGAGCCTGTTGCCATGGCTACTCAATCTGGAACAGATACTTCTGCTGATCAGGCTGAGGAAAATGGTCCGCTTGTGGAGGTCAAGCGCTGCTTGCTAGTGAGAACAGATTCGCAGTTGTTTGAAACCGCAGGGGTTGACGTAGGAATACTTGACCATCAGTATAGGGGGCTGAGGGATACTTGTTCCCAGGTGACCCTGTGCCATCCAGATATTATTCCTAGGGAGTATATAATCCCAAATGAGAGCATGAAGGTGGCAGGGATTGAGGGGCAGGTGATCTCACTGCCAGTAGCAGAGATACCTGTGAACTTTCAAGGCTGGAGGGGAGTTTGGCGGCTAGCGATTTCATCGACTCTGCCAGCAGCCGTGCTCGTGGGAAATGACCTGGCTGAACATGTGAAACGGGTGCTAGTGATTACACGCTCACAAGCCACCACGGGGACAGTTCAGGGGGGTACTGATGAGCCCGAGACGGAAGCAGAGGGGAGTTCCGAAGCTGTGGTGGAAACCTTAACCACAGACAGCCGATTTGGCCAAGAGCAAAAGGCAGACGCCACTCTCCAAAAGTGTTTTGAACAGGTGACAGACGCCCAGCTAACACCTGAAACCCCAGTGAGATTTCGCGAGGAAAAGGGAATTTTATATAGAGAGACCCTGAGGAATATCTCAAAAGGGGGAGATGGGATCAGAAGTCAGCTGGTGGTACCTGAAAAGTATCGCCCCATGATCTTAAAAAGGGGGCACTCTGACATGTTTGCTGCGCACTTAGGGGTGAACAAAACACAGCAGAGAATCACACAGAATTTTTACTGGCCTGAAATAGGGAAGCAGATCAAGGAGTTCTGTAAGCAATGTGATGTGTGTCAGAGGCAGGGGAATAACCGTGACAGGACCAAAGCAAAGTTGTGCCCTTTGCCTGTGATTGACACTCCGTTCAAATGTATAGGGGTGGATATTGTGGGACCTTTGCCCAAGGCCACAAAGAGGGGGAACAGGTTCATTCTCACCATTGTGGACCATGCCACGAGGTACCCTGAAGCCATTCCCTTGACTAACATTGAAACCAACACAGTGGCAGATGCCTTGGTGGGGTATATGTCCAGGATGGGATTTGACTCAGAAATAATCACAGATTTGGGCGCATCGTTTACATCGAAGCTCATGAAACGGTTATGGCAAATCTGTGGAATTAAACACAAGGAAACCACTGCCTATCACCCTGAAAGTAATGGGTTAACGGAGAAGTTCAATGGGACTCTGATGCGCATGATTAGGGCTTACTTGGCAGAGAATCCAAACAATTGGGACCAGAAGCTGCAATCCCTTTTGTTTGCTTATCGATCAGTGCCACAAGCCAGTACCGGGTTCAGTCCGTTTGAACTTTTGTTTGGGAGAAGGGTGAAAGGGCCCCTTGATTTGATCAAACAAAATTGGGAGCAGATCACCCAGGATGACCCACAAGACGTTGTGACATACATAGACACCTTGAGGAATGACCTAAAGAGAAACCTAGAGCTAGCAGCAGAAAACCTGCAAGCTCAGAAGGTCAGAAAGAAAGCTTGGGATGACCAGGAAGGCAGGGAGAGGCACTTTAACCCAGGGGAGGGAGTGCTTTGGCCCAGGCCCTGCAAAGAGAACAAACTGCAGCTGGGTATCCCAGAAACAAAATATTTGGGTCACATAGTAGGGGGAGGAGTGATCAAACCCCTAGAGGCCAAGATAGAAGCAGTTCGTGATTGGCCTAGACCCAACACCAAGAAAAAAGTCAAATCATTTCTTGGGTTGGTGGGCTACTACAGAAAGTTCATCCCGAGGTTTAGCGAGATTGCGGCTCCGCTGACCGATCTGACGAGGAAGAAGACTGATGACCGTATCCCGTGGACCAGCGACTGTGAGGAGGCGTTCCAGAGGTTGAAGGAGGCCCTCATCAACTATCCAGTGCTGCGTGCTCCAGACTTCGACCGGGAGTTCATCATCTACACCGATGCGTCTAACAGCGGGGTAGGAGCAGTTCTTTGCCAGGAGGATGAGAATGGTGACCAGCATCCAGTGTCCTACCTGAGTAGGAAACTCCAGAAAGGTGAGAGACATTTGGCAACCGTGGAAAAGGAGTGCCTGGCCATAGTCTACGCGATCCAGAAGGCCAAGCCTTACATCTGGGGAAGACATTTTATTCTGTGCACTGACCATTCACCACTGCAATGGTTAAAGACAATGAAAACCCACAATAGTAAACTTATGAGGTGGGCTTTAAACCTGCAGGACTATGATTTTGAAGTGAAGGTGGTCAGAGGGTCAGTGAACTGTGTTGCTGACGCCTTGTCAAGAAGACCCGAAGAATGAAGACGGCGAAAGAAACATGGACTATGTATATATTTTGGTGACCAAAGGTTAAATGTACTTGTTTATTAAACATGCCTGGTTTGTATGAATAAAGGTAACTTGATGTATTGTAAATGGTAAATGTTTAAATGACTAATTGATATGTTTATCCTAGAGTAAGTATGGTATTGTATGTTATTGTATAAATGTTTTTGTATGTTTTGGAACCAGGTTGTTTTTTGGAGAAAAGCACTTTAGCTTTCCCCCTACAAAACAACTTATAAAGAGGGGAGGTGTTACATACAGCACTGATGTTACCTGTCTGTCATGGGTTTGGAGGGAAAGTTCCATCCTATGGGGAGTGGAAGGCGGGACATCAGGAGGAGGGGCTGTACTGTGTATATATGTGGAGCTTGTGTGAAGAAGTTGGGAGGAGCTGGAGGAGAGCTGAGAGAAGAAGCTGGTGTGGGAGTCTGTGTGTCAGACAGGGTACTACTGTGTGTCAGTCAGTACCAACCTGATAGGTTCAGGTGTCTGTATGGTTAGCCAGAACTGATAGGTTCAGGGTCTGTGCTTTATTTAAAGGTGTTCTGTGTGAACCAAACTGGTGTATGTATGATTGAGACTAAGCCACGTTACTGTATCTTATTCACTTGATCATTTTATTTTATTTTATTTTATTTTTTGGATTTTTAACAGACCTACTGGGATATGCCACAGTTTCACTAAGCTGCCACCAACCATTCCCTATAAGAAGTCACAGAGACCAGGGATGGATTTTTAACTAACAAAGGAATAAGGTTTATTTAAATAACACACAGGGAAAGTAAAATGATCAAGTGAATAAGATACAGTAACGTGGCTTAGTCTCAATCATACATACACCAGTTTGGTTCACACAGAACACCTTTAAATAAAGCACAGACCCTGAACCTATCAGTTCTGGCTAACCATACAGACACCTGAACCTATCAGGTTGGTACTGACTGACACACAGTAGTACCCTGTCTGACACACAGACTCCCACACCAGCTTCTTCTCTCAGCTCTCCTCCAGCTCCTCCCAACTTCTTCACACAAGCTCCACATATATACACAGTACAGCCCCTCCTCCTGATGTCCCGCCTTCCACTCCCCATAGGATGGAACTTTCCCTCCAAACCCATGACAGACAGGTAACATCAGTGCTGTATGTAACAAATCCCTCCCCCTTGTGTTTGTTTATTTGTTTGTTTTTTGCTGCTGTTGTTTTTTGAAAATATATAGATACAGTACCAGTTGGGCTGACCAGTAGGGGGCCACTCAATTCCCTGGCTATTAAATATTGCAATTAAACAACAATTAAAACCAAACAGCCCAAATTATGGGAGAGGTTGTTTTTTTTAGCACTGTTAACACACCTGCCTATAACTATGCACACCCATAAGGAAAATAAAACACTTACATAAATAAAATTATCTGACTCTATTGTCATCTTAACCATTTATTTATTTATTTATTTATTTATTTATTTATTTATTTATTTATTTATTTATTTATTTATTTATTTATTTATTTATTTATTTATTTATTTATTTGAATTAAATATGCAATTGACACCTACATTTAATACCTAAGGAAACTGTTAAGTGACAGAGAAAATTAAATTGACATCTGAGTAATCCATTCCTAAACCTCCCCACCACCCCAGCAAGCAGCAAGGCTGGTGGAGGGATAGCTCAAAACTCACTTCCCTCAACAAAAGACCCAGGACTTAACAATAGGAAGGAAACAATTGATAATAATAAGGAACAAAATAAAGAATGACATAAAAGACTTAACAATCTGCAGGGTCACAGGTATGTAGGATATTCAAAAGCCAGCCATGTGGGAGAAAACGAAACCGCTTTGCTTGCCCAGCTGAATGGCTCAACCCTTTGCTCACTCAAGCGGCAAAGAGGAATGAGCTGGAGATATGAAGCCTTCTTAAAAGCTCCACACCCCCTCCCTTTTGGAAGCAGCGTCAGCCGTGTGTGATGCCAGTTTCCAGTCAGGAGGGCAAAGCCTCCCCACCACAGGATTCTGCATCACGATGGAGAGGAAATTTTCTAGGTCAACAGAAGAGAGGTGGAAGTGGGTCCGTGGTCTCCTCCCAATGGGTCACTGCTAGGCATATGAAAATCTGTCAGTCATTTTCATGCTTCTCAGAATTCCATTAAAATCCATTTTGGGGTGTGTGTGATACTTTCCCCCCTTCTGCATGGAAATCTGTGCATTTTTTCTAGGAATGCAAACCAATATTATATTTTCCCCTGTAAAATGGTATTATATTTTTTCTTGTTCTTTGGAAACTTTCTGTTCTCAGGTAGATAATTCTTTCTTGCCTCCTCCTTTATTTAAGAAGTGTAAAATTGCTCTCCTTGTCCTATGAAAATGTGAGGCATTTTCTGGAGCTCTTGAGAAAGGAGAAGACACTGGTTTTCTGCAGACATTTTGAGCAAAATATGGAAATCCTGACACAAAAAAGTATTTATTGGGTTTTTTCTGCCCTGTTGGCCTTATGTAGAATGTTAAGAGATGCTTCTATTGCTTAGCAGAGGATGGCATATATAAAATTCAAAGATGTGTCAGTGAATGAATTCCTAATGCAATGGCTGACATTGTTAGGTGGTGCTCTGCTGTTACCAGAGTAGGTGTGAAGACAGAATTGGTAAGGTTTGGTTGGTAGGAGGGCCTTGTCCCTGTTTATGCATTCTTGTTATGTTGCTGTAGGGCAAACTGATCGTTCTTCACAGAAGATAATAAATAGACCTGATATCTGAACTGGAAACACACAAAAGCATTAGAATAACTTAATGTCGAAAGTCCTGCCACTTATCTCAAAGAAACACATTCATAAATGCCAGTTTATAAGCAACAGTTTGAATGAAGAATGTGGCCAAAATCCCCTTATACTGTACAGCTGCACAAATGGCATAACTTTTGGAGGCAAATCTCTCCAAGTTAAGAAATCACCATAGATGTTGCCAGTTGAATGCTGAGTCAGAAAACTTAGGCTACAGTCACACTGGCAATAAGAACCACATTAAAGTGTTGTTTAAATCCATTTAAATTTTATCGTTCACATAATACAAGGGTGAAATCGATTTATATGGGCTGCAAAGTGAGGTGTTTTTTTCCAAATGGCCAGTAGAGGCTTTAAAAAAAAAAAACTTCACTCCTAAAATTGATTCAATTCAATGTGGTTTTGTGGAAATGAGTCAATTTCAGCAGTCTAGATGTCTAAACTGATTTCAGTTGCCAGAAATAAAATCTATTTCCATTCAGTACATGTGAACACAGACACCAGTTTGAATATCACATGGCTTGGACCTGATTTTTAAAAAGCTTGAACAAATAAAATTGATTCAAATTGCCTGTGTGACCACAGCCTTTGCATCAACAGATGTCTACAGTGATTTCTTAAGACAATTTTCCTCTTTAAGTTGTGCTATGTCAGCATAGACAAGAGGACTAGGGTCAATGTCTCCTTAGCACAACACGTATCTTCACAAAGTAGGATTTTTTTTGCAAGTTTTTGGTATAGCATAAACCTTTCCTCCAAAAAAAGGATTATAAGGTGCAGCATGTCATCCCTAGTTTTAGTCAAAAAAGACTGGATAACCCAGTGGTTTCAATGATTTAATACAGAACTGGAGGTTGAGAGTTCAATCCCCCACTGTGTCTCCTGTGAGTAGAGCCAGCCTAAGTTTCAATTTTTGCAGCCTGATGATGTAGATAGGATCCTTGGACTTGTGAAGGCTACCACTTGTCTGCTACTCCCTTGCCCATTCTGGCTTATAAAAGCTGGCAGAGAGGGACTGGCTGAGTCGGTCCAAGGGGTGGTGAATGCCTCTTTGCAGCAGAAGAGGATCCCAACTTGCTTGAATGAGGCAATAGTAAGAATGTGATTGAAAAAACCCTCATTGGGCCCCACAGTACTGAATAATTACCAACCAGTCTCTAATATCCCATTCTTGGGCAAAGTGCTTGAGTGGGTTGTGGTTTCTTAGCTCTGGGAGTTCCTGGGTGAGACAGATTATCAAGATCCATTTCAATCTGGCTTCAGGCCTAGGTAATGGGACAGAGACTGCTTTAGTTGCCTTGGTGGATGGGTTATGCTGGAGAAGGGGAGTGTGTCCCTGTTGTTTCTGCTAGACCTCTCAGACTTTCTGGGATGGGACTTGGAGGCACTGCTTTACAGTGGCTCTGGTCCTTCCTGGAGGGGAGAACCCAGTAGGTGATACTGGGGGACTCTTGTTCGACACCTTGGCCTTTGGCTTCTAGTGTTCCTCAGGGATCTATGCTATTAACATCTGTCCTCTATGCTATTTAACATCTACATAAAACTATTGGGAGATGTCATCCAGAGTTTTGAGGTTCGGTGTCACCAGTATGCTGATGACACCCAACTCTATCTCTCCTTTCCCTCTAAATCCAAGGAAGCTGACTCAGTTCTAAATCAATATCTGGTGTCAGTAATGGAGTGGATGAAGGCAAATAAACTGAAACTTAATCCATACAAGACAGAGGTGCTCTTGGTCAGTCAAAAACCAGATCAAGGAATAGGGTTACAGGTCCAAGCATCGAAAAAACCACATCTCCCTCTAATGAGCCTGATAGATGTTAAAATCATTAGGGAGGCCTCTCTCTCAGTCCCACCACCCTCACAGGTGTGCTTGGTGGGGAGACGGGAAAGGGCCTTCTCTGTTGCTGCTCCCAGACTCTGGAACTCCTTCCCATGGGAAGGTAGGTTGGCAGCATCTTTGCTGTCCTTCTGCAGGCAAGCAAAAACCATTATCTTCTGGCAGGCTCTTCCTTAGTGACTGGTGGTTTGAGAGAGTTTTTTTTTTAATTCAACAGATTTTGTTTATTTGACAGTGCTACAATTAAATGTTAAAACTTCCTGAAACTTAAATAACTATAACCAATGTGCATGCAAGGACAACCAAGCAAAGCAATCGAGAATTATTAAAAATATTTATCTGTTTATTAGATTTGTATAACACCCCGTTCGTGTGAAAGCACTAATGGACTGTTGTGCTCTGTTGTTTTAAATGTGTTTCAATATTGATCTTAGTTACCATTTTAATATAATACTTTTTTTTTATTTAATTTATATGCCGCCCACTCTACCCAGAGGTCTCTGGGCGGCTTACAATAATTAAAATTCAGTACAATAAAATGATTAAAATACAATTAAAATACAATTAAAATACAATTAAAATTGCCATCATCAGGACCCACAGTTGTTATTTCAATTAAAAGCCTTCTGGAACAGGAAGGTTTTGACCTGGCGCCGAAATGTCGTCAAGGTCGGCGCCAGACGGATTTCAGTTGGGAGGGCGTTCCATAGTCTGGGGGCAGCTGCCGAGAAGGCCCTTTGTCTACAAGCCATCCCTCTTACCTCTTTGAGGGATGGCTCTTTCAAAAGGGCCCCCTGGCTAGATCTTAACTGCCGGGTAGGCTCATATGGAAGGAGGCGGTCCTTCAAGTATCCAGGGCCCAAGCCATTTAGGGCTTTATATGTCAAAACAAGCACTTTGAATTGGGCTCGGGCAGCAACTGGTAACCAATGTAAATTGAACAGAATCGGCTTGATGTGATCTCTAGCGGCTCCACCACTCACCAGCCGCGCAGCTCGATTCTGGACCAGTTGCAGTCGCCGGACCGTCTTCAAAGGCAGCCCCACGTAGAGCGCATTGCAATAATCTATACAAGATGTTACCAGTGCGTGTGTAACTGTCATGAGACTCCGCTTGTCCAGGTAGGGCCGCAGCTGGTATAATTTCCGCAGCTGAAGGAAGGCGCCTCTGGCCACCGAGTCCACCTGGGCTTCCAAAGTCAGACTGGGGTCCAGGAGCACCCCCAGGCTGCGAACCCTGTCCCTTAGGGGGAGTGTAACCCCATTCAGGGCAGGGAAATGGCCCTCCAACCTGTCCGGCAAAGCACCCACTAACAGCATTCCGTCTTGTCTGGATTGAGTTTCAATTTATTAACCCTCATCCAGTCCATTATCAGGTCCAGACACGAGTTCAGTACAGAAACCGCCTCACCTGGATTGGTGGAAAACGAGAGGTAGAGCTGAGTGTCGTCAGCATATTGCTGACTCCTCAGCCCAAACCTCCTGATGACCTCTCCCAGCGGTTTCATGTAGATGTTAAACAGCATGGGGGACAGTATCGAGCCCTGAGGAACCCCATGACATAAATGCCATGGGGCAGAGCAACTGTCCCCCAGCACCACCCTCTGGACATGGTCAGCTAGGAAGGAGCGGAACCACCATAAAACAGTGCCCCCAACTCCTAACCCAGCCAGCCTATCCAGAAGGACACCATGGTCGATGGTGTTGAAAGCCGCTGAGAGGTCCAGGAGTATCAACAGGGTCACACTCCCCCTGTCTCTCTCCCGGCAAAGGTCATCGTACAGGGCGACCAAGGCAGTCTCTGTACCAAAACCCGGCCTGAAACCTGATTGAAATGGATCCAGAAAATCCGTTTCATCCAGCAGCGCCTGGAGTTGCCCGGCCACAACCCGCTCCAACACCTTGCCCTAATAAGGGAGGTTCGCCACTGGTCGGTAGTTAACCACCAGCCTTGGGTCCAGGTTAGGCTTTTTAAGGAGTGGTCGAATTACCGCCTCTTTCAAGGCGGTAGGGACCACTCCCTCTCTCAAAGAGGCGTTCACGGCCTCCTGGACCCAGGTGCGAACCCCCCTGGCAGAACTTCCGATTAGCCAAGATGGGCAAGGGTCGAGCAGCGTGGTGGTAGAACAGACAGATCCAAGCACCTTGTCCACATCCTCGGGTCTCAACAATTGAAACTCATCCATTAAAGTTTGACCTAAGCACGGCACACTGGACACATCTTCCGATTTTGCAGTAACAGTGGAGTCCAGCCCACTGCGAATCTGAGCGATTTTT
The DNA here is from genome assembly GCF_051106095.1 of Pogona vitticeps. Lineage (NCBI taxonomy): Eukaryota > Metazoa > Chordata > Lepidosauria > Squamata > Agamidae > Pogona > Pogona vitticeps. The sequence goes on along the minus strand of NC_135788.1, from coordinate 59,769,412 downwards.
TCCTCAAAATGAATAGCAAACTCATCACAGCGAGCTGATGAGCAGTCCGGGACCTCCACCGGGTTTCCCGGTTGAAGAAGATCCCGGACCACCCGAAACAGCTCTGCTGGACGACATTCTGAGGAAGCAATGCGGCTGGAGAAATATTGCCGTTTCGCCAGCCGTATTGCCATGAAATAGGCCCGATAATGGGCTCTAAGTCGTGTTCGATCGGATTCCCAGCGGGACTTCCTCCATCTGCGCTCCAGCCGTCTCCCCTCTCGCTTCATCGCCCGCAGTTCAGAAGTATACCAAGGAGCTGTCTGGGCTCGGCGAGCAGGGAGAGGGTGCTTAGGCGCAATCGTGTCAACAGCCCGGGTCATCTCCCTATTCCATAGGGTGACCTGAGCTTCAACAGGAGCGCCGACCATATCAGACGGATAATCCCCCAGAGCATTCAGGAAACCATCCGGATCCATTAGTCTCCGGGGGCGGATCATCTTAATCGATCCCCCACCCTTGCAGAGGGAAGAAGAAGCTAATAGACTGAACTTGACCAGGAAGTGGTCTGACCATGACAATGGGGTCACAACCAGCCCCTCCACATCCAAACCACCACCTTCCAGTCCCGTTGAGAAAACCAGGTCCAAGGTATGGCCCTTCTCATGTGTCGGGCCGATGACACATTGAGACAGCCCCATGGTTGTCATGGTGGCCATGAAGTCCTGAGCCGCCCCAGTCAAGGCAGCCTCGGCATGGATGTTGAAGTCTCCCAGCACCAACAGCCTGGGAGTCCTCAACACCAGGTCCGAGACGACCTCCGTCAGCTCAGGTAGGGAGACTGTTGGTACGCAGCAGGGTGGGTGGTACACCAACAGAATCCCTAATCTGTCTCGTGAGCCCAACACACAATACAGGCCCTCAAGACCTCCTCTCAAAGGGATAGGAATCCTGGTCAAGGAGATAGAACTCCTATAGACTATAGCAACTCCCCCTCCCCGACCCTCCGAGCGACACTGGTGCTGGACTGAGTACCCAGGAGGACACAGCTGGGAGAGGGGGACACCACCTTCCTCTCCCACCCAGATCTCAGTAATGCACGCCAGGTCAGCACCCTCATCCAGAATTACATCATGGATGAGGGCAGTCTTATTTTGTACTGACCTGGCATTCATCAACAGCACCGTGTGGCTCGAGGGTTTGCTGATATGGTCGCCTGATACCATCTGGTTGGAGGTAGGACTAGAAGAGGGGATAGATGTAAGGTATCTAACCTCTCTTCTCCTACGCAGGCATGTTCTACCCCCACCGCCATTCCTTCCCCTACCCAGCACCACCTCAATGGCTGCCCCCTCCAACGCCCTCCCCCCTTCCTGTTCCATCAGGTCCACTGTGGGTCTCTATGCAACTCAATGATAGTTAAAAACAAACAAAACAAACCCACACACCCTTCTAATGCCCCTTCTCCCCTCCCAGCCAGATGGCTGGTGTTGCAGAAGGGGTGGGGTAGCCCAAAGCAGCAGCAGCAGCAGCAGCAGCCGGGTCCCAGTCCTGAAGGGCAGGGGAGTGCAGGCCAGAAATACTCCCAGACACTGTCTCTCACCCAGTGCCTGGGGATGGCAGATGTTACCAGCGACTCCCCCGACAACAGGAACGTTGCTCTCGCAGGGCCCTGGCACCGGCTTCTTGCTTTTACAGCCTCCCTCCCCTCCCAGCCAGGTGGCTGGTGTTGAGGAAGGGGTGGGGTGGCCGAAAGCAGCAGCAGCAGCAGCAGCAGCAGCAGGGTCCCAGTCCTGAAGGGCAGGGGAGTGCAGGCCAGAAATACTCCCAGACACTGTCTCTCACCCAGTGCCTGGGGATGGCAGATGTTACCAGCGACTCCCCCGACGACAGGAACGTTGCTCTCGCAGGGCTCTGGCACCGGCTTCTTGCTTTTACAGCCTCCCTCCCCTCCCAGCCAGGTGGCTGGTGTTGAGGAAGGGGTGGGGTGGCCCAAAGCAGCAGCAGCAGCAGCAGCAGCAGGGTCCCGGTCCTGAAGGGCAGGGGAGTGCAGGCCAGAAATACTCCCAGACACTGTCTCTCACCCAGTGCCTGGGGATGGCAGATGTTACCAGCGACTCCCCCGACGACAGGAACGTTGCTCTCGCAGGGCCCTGGCACCGGCTTCTTGCTTTTACAGCCTCCCTCCCCTCCCAGCCAGGTGGCTGGTGTTGAGGAAGGGGTGGGGTGGCCCCAATAGCAGTCTAATTCTTTGCTATATTGTTCCTTTGGTCATGAAAACAAAAATGTCTGAATAGAGGAAGGCCCCTCTATCAGGGTAGACTCTCTATACGTACCAGAATCAGGGAGGGAAAGGGGTTCTCTCCAACATACAGAGCTTACCTGGGTAAAGGAACACACCTGTTCAAACTGTCTTTTTCTATAATTATTACAGACAGACAGACAGAAATATTTATTGGCATACTGTACAAAATTAAAACACACTAAGATGCAAATAAAACATTCAGCAGCTAACGTGACAGGGAACAGCCAAATAACATTGTTAGGGCTTGGCATTCAGCAACAGCATGATGTGTTGCCTCTGCATGATGGAGTGGATGTATCTGGATGTTGTCAGGGTAAGTTCCTTAATAGTGCTATCTAGGAGGTGTCGACATTTCTCAGGTCATTCCATCCAGAATGGAAGGAAAGGAAAGTGCTCTGATAAGACAGGTGGATATCCTTATACAAGATACAGAAAAACAACATATGCTGAAAGGATTCAACCACTCCCTGACCACAACGGTAGACTCTCAGTTCTGTGGGTAAACCCATATATCTGCCCTGTGTTAGGTTCAAAGGTACAATATTGCACCTAGAAGGGTGAATGCCCATCAGTCTTGGGGATGATCTAAAAGATAGAGGTAATTCAGTCTTCTGCCGTGGGAGAGAGGCAACTGAAAATATAGCAGGCAGCAGACCCTTTGTGCAGTGCTTTGCAGGGTTTGCCCCTCAATATCCAGAACTCTATTTTAATTGTATGGGATACCTGGGATAGGGGTATTGAACCCAGCAGATCTAGTGACACCAGGGTCTTGATTTTCTTGATAAATATGGCCAAACCTTTTGGAAGTACACTGCCAGAAAGCACCACTTGGAATAGGATGTCCTGGGCTGAGAAGAAACAGATTCTGACCCAGTATTTAAAGAACCTGAGCCAAGCCAGGGTCTCAATCCTGAGTTGGCCGCCTTCAAGGAATATTTATTTATTTATTTATTTATTTATTTATTTATTTATTTATTTATTTATTTATTTATTTATTTATTTATTTATTTATTTGATTTAGGGTTGCATAGGGGACACAGTGGGGCAGGTCAAAGATTTTGTACAGGAATGTTGATTGGACCCTTTCTACGGAGCTGTGGAATGCAGACATCCAGATGGGAACAGCATAGAGAAGCTGTGCTGCAGATTTGGCATTAAAAATATGCAGTGCAACGGGGATATATGAGTGGCCCCAAGTACAATGGAAGTGTAAGCCTGTGCTGAAAGCTTTCCTGACTTAATCACGGTCTGCCAGTGAATTGATCAAGTGTGTCTATAATGAAAAAAGATACCCAAATACTTAAACTCTCTTACCTGCTGGATAGAGTTGCCACTGAAAGACCAGGAAAAGGGTTTCCATGCTTTGCTAAAGATGATAATTTTAGATTTCTCAAAATTTAATTGGAGCTTGTTACGTGTCAAGTAGTCATGGCAGCCACTAACTAGCTGTTTTAGGTTGACCTTTGTGCGGGACAGGAGAATCATGTCATCCACATATAATAGGATTGGAATCTGTATAGGGCCTAGTTTGGGGCTGTGGCCATTGATACTATGTAGGATTGAGGCAAGATCATTAATAAATTAATTAAACAGAGTTGGCGCCAGAACACAGTCTTGCTTCACTCCTCTGTTGGAGAAAATCTGACTGGAAAGGGCCCCTTGCATCAACATTTTTATGCGACAGGTGGAGCCCGCATGGAGTTTTTGAATCATAAAGAGGAGCCTCCTACCAATGCCCAGCCTACAGAGCTTTAGCCATAGGAAATCTCAGTCAACAGAATCAAAGGCCCCTTTTAGGTCTAAGAAAGCTGCAAACATAGGAGTGTTACGCTGCAAAGCGTATTTGGAGATCAGATGTGATAGGATCATACAGTGGTCTAGTGTAGACTTTCCTGTCTTAAAACCTGCTTGTTCAGGGCCCAGAATGTCTTGGTCTAGAAACCAGTCTTCTAATTTTTGGAGTAGGTAGCTGGCATACAACTTTCCAGTGATGGCCAGAAGGCTTATTGGTCTATAATTTGCAGGGGTTTTCTCCAACACAGAGCCCGCCCAGCCCCCTGGTTTAACCAGGACCTCAGGGCGTGGAAGCGGTTTAGGAGACGGCTAGAGCGCAAATGGAGAAAGGACCCGATGGATTATAATTGGATAGCTGTTAAGGTCACCACTAACCTTTACCTAGCTAAGGTAAAGGCTGCCAGTCGAGCATACTTCGCTAACCGGATAAGCAAAGCGTCCAATCAGCAGGCAGAATTATTCCATATAGTGCGCGACCTATCCGGAATTGGCCCAGGTGATGGGCCTCCCCCTAGTTTTTCACCGGACCAATTTGCAGCATTTTTTAAAGCTGAAGTGGAGGCCATCTGCTGGGACCTGTCTCCTTTTTTGAATACAGTGAGTCGAGCTGAGATGTCCAGTGCTCTGTCTTGCCCGGTGACTTTTGATTCCTTTCAGCCTGTCACGCCTGACACTGTGGCCAGGGCGCTTGATCGCTGTCGTGCCACCACCTCCTCCCTTGACCCTTGCCCGGCCTGGCTAATCAAAGCGGCCAGGCCTACAACAACGGAATGGGCCACTGTAATAATTAATGGGTCTTTCCTGGAGGGCAGATTTCCATCTGCCCTTAAGGAGACACTCATTAGGCCCATTAGGAAGAAATCAAGTTTGGCGGCGGACGAAATTGGCCCGTCGCCAATGTTTCTTTCCTAAGCAAGGTAGTTGAGAGGGTGGTGGCCGATCAGCTCCAGGCCCACCTGGACGAAACAGATGCCCTGGATCCATTTCAATCGGGCTTCAGGCCGCGCCATGGTACAGAAACGGCATTGGTCGCCCTGTGTGATGACCTATTGAGGGAGGCCGACAGGGGAAAAGTGTCCCTGCTGGTCCTCCTCGATATCTCAGCGGCCTTTGATACCATTGACAACGTTATTCTCCTGGGGAGGCTCTCCGAGTTGGGAATAGGTGGCCTGGCTTTGGCCTGGCTCCATTCCTTCTTGGAGGACCGTCCCCAGAGAGTGCAGCTTGGGGAGAGTTTCTCGGCCCCGTGGAGTCTCAACTGTGGGGTTCCACAGGGGTCGATTATCTCCCCAATGCTGTTTAACATCTACATGAGGCCGCTGGGAGGGGTCATCCGGAGGTGTGGAGCTCGATGTCATCAGTATGCTGATGATACACAGCTCTACATCTCCTTTCCACCTTCTGCAGGAGATGCCGTCCTGTCCCTCCAGCACTGCCTGGCGACCGTACTGGAATGGATGCAGGAGAATGGGCTGAGGCTGAACCCGGACAAGATGGAGGTGCTGAGGGTGGGTGGCCCCACACCGGGGGTTTTGGGAAACTCCCTCTCTTTTTGGGGGGGTGACCCTCCCTGCCAAGGATGGGGTACGCAGTTTGGGGATCCATCTGGACCCGGCGCTCACTATGGAATCCCAGGTGGCGTCCGTGGTCCGATCCACCTTTTTCAACCTTAGGCGGATAGCCCAACTGCAGCCCTATCTCGACGTGGGGGCCCTCACTACCTTGGTGCATGTGGTCGTAATCTCAAGATTAGACCACTGCAATGCGCTCTACGTGGGCTGCCTTTGAGGCTGCTGCGGAAACTACAGGTGGTGCAGAATGCTGCGGCCAGACTTCTCAATGGTGTGAAAAAATGCCAACATATTTCACCCACTCTGGCTGCACTGCATTGGCTGCCCATCCGATTCCGTATCGACTTCAAAGTGTTAATGCTTACGTACAAAGCCCTAAACGGCTTACGGCCTTGTTACCTGGCGGAACACCTACTTCCACCAAGCTCTACCCGTGTCATTCGCACGAGTCAGGAGGTGAGGCTGAGGAGCCTAATGCCGAGGGAGGCCCAGAAAGAAAAGACAAGAAATAGGGCCTTCTCGGCAGTGGCTCCTCGCCTCTGGAATAACCTTCCCCCTGACATTCGTGCGGCTCCCTCGCTTGGTACTTTTAAAAATCAATTAAAAACACTGATGTTCCGGCAGGCCTTCCCTTCAGCCAATCCCTGACCTTTCCTATTTTTTTCTTCCGCTCATTTTCGTTTCACTTTTCTAAGTTCTTCTCCTTACTTAAAATTGTTTTAATTATATTGTAATTATCCTTGCTGTAAGCCGCCTAGAGTGGCCTTAAGTGGCTAGATAGGCGGGATATAAATTAAATAAATAAATAAATAAATAAATAAATAAATAAATAATAAATTATCACCCTTCTTATGGATGGGAATCACTATGGCCTGTGTCCGTGCTTTGGGCATGATAACAGATCAGGTAACAGATGTAAACAAAGTGGCGAGAACAGGTGCCCACCAATTAGGGTCAGCCTTTAGCAGTTCTGAAGGAAGGGCATCTGGACCTAGTCCCTTTCCAGTTCTAAGATGTACTATGAGGTTTTTAATTTTGCTAGCTGTGACTGGAGACCATTCTGGGAGATCTCTGGGTAGAAGCAGATCAGTTGACACTGTGGACTTGCAACTATCATAAAAAATGACCATGAAGTGCTGTTCCCATGTCTCAGCAAATATATAGGGAAGGTCCTGTGAGTTCTTATTAAAAATGGAAGAACCCAAAACCACCTCCCAAAATTTTTTGTTATTACCTGAGTTGATAGCCTTAGCTAAATGAGACCAGGGGTCCAGAATGAAACTGTGATGGAGCTTCTTAATGGCTCTTCTGAGGCAGTTTTCCCTCCCTGTGTAGGGAGCCTGGAGGCCCTTGAACTTTTGTAGCGATTATATATCCTCCGCATATCCAGCTTCAGAGCAAAACGTTCCTTGTCTAGACTAGGACACATGTTTGGGGCCTGACTGTTCTGACATTGTTGAGGGAACTGGCCAAGGCTAGCTATTATAGTGTCTGTTAAGCTCTCAAAGCCTTTGATGTGATCATTGGGGTTTACTGAAGATAGCCAGTTAAGAGTGCCTTGAGGTGTAGTACGTTGCTTAATTGCTTTTTCAAAGAGATACTTTGCTCTATGATTCCATTTGATTCTCGGCAAGATCAATGGGCACTCATGAAGTTCCATATTGGGCAAAACTATAGAGTCTGCATCAAGAACAAGACTAAAACATAAGGGGAGACGGTCGTTAGCAAGGGGCTCTCCCACCTAGAACTCAGCCACACATGGAAGTAGGGAAACAGGGATCAGGATATAGTCAATCGTGCTGGATCCATGGGGGGAAATGTATGTGAACTTGCCATCATCGGCAAGCTCTATAATGCCATTTAGCCCAATTAAGCCTCTAATTAGACAAAGTTTTGCCAAATGGGTCCCCACATCATAGATTCGATGGTCTTTAGACTGCCCCTCTGGGACATAGAAATGTAATAGGGAGGCATCTCTGGATATATCCAATACAAAATCGAATATGACCTCTCCCTGACCTACTCTAGCATTGAAGTCTCCTGCTACCAGAAGAGGGATCCCTAGAAACCTAAGGTCAAGGTCATCCAAGGCATGACTCAAGGCTTCCTATTAACAGACCCAGTGTGACTAAGAAGAGGTTGGGGGCATATACACATTGGCTATCAATATTTCATGAGTCCTAGATTTAAGTTGTATAGCCTGGATTTTGAAGCTACCATCAAACGTGATAACATAATCTGAAGATAAGCAGTCGGAAACCAGTATTGCCAGGCCCCCAGATGGGCGGCCCTTTGCCTTCAGCCTCTGTGCTGGATGGGAATAGGAGGAATATCCTGCTAGTAGGACAGAATTAACTGCCCATGTTTCTTGAAGTAGGATAACATTAAAGCCTCTGAGAAGGGGCTCTCTCCAACATACAGAGATTACCTGGGTGAAGAAACATACCTGTTCAGACTGTCTTTTTTCTATAATTATTGCTGGACAAGCATGCAGCAATATATTGTGGTCATAGGAACAGTCAGCATTTTGTAAGCTAAGTAAAAAAAATAGGAATTCCCCAAACAAAACGTTAGAATTGTGAGACCTTGGATCAGCACCAAATTTAACATGGATGTAACAGAAAGTTGGCTCTTCCTCTGTGCCAAATATGGGGACATTTGGGCAAATGGCTTTTGAGTTATGATTTTTTAAAAAACCACACTGTTTTACCCACATCCAAAACTTGCATAACTGGGAGAAAAAAACTGAATTTCTCTTTTAGCTGCTCCCCCCCCACACACACTGGAATTAAGCCATTCATGGCTCTTATTCATGCTTTGTAATTCACACTTTTAAAACCTGGAAAGCTCTGAGATTGCTAGCTTTTTAATAACTTGCAACATTTTAAATGACTGAACTATTTGCGTAGTCTAGCATTCTGAATGATCAGAATGTGCCTAGAGTCAGCCAGGTGTCCCAGAGGCAGTTCATGTCAGAAGTCTGTCATTTGTAATCCTGCCAAGGCATTCAGAATGAAAGAAAACATTTAATCCCTTCCTGGTCAAATGTTTAAAACTCCTGCCTGTGAAAATATTTAGAAATATATTTTAAAAATAGATAATAATATTCAGCAGCTCACTGATTTAAGCTGTGAAATTATTGAGTTTCTGCCTTGTGGCTGGGGATGAGCTTAAAACAAGTTTTACTTGATTTACTTGTGAGAAAGACATCAGGAAATTACAAGGATTGTAATAAAAGTAATTGACATCTTAGACTGAATGTATAAAGGAAGTTGTTAATCAGCCATATTATACAGCTGTGTATAAAACTGAGTCATGCTGACTAGGCAGAAGGCTGATATAATTCATATGAGCTCACCGGATATGAGGTAATGTTACTTGATTTGTAATATGTACTATGTGTTGTACAGGATCTGTTGCACTTGTAACACCTGTGGCATGTTTGTTTTCTTGCCAAATGAGGTGCCTGGGTACAAATGCTCTAAGTTGGTGGTCCTCTTGGAAGACAAGGTCCAGCACTTGGAGGCCTGTGTTTCTAATCTTTGCACTATTAGGGAGCACCCTGGGTAGGTGGGGCTTGTTAGCCTTGGAAGACAGCCCATCTAGGAGGAAAAAAACCTCCAATTTCAAACCTTCACTTTCTTGTGGCTATATCTACTGATGGAAAAGGCTTCAGAAATTAATGTGAAAGCAAGAGGAGAAGGGGACGACAGAGGACAGTGTCATCAAAGCTACCAACATGAATTTGACCCAACTCCGGGAGTCAGTGGAAGAAAGGAGGGACTGGCATGCTCTGGTCCCTGGGGTCATGAAGAGTTGGACACGACTTAATGACTAAACGAGAAGATATTCTAGCCTTCCTAGTATTACGATCACACACAGTTATCAGGATGCTGATTGCGATAGTTTCAGCTCTCCTCTCAGATACAGATAGCAGCAGACACAGGTAACACCAAGGGAATGTACGACGGTATCAAGCAGGCTTTTGGTCCAATACAGAATAAATCTGCTCCTTTGAAGACTGCTACAGGCATGATCATCTGGGAGTGAGCACAGCAGATGGAACGCTGGGTGCAGCACTACTCTAAGCTATATTCCAAAGAGAATACAGTAACCGAAGAGGCATTAAATAACATTGAGTGCATGCCTGTCTAAGAAGAGCTGGACAGTGAGCCAACTTTAGCAGAAATAAAAATGGCCATGGAGTCCCTTGCCTCTGGCAAGGCATCTGGAAAAGATAGCATCCCTGCTGAAGTGCTGTAAAGAGATCATCACCCCCGAGCTGTATGAAATATTTTGTCTTTGCTGGAGGGAAGGTGGAATACCAGAGAACATGAAGGATGCAAACATCATAACATTGTACAAGAACAAAGGAGACAGGGACAACTGCAATAACTACTGTTAGGACCAGCCTCCCTCTAGGGAGCACTGTATCTTCGGCCAGAGAGCATCCAGGTATCTATGTATGCCTTTTCCAGATGGCCTGAGTCCTATTAAGACAGCTAGGGCATAGTATAAATCCTTTCCAGCAAGTCTGGCCTAAAGATTCACTCCTGCACCTACTTGTAACTAGCAACTACAGACACTTGGGTTTTGTAGTCCCTTAAGAAAAAATAAAGTTTCATAGAAAATTTAATTTGTAGCAAAGCATAGCATCGATTACATTTCCAAAAATTATTGCAAGAAGAACAAGTTCCAGCTAAGTAAAAAAATAACTAAATTTATAAAAAGCTTTCTTCAGGGTAGGGAAAAGGCATAAACCCCCCTTTTTCTTTCTCTCTTCTCTACATTCTCACTCCCTTCATCCTAACATAAGGAAAAAGATAAAAAGGATCCAAAGCCTCTCTAGACTAAGGAACTTTCCACATGGCAAAAATCTCCATTTTTCTACTTGCTAAGCTCCACCCTTCTTCTACATCCTCCAAGGTGTTGACCAATGGTAATTTAAGGGCTGTAAAGTCAATCGCCTCCTTTCTTTCTCATCAGAATGCAAGTGTTATGTGGCTTCTTCCAATCTCTTTTCCAATTAAGCAGGAATGTTGTGACTGGTCTTTTAAAAATCCTTCCCAAGATTGGATGTCCACCTTGACTCCTTAACATCATCAAGTCCTTTCATAAGGGCACTGTAGTTTTTGATGGCTCTGTGATGAGATGGGTTTTTGAGTTAAAGTCTTGTAAGGAATATGGGATTTGTAATTAAGAAATGAGCAAGAGAGGTTCCATCTTGTTTCTTTGTATAAAGTATCTTTGCTATGCTGACAGGTTGTTTTCTTGGCGAGTGGAGAGAATGTTATTCTGATAGCCTGAGAAAAGGACTCGGCGTGATTAGATGGGAATTGTTGTGACTTTTTGCGAAACCACAGTAAACCCAAATAACATCTGGTGTGTATGGGAAAGAAGTCATGTGGGGCAACAGGAGTGTTTGCCTAGTAACGAACTCTGATTGAATGCCATCGTGGGAAGGTGCGATAAGCCCTTGCCAGTTACTCTTGAAAAAGGAACTTTTTGCCTATGGACATTGTCTTTCAAGACCGACCTCAGTCATTCGTGACCTACTCTTCATCCGTTTGGGAGTCACCCTAATGTCTCTCGAGACGGACTTGTGGCCTACCTACATGGACTGATTCCTATGCTATACTGGATTACTATGGACTTATGGACTTTTTCCTAAAGGATTATTTCTCTATGAACTCCTACTCTTGGGATAATACATATGGACTATGCCCTGGTATTTTTCTAAGGACTATGGGACATATAATGGATTTTTACTTTTGTTAAGGGATTTTTATTCTACAGGATCACTGAGGACTATAGCCTTTTTATAACCTACTTGGATTATTTTGTTTTTACTAATGAATTACTGGACTGGAACTGTTTTTATTCTTTTTAATGGTTTTTTGTGTTTTTGTAAGGTTTTTGAACACTTTTCTATTTTTCATGTTTTCTTTGCCTCACTACATCTTTATAACTAACCAGCACAATGCTAGTTTATTTGCTTTGGTTTAATTTGGCCTTGATACTTAGTAACATGCTTATTCTTTAATAAAATAAAGATTATAAAACTCAATTGGTTTTCTGAACAGTACACTTGTCATAGGGTCATCTGAGAGTACTGCCTCAGCCTAGCTTACTTAGAGTCCTACCTGTGGTGCAAGATAAGTCTCAGGACTACAAAGCCCACATGGTTTTATTTCAGCAATAGAGAAAGGGCACAAGGGCATCTTATGTGGGCAGACTTGTAAGAGGGAGTGTTGTAGCATGGCTAGCTGAGTTTGGACTCACTCAGCCCATTTTAGCATGTGCAAACTCCTGATTGCTCTCTGTCCAGGCTTACACGTGTGTTTTCGAACCCGTGTTTGCTAACATCAGATCCCTTTGCCATCTGAAGCAGAGTGAAACAGGGCAGTGTCCTTGTGTTGACCCTGTTTGGGATCTTTTTTGCTGTCATGCTGAAGCACGCCTTTGGAACGGTAACAGAAGGTGTCTATCTCCGGACTAGATCAGATGAAAAGCTCTTTAATCTCTCTAGATTGAGAGTGAAGACCAAGGTCCAGGTGAAATGCACGCAGTACTTCCTCTTTGCCAATGATGTAGGTGTTGTTGCCCACTCTGTTGAAGACCTCCAACAACTTATGAATTGTTTTAGTAAGCCATGCCAAGTCTTTGGATTAACAGTCAGCCTGAAGAAAACACAAGTCATGGGCCAGGGCATGGACTCACCTCCCTCTATTAACATCTCCACGCAAGAATTGGGGGTTGTTCATGAATTTGTGTACCTTGGCTCAACAATCTCTGACACTCTCTCCCTAGGTGTCCAGCTGGATAAACGCATTGGCAAAGCAGCTACTATATTTTCTAGACTCACAAAGAGAGATGGTTCAGTAAGAAGCTGACGGCATATACCAAGATCCAAGTCTATAGAGCCTGTGTCCTGAGTACACTCCTGTACTGCAGTGAGTCTTGGATCCTTTGTGCATGACAGGAGAGGAAGCTGAACACGTTCCATATATGCTGTCTCCAATGCATTTTTCACCTGGCAGGACAACGTTTGAAATAGAGTAGTCCTAGAATGAGCTTGAATTTTTAGCATGTCTACATTACTGAAACAGCGACGTTGGCTCGGACATGTCGTGGGAATGGTTGATGGTCAGATTCCAAAAGATTTCCTGTATAGAGAATTCGTGCAGGGAAATCGCCCCAGAGGGAGACCACAGCTGCGATACAAGGACATCTGCAAGTGGGATCTGAAGGCCTTAGGAATGGACCTCAACAGATAGGAAACTTGACGTCTGAGCATTCAGCCTGGAGGCAGGCATTGCACCAGGGCCTCTCCCATTTTGAAGAGACACTTGTCCAGCAGGCCGAGGCTCAGAGGCAATCCTGAAACCAGCAAAATGAGGGAGTTGGGCAGGGGACAGATTGCATTTGACTTCAGTGTGGAAGGGATTGTCACTATTGAATTGGCCTTCTCAGCCACACTAGATGCTGTTCCAAGTCCTCTGTTCAGAGCACATTACCATAGTCTCTTGAGACTGAAGGATGCCTAATCTAAAATCTATGTATTGTACACAGGATCACACATGTTGTCTGGAGAATTTAGAGATTTGCTAGAGGACATGCTGCTGGAGTATTTTCTGAAGACTGTACATATGTAATATACGCCTTAAAGAAGCTGTTGTCTTGTGTTTTTCTTCTTTGCGAGGACCTTGGAGGCTGGTTGTACCCCCACTTTGCTCAGCAAACCCCAAACAAATACTTAATGTAATTTTATTCAGGAGTAAGTTTACACAGTTTAATCACAAGTGTTTAAAATGTTTTTTAAATAGAATAATATCAGAAGCTCACTCATTTAAGCTGTGAAAATACTGAGTTTTTTATTTGTGTCTAGGAATGAACTCAAAGCCAGTTTACTCAGTTTCCTCATGAGCTAGGAGATAGCAGCAACAGCAGACATGGGCAGCTGCACTGTAAGGGGACAGCACTAGGTGAAGGTTAGGGAGACAGAAGGGAGGTAAAGTACCCTTCCACACACCTTTCTCATGGTGTATAAGTTACTGACTTCCAAAGTGTCCTATCATTAGGAGTTCTGTTCAGATCTTGCAAATCAGCAGCAACTCGCATTAGGTTTTTCTCACTTCCTGCTACCCCCCCATTTCCAGCAATATTGCCTTTGTCTATTGCTCAGATCTTGCAAACTAACAGCTGTGGCTTCCTTTATTGAGTCAAGCTATCTCATGTTAGCTCTTCCTCTCTGTCTACTGATATACCCAATTGCCCCAGCAATATAGTCACTTCTGTATTTCCACTATATAAGCAAGGTAGGATATACTCAAATTACTTATTTTTGCTCCAGTAGGAGTGCATACTTGACTTGATTGAGCACCCACTTTTCTGCATTTTTGGTCATCTTTCATATCTTTACCAACATCACCTTTCAAATTACTTGATTTTTGTCCCTGTCATTCTTCACTATCTTTCTTTCACACACTATGGGTGATTTTGACCTTGGTTTCCACTGACATTCTTTGCTAAAGCCAACCACTTTCTTTTTCTTTTTTTAAATTTCAAAAGGCAAAGGGACATCTTTTGGAAAACATACACACAACATATTTGTAGAGCTTTCGGTCCAATATAGCTTTTCTTCCTCTGCTTGCATAACTCAAAGAAAAGATTGGAAATTGGAACATAGCTTTCTAGTCTGCATTTGGAGGAGTGGGCATGACAACATTAGTTTGCCCAAGAGGTTAAAGGGTATATATGTTTCTCCACTGTATGTGTTGCACTTATTCATACCTTTTGTAACGTTCAGCCCTGCCCTCACCTGTCTGTCACAGCTGGGCAGTGGAGCAGAAGACAATGAGGGGATGGAAGGGGGTGCTAAAGGGGGAGGAGCTGGGATATAAAGGGGTGTATGGTGTTTGAGAGATCAGTTTTGAGAGATAGATAGGGATAGAGTTTTAGAGATGAGAGACTGAGCTGAGGGTTTAAAGTGATTGTTAGTTATAGTGAGTGAGAGAGCCTGTCAGTGTGAAATAGTCTGTGTGAGCCAGTGATTTGTTAACAGTGATTGACTTATTGATTCTTTACCGGTGATTTACCATTTTTATTTCCTGTAATCAATAAACCAGTTTATGTTTTCAAAGTTACACTTGTCCTTTTATGATTTTTTTTAAGGATAAGTTGGTGGCAGCAGAGTTTTAAAGTAAAAAAACAGCCCTACAAAATATTTTGGGACTGAGGGACTACAGCCACATCTGAACAGTCCTTGCTTCTGTCTTCTTCCAGTAACCATAGTACAGATAATATATTCATCTTCTGGAATCCTCTACCACTGAGTGTGGTACCCGTGTGCTGATGACACCAACTCATCTGCTTTTTAAGATCTTCCAGGTGGCTCTTATCCCTGTCTCTCAGGCCCCAGTGTGTAGTCACCCAGCCCCCCCAATCCTTGTCAATTTCTGCACTGCATGAACGTGGATTTGAGAATTTACCATAATCTCCTGACAGATAAAGTGCTTTACACAAATTTTTAGAAAAGAAATCCTCAGAGTTCACTAGTTACAAATGTGTTCATTGGCCAGTCATCTTTACAATTTTGGTACTCTACTCCTTATAAATTTATTTCCCAGAAATGTAACAACAACAACAACAACAACAACAACAACAACAACAACAACAACAACAACAACAACAACAATAGATGATGATGATGATGATGATGATGATGATGATGATGATGATGATGATGATGATGATGATGATGATGATGATGATGATGATGAAATGTTTATGTTTGGACCCTTCCTGAAAATGTTGCTTGTAAAAACAGACACACAGAAACCTTTCCAGTACATTTAATGGAACAAATTTCTCAAAGACACTTACTTGATTTCCTGCTGTGATCCATGCTGTGAGATGGAGACTGGTGTCAGAAAATTATCATTCATTTTCTCCTGTTGCCTATCAATTTTAAAAAATGGATTCTTCAGTTATATTTTTCTACCAGTGGAAATTCTATTTTAGAAGTGCTTTTTAAAAAAGGTGTCTCCACTACAAGTCTTAAAAAGCCAAGTAGTCTGGTGAAACAGTTAATAACTATTGACTGCCAGTCCAAACTGTATAAAACTGAACTTGAAATATCATTTGGAACATGGAAAGGATTTTACCTCACCTGCTTTGTGTGTTTGGATCTTTTTCTATTCAATTTTGTATTCTAAATGAACTCATACCATAACCTATTATTGAGGAAAACGACCACCTGCCTCCCCCATATGTTGACTTCAGTTTTAAATACTTGCCTTTGAAACACTTGAAACTCATTACAGTGGTAGCACTTTCAGCACGCAGTATATGGCAGGCAGAACAAAAGATTTCAGAGAACATTATTTTCTAATTTGAAAGCATTTTGTTGATGCACAGGTTCTCCCTTCCACCTTGTCCTTTTAGTATAAAGCACCCCTTGGTGATGTTCAGCTCTTATGTTTTCTTGATTTCACAACAATATTTTCCTCCTTTTCTCTCTCCTTTTCCCTTGGTTCAGTTTACTTCTTGCAAATATTTTAGACTTAATCTAATTTTCTTTTAGTCCTACCAACATCCAGTTCAAAATAGAGAGGTTTCTCATGCATTCAGTTAAGATAGGTTTCTAGGAGAAATGCAGTTTTGTGCATGTGCAATACATGTAGACCTGTAGCATTCCATAAGAATCTTTCATATTCCTTGCATATATCAAGGAGTGCTTACCATTTGACCAGTTGTTCTCAGCCTCTAATCCTCTAAATCAGTGATTCCCAGCCTTGAGTAACCCAGATGTTATTGGACTGCAGTTCCCAGAAGTCATCACCAGCTTTGCTGACTCGGATTTCTGGGAGCTGCAGTCCAAGAGCACCTGGATTACTCAAGGTTGGGAACCACTGCTCTAGATACTTTGGGCTTCAGCTTTCAGAAGCTTCATCTGGCACAACCAAATGTCAGGGCTTCTAGGAACTGAAGTCCAGTACATCTGCAAGACTAAATATTGGGAACTGTTGCTATAGAGATATATGAGAAATCTCATAGGCCAAAACCCTATTAGTTATCAGTGCAAGGCCATTACCATAAATCTCATCTAAGAGTCTCCACAAGTTCAGAAATATCAGTGTTGGCATTTGCTGTTGCACACCAACTTCATGAATATGTGTGTGCAACAGTAAATGTTGATGCTGACTTCTTAACTTGTAGGAATTTACAGCTGGAATTTGTGTGGATAGAGTTAACGTTGGAGGAATGTTTTAACTGCATTCTACCCATTGGTCTTGTTCTCTTGGGTCCTCTCAGAGTACTTCAGTTTTTTTGTCAGAGGCCAAAAGAGTCTAATTGCTTTGGCCTTTTGCTTTTCACAAAATCTGGTGACAACATTGTGTTACACACTCTTCAACACTCTGACGTGGTGCTCCCTCCTACGAAATTTATTTGGCTGCCTCAATTTCTCCTTGATGCTTTAATTGAGTAAAAGCAGTTTTAAAATTCTTTCAGTTCTAAGGTGGTTAAATTTTGTACTCTATTGTGACAAGTTTCAAATGCAGTGGGGCAGCCTTACACAGAGTAAGATCCAATTCTGGACTTCTGATTCAGAAGCAAATTCATCTGACAGCCAGTGAACTTTTATTTTAATGCTCACAAAATTATGCATTTTTTTTGTTTCTGTGACTTTCTGTAAATACTGCAAATTAATTTCACTGGGTAACCAGATTTTCCAATCAGTTATGTAACAGCCACACAAACTATATAACTAACCTGTGATAGTCACACAAACTAGTTATATACCCTGCCCACCCTGGTTATCTTGCTTCTGAATTGAACTAAATAAAACTAAATCTTCAAGCATTTAAACTTCTTCTCCCTCCCCATACTAAAATTGTTCCATTTGTTCCAAATGAATTAAAGCGCTATTATTTGCCCCACCTATAGTAGTAGTATTGATTTTTTTAAAATGAGGCAGCTAGAAATCAACGAAATATTCTAAATCAGGCAATATAACTTTTTTCTTCTCCTTTTTTAGTTTTTATTGACAATTCTTAACAATAACAAGACAAAACAATATAACTCATAACAAAACCATAACCAAATAATTCTACAGTCATATCCCATCAATCCACATGAATAATTTTACTTCTATCAATATTTCAGTCCTATCCAATAGACCATTACATAGGTTTGTGTACAACTTGGGCATTCCTTCAAGTGTGAGCAGTTTCAGTTCTTGCTGATCCTGTGAGGCTCTCCACCAGCTATTTTTATTGGATACATTCTCCTTCCTTCCAATAAACAATGAAAACAATAATAAGGTTTCATTGGGAATTTTTTTTTGGTGTTTCATTTTTTCTAATCATTTTATTATTTCATGGTTCCACTGTTGAACAGGGAATTTTTATGATCCTTTTAGTCCACAATTTCTCCAGCATATATCTGGTATCTCCTTATTGATTTTAAGAAGTTTTGTAGGGCAGAAATGCCACCATTGAACTATTTTTAACACCATTTCCCTTGACTTAGCCAATACTGATTTATAAATGTGGGGATTCTATATCTTTGTCTAATTATTTTTCTGGTATATTAATATTTAGATTTCTTTCTCAAACTGTTTTTTTCCTATATAAATACTATATTCTTCATTAACAATGCCTTTATAAATAGTTGAAATTAATCCTCCTTTTAAATTAAAATCCTCTTCTATACAAGAGTTTTCTAATGCTATACTGCTGTAATAGGGCCTGAGGTATTATACCATTTATTTGCAAAATATTTTATCTGAATTAGTTGAAATGAATTACTTATTGTTTGACCATTTTTTTCTTCTTACGGTCTAATTGAAATTGGTTTTTCTTGTATAAATAGGTCTCTAATCCTATAGATTCCAATTTCCTTCCAGTGTTTAAACTGTACATATTTGTCTTGAAATTTAAATTTAGGATGTTCCAAGGAGGGATATAATGGAGATATAGAAGGACCAAATGTGGCCACATAACTCATTTCTTTAAAGCATTGCTAGAGAACTTGCCATTTCTTTTCAACCCTCTGTTATAATTTGTTGCATGCTGTCAACTCGCATCTAAATTATAGCTATCCGGGTAGGGCCAACATACCATGTGGGAAACCAAACTAGATCCAGATGAAGAAAAGTGAAATTTTGTATGAAAAATATCAGTAATTTATGCAGATGATATAAAAGCAGCCAAAGGTAGCAGAAACCAGCAATGACTTGAAATGACTTTTAGTGAAAATGAAAGAAGAAAGTGCCAAAGCAGTTGAACATTGTGGAGTCCACCCAGGTCATGAATATTAATGTGCTATCTGCATTTACCAATGAGAGTGCTGGAGAGGTGGAGTCACAAGATATGAGAGTCTCTGCAGAAGGAGGAGACTAGAGGATGGTGGTTTGTATTTTGGGGGGAGACAGTTAGATTGCTAAGCAAGGGCTGATGTGTAATGAACTGGTGAAGACCATTAAGGACTATTTGGTTAAGAACAAAAGATGTTGGCTTAACCTTTATTCTTTTTTTACAATAAGCTATTTCTGGTTTATATAAAATGACACATTGTCTGGACCTCTGTCATTAACATTGAAAATTGTTGTGAACAACTGGTGGCAGCTGAACAGGTCGCTGCATGAGCCTTTGTTTAGTGAAACAATCAAGGGGTGCACTGGGAACGCAACAAAATTGGTGCCATAGCGGTGGGATTTGGCTAGATCTTTCACACAAGCTGTTAGTTCAGCCATCTATTTCTCCATTTTTGCTTCTATAGAATTACTCAGAGAGGTTCCCTCTCCTTCCTCCATTCCAGCACCTTCTTGAGCTTCTTTAGAAGTGGGGGATTCTGCCTCTGTTTGTCTAAGATGTTCAAAACTATGGTCTGATGGTTTAGTCTCTGATGGTTTCTGAGTCCAGCAAGGGGTTTTAAAACTCTTGTCTTTCTTCCTTCTCATAAGCAGAATGAAAGATCCATAGCACTGAGAAGCAAAATGGTTTTTTTTACAGTTCATTAGCAGTTCAGCTTTTGCTAGCATTTTTCAGAGAGAAAGTGAAAGTACATTCCACAGATAAGCAGTGGAGCTTTTAAAGTTTAAAAAGCTCTTCTATATCTGCTTAAACTTTTCTTAAAGGATTTTAAGCAGGTTTACTCACATTTCAAGAAGGAAGAAAGGCATTTAGCAACTTAATTACATCCAGCAAGGTGGAAAGATGAAAACCTAGCTGTGCATTGCGTCCTGGCGGAAGTGACAGGCTGAGGAGATTAGTATTGGGAAGTCTCCGCATGCAGCTGCAAAAGCACTGAAAATCCTGCAAGGCGAACCCCTGCCTAAGAAACTGGAGATTAATGGGAGAGAACCATATGATAAAGTGTTTGAGATGACACTTAAAAGAAACTTGCCTGTGAATTTTGAGGTGACCTGTGATAGTGGTCCGCACATATGGAGAGCTTTGCAACTAGAGTACCTGTGGGTGAGTTTATGGGTGAGGATAAATTCAAGCACAAGAAAATTTCAAATAACGCAGCCATAGCTGTTCTGGAGGAGCGGAAGAAACTGCCTACCCTGCCCACAGTGGTGAAAATAAAGCGATTAATCAAAAAGAAAGCAGGCTTCACTCGAAAGAGGTGAGCCAAGGACATCCAGTGGATGTCAGAGTGCCAGCTAGCCTTCACTTGTCTGAAGAGGGTGTGGGCTTCAGGACCTGTCCTTGTTGCACCCGACTTCAACCATGAGTTCATTGTCTGAATGGATGCATCAAACATGGGACTGGGAGCTGTGCTGTGCCAAGCAGATGACAGCAGGAGTCTACACCCAGTGACTTTTATCAGCAGGAGACTCCAATCTGGAGAGACATTTGTCCGCCATTGAGACAGTGTGCCTAGCTATCGTATGGATGCTGCAAAACCTGAAGCCCTACATTTGGAGAAGAAAATTCATCCTCTGCACCAACCATTGCCCTTTAGTGTGGCTACGAACTATGAAATCCAATAGCAGCAAACTTAAAGATGGTAGCTGATTCTGCAAGACTTTGACTTTTAAATACACAGTGTAAAAGGGACCCAGAATGTGGTTGCTGATGCCTTGTCTCGAAGGCCAAATGACTAACAGATGGTGAAAAGTTTGTAATATTGTATTAACTGTTCTGTTTCTGTAATGGTTGTGGAATATGCTTAAAGTGCAGAGTTTGTTTGGATACTGGAGAACTAAGAGGTATGTATAGTGATGGGAAAATTAATAGTAAGTATCCTTATTGATGTAAAAGTAATGTAATTTGTATTAAGGTGAGTAATATATCCTTATTAAGGTAAGTAATGCAACAGGTTAATAGGTCTATTGATGTAATTACAGTGGTGCCTCGCACAACGATTGCTTCATGCAACGATGAATTCACACAGCGATGGGTTTTTTTGAGGAATTTCCCCCATCGTTTAACCATGTTCTCTATGGGGGAATTTCACTTAATGATGTCCCTTTTTGCTCATTTAAAAGTGTCTTAAAATGTTTGAAACCTATTTTAAATGCTTGGATTCCATAGTGCACCTTGCGAAACATGTGCAAACTTAATTTGGTTTTGTTCTGAGTCTTCATTAATTTTTGGTGATTTTTTTATTTTCCCCATTTAAATCAATTGAATGGACAGTTCAATGCATTTAAATAGGGAAAACAAAAAATCACAAAAAATTAAGGACGACTCAGAACAACACCAAATTAAGTTTGCATAGGGTTCAGGAGGTGGGCTAACGATTGCAAGCATTTAAAACCTGTTCCAAACATTGTAAGACCCTTAAAAATGAGCGAAAAGGACATCGGAAAAGACTTCAAAAGCACTGAAGCCAGCTTCAGTGCTTTTGAAGCTCTTCCGTTTTCGCTCATTTTTGGTTGGTAAAAAGACTATAAAGCTAGACTTAAGACTGTTTGACTAGGCTTTTCTTTTTTTGTTTTCTTTTATCTTCTGTAGCAGGCTGAAACTTCCCGGACATGTGTTCCATTCTGCTGACAAAGAGACTAAAAAGCAAGGCAAAGGAAAGCCACTTTGCCACTCTTTTTGAGCTACTGTGGACCTCTAGTCTCTGGCTGGGAAACTGCATCAGAGCTTTGTACTGTGGTTGATGTTTTTGGTTTATGTTTGAATAATTCTGTCAGTGCTGTGGTAGTGTCTTGAGGGGGGTGGAAAGGGTTCTTTGTCAGTAACAAGAAAGGAGGAATTTTTTTAAAGAAACTGAATTTGAAAGGGAGCAACAAGGCTTTAAGAAGAAAAAAAGAAGATTCACCAGGCTATGCCTCCTCAGGGGCTGCTAAATTAATGAGCCAAGATCCCTTTAAAAATGCAATCCAGGAGATGCAAGCAAATATCATCAAACATTTGTCAGATTAGATTCAGGATGTAAGAGCGGCAACTGAAAGCATTAACCAAAAGATACTCATTTACTCAGACAGTGGGGAAAGTCGAACATAGATTAGAAAAAGCAGAACAAGACATACAGTACATTAAAACAGAAAAAGATGTGATGCAGTCACACCTTCTTACATTAAAGATGGAGAAAGCCTCTTATTTTTTGAGGCTTCAGAACATGGAAGACACACAGGGAGAGACTCCACAGGAATTAATAACATTAATTTCTGGAGAAATGGCCAAACACATTGGGATAACCAAACAAGAGATAGAAGATTCGATTGAAAGACTTTTTCATCAGGGAAACACCTTCACCAAACAAAATAAACTGTCAAAGGAAATTCATATAAAATTTCTGAGAAGAACAGTAAAAGAAAAGATTCTTCAAGTTAATAGAGAAAAAGATTTGATGATAAAACAAACTAAAATGTTTTGAAACAGGTGCCTTGGAGCATGCAAAAAAGGCAATACTATTTTCTCACTAAAATATTAATTGACAGGACAATTCCTTTTTCATGGCAGGTGCCGGAAGGAGTATATTTGACCTGGGAGACCAGAAGATACAATCTGAATAGTAAAATGAAAGCCAGAAATTTCTTGATAGAAATGAAACAAAAATGGAAGCTGAGTAAAGAAGACTTAGAGTTGATGAGTGAAGAATCAGAACAAGAACAAGGAGAAGAGGAGAAACAAGTAGAAGAGGAAGAAAGACCAAAGATGTCACCACCAGCAAGGAGAAGCAGAAGCAAGGAACAGAGAGAAAAAAATGGATAGTAAGAGTCGCGCAGATGTCGGAACAAATTAAGTTTCTCTCAGTTAATGCTAAAGGGCTTAGTTCGCCCCAGAAGAAAATGAAAATATTAAATAAACTTTTCAAAGTGAAGGCAGACATCATTTTTATTCAAGAAACTCATATAAAAGAAAAGGATAAAAATCGTTAGTAATTCCTAGACTAGGGGAAACTTTCATAGCTTCAAATCAACAAAAAAAGAAAAAAGTAGCAATGTATATTAAGAAAAATCTAAATCCAAAACTGGTCTTTGCCTCAGAAGCCGGGAGACTATTGATGGTGGAAATTTCTTATGAGGGAGAAGAGATATTATTGGTGAATACATATGCACCAAATGAACCTCAGCATGATTTTTATCTTCAACTGAAGAATCAATTAATTCCAAAGGCAGAACAGAAAATATGCATTATGGGCGATTTTAATGCAATAGTGAATAAAGAAGAGGACACATCAACAGGAAATGGAAATGGGAGGAAAAGAACAAGAAATGTGATACCAAAAGTATTTCTTGAAATGGCAGAAGAATTAAGTCTAATTGATATATGGAGAACTAGATATCCAAAAAAGAAAACACTACACATTTTATTCAAACAGACACAACTCTTGGTCAAGAATAGATAACTGCTGGATCTCAGCGGAATTTACCTATCAAATGGAAGAAATTGAAATACTACCAAACACGTATGCAGACCACAACCCAATATGGATGAGTTTAGGACAAACATCAAGAAGAGGCTCATGGAAGTTGAACAGTTATTTACTGAGAGAAGAACCGTTCCTGAATAAAATAAAATAAAAATTACTTCCATACAGACAAACCCCAGGACACAACGATATGGGACTCTGCTAAAGCATTTTTTCGTGGCTGGGCAATAGAATAGAATATACAAAAGAAAAAGGAGAGGAGCAAACAATATCATACCATAATATGTCCTTTAAAAAGGAGGAACCCAAACTAAAGAAGTCTCCAGTTAACAAGAACCTATTAAACAAGAGAAACATTTTAAAGCATAAAATTAATCTATTAGAACAAGAAGAGATGGAGAGAAAAAAATTAAAAGAATAGAGAATAAAAAAAGAGAGAGAGAGAGAGAGAAAACAAGGATTACGGAAATACCGGATAAGCAAGAGAAGGAAATTTATACAAAAAAGGAGATTGAAAAAGAAATTGCAAAATTCTATGCTGGCCTTTATAAGAAAAGAGAAGTAGAACAGGAGAAGCAAATGGAGTACTTGAATAAAACTCTAACAATGAGGCTTGATTCTCAACAACTCGAGAAATTAAACAAATCAATCACAATGGAGGAGATTCAAGAGGCTTGGAAAAAACAGAGAAGTGGGAAATCCCCTGGACCAGATAGACTACCAACTGAATATTATAAGGCTTTTGAAGAAATCTTAAGTCCTCAATTTAAGAAGTTAACTGAAGACATTGAGTCTAAGGGGGTATTCCCAAACTCATAGAAAGAGGCACATATTATGTTAATACATAAAGAGGGGACCGAAAATAATAAATTCAAGAACTACAGACCAATCTCTCTCTTAAATGTTGATTACAAGATCTTCACAACCATCTGGGCATCAAGATTAAAGGAAATATTGGGAGAAATAATACATAAAGACCAAACAGGTTTCATTCCTAAAAGGAAATTGTCATCAAACATAAGGAAAATAATAGACATTTTAGAATATTATGAACTACATCCAGAAAAGCAGATGATGCTAATTTTTTTACACACAGAGAAAACCTTTGATAACGTCAACTGGGAATTTATGTTGCTACAACTAAAGAAAATGGGAGTGGAAGGAAAATTTTTACAAATAATTAAAGCAATATACTCTAAGCAGAAAGCCAGGATTAAGATCAAAGGAAATTTAACGGAGGGCATATCAATTGAACAAGGCACAAGACAGGGTTGTCCGCTATCCCCTCTTTTATTTATACTAACTTTGGAAATCTTAAATAGGCAGATAAAAGCTAATGACAGAGTTAAAGGATTAAAAATCAGAGGTGAAGAATTCAAGGTACAAGCCTATGCAGATGATCTGGTGATAATATTTGAAAATCCTCATGGAAACCTAGAGGAAGAATTGAGAATCATAGAAGATTATGGACAAGTGGCAGGTTTTAAAATAAATTATCAAAAAACAAAAGTTATGACTAAAACATAAAGAAAGAAGAGGTGGGGAAACTGGTGAGAGAAACTAATTTTGAAATAGTACAAAAATTTAAATATTTAGGAGTCACCATCACTAAAAAAACCTAGTAACTTAATGAAAGAGAATTATCTTAGACTACAGAAGGAAATTCAGAAAAACCTGGAAGAATGGATTAAGCTACAATTGTCACTGATGGGAAGAATCACAACAATAAAAATGATGATTTTGCCTAAACTTTTATTCCTCTTTCAAAATCTACCAATATTACTAAATTTTAAAGACGTTAAAGACTTGGATCGCCTGACAACAAAATTTGTATGGAAGACTAAGAAACCAAGAATAAACCTTAAGCTATTACAGGATTTGAAAGAAGGGGGGGGGTGCAGGACTACTGAATTGGTTATTATATTATAAGGTGTGTGCTATGATATGGCTAAAAGAATGGATAACTCTTGTAAACCAAAGATTATTGAAATTGGAGGGACATGACTTAAGTATGGGTTGGCATGCATATGTGTGGTATGGGAAACACAAGGAATGATCACACTTCATGGAACATATTGTAAGGAAAGCATTAGGCCTAGTGTGGCATAAATTTCAAGCACAAACCTACAGGAAAATTCCAATATCAGTAGCACCTATAGAAGCTTTTACGTTGAAAGTGTTGAATCAGAAAGGAGTGTTACTAACGTATAAAGATATACTTAATAAAGAACAAAATATAAAAAATAAGCAAGAATTAGAGGAACTAGGGGTGGCAACAGATTGTTGGTCAATGAATAAACTAGAAACAAGATATAAAACAAGATAAAAATACGGGCTTCTTTGAGGGTGAAGTTCAGGTGGACAAACTGTGGATTTACACAGATGAGAAAATAATAAAGAAAATGTATACATACCTATTGGAATATGATCTGGAGGATGAGAGGATAAAGGCGACAATGATAAAATTGTCAAGTAACTTTGTTTATAATATTGATATTGATCATTGGACAATGATGTGGAAAGAGTGTTATAAAATGATTAAGCCGGTAAACTTAAGAGAAAATATCCTCAAAATGTTTTATAGATGGCAGTACACCCCTGGAAAGCTGGCAAAAATGTCAGAGGGTAGCAGGAATATTTGTTGGAAATGTAAAAAAAAGTAGGAACTTATTATCATATGTGGTGGACATGTGAAAAAGCCAAGGGTTATTGCTTACAGCTGTGGGAAATAATAAAAGGAGTCACTCAACAGAAATTAAATTTTAAACCTGAAATAGCACTACTAAATATTATGCCAGAAATTACTGATAAGAAAATTAAGTATTGTTTGATGCATATATTTGTAGCGGCTAGGTTACTTTGGGCCCAAAAATGGAAAAGTGAAGATACACCTACGATTGAGGAGTTCCTGAAGAAGCTGTTGAACTAGACACACTCTCAGAAGCACTACGAGAACAACCAAGGGACTATGCAAAACAAAGCTGAAACTTAATATAAGTTTGGGCCCAGGGACAGATCAAAGCTTAGAGCAAAATGATTTACGTCGTTTTTTTCAATGCTCTCTGAAAACTTCGGAAATGTGGGACTTAAATGAGGTTGGAATTTCTGTCCTCAAAAGGGGGAGGGGGATATTTTTTTAATACTGTGTTTTGTTGTAGTTAATTATTAGAAGATAATTTTTTTAAAAAATGAATATTCATATGCTATCTGCATAGACCAATGAGAATGCTGGAGGGGTGGAGTCATGAGATATAAGAGACTGAGCAGGAGGAGGGGGAGTTTAGTTAGAGTGTTAGATAGAGAGGTAGGAAGTTTTGAGAGAGATGTGAGAGAAGGTTTTGGAGTGTGGGTGAGAAAAGTGGTGGTTGAGAGTGAATAAACGAGCATGTTTGTTTAAGAGTTAACAACATTGCTTGGTCTGTCAACAACTGTATCAATAAATAATTTCTATTTGGTTCTTTTAAAATTACATATGGCCTGGACCTCATTATTGATAATAAGTAATGTTGATGTAATCAACTGGTGGCAGCTGAGGGGCACATAGAATGAGCTCCTAGTTTGGTAAAATAAGCAGATGCCACATGGCAATCGTGACAATGTGCAAAATGAGTCAGTACCTTCATATTGGGCCTATGAAAGAGCCTATATATGGGACCCAGAACATAAGAAGAGCCCTGCAGGATCAGGCTAAGGGCCCAACTGTGACAACCCCAGACCTACTGGGATATGCCACAGTTTCACTAAGCTGCCACCAACCATTCCCTGTAAGGAGTCATACAGACCAGGAATGGATTTTTAACAAATAAAGGAATAAGGTTTATTTAAATCACACACAGGGAAAATAAAATGATCAAGTGAATAAGATACAGTAACGTGGCTTAGTCTCAATCATACATACACCAGTTTGGTTCACACAGAACACCTTTAAATAAAGCACAGACCCTGAACCTATCAGTTCTGGCTAACCATACAGACACCTGAACCTATCAGGTTGGTACTGACTGACACACAGTAGTACCCTGTCTGACACACAGACTCCCACACCAGCTTCTTCTCTCAGCTTCTCCAGCTTCTCCTAACTTCTCCACACAAACTCCACATATATATACAGTACAGCCCCTCCTCCTGATGTCCCGCCTTCCACTCCCCATAGGATGGAACTTTCCCTCCAAACCCATGACAGACAGGTAACATCAGTGCTGTATGTAACACCTCCCCTCTTTATAAGTTGTTTTGTAGGGGGAAAGCTAAAGTGCTTTTCTCCAAAAAACAACCTGGATCCAAAACATACAAAAACAGTTATACAATAACATACAATACCATACTTACTCTAGGATAAACATATCAATTAGGCATTTAAACATTTACCATTTACAATACATCAAGTTACCTTTATTCATACAAACCAAGCATGTTTAATAACCAACAGGTACATTTAACTTTTTGGTCACCAAAATATATACATAGTCCATGTTTCTTTCGCCGTCTTCATTCTTCAGGTCTTCTTGACAAGGCGTCAGCAACACAGTTCACTGACCCTCTGACCACCTTCACCTCAAAGTCATAGTCTTGCAGGTTTAAAGCCCACCTCATAAGTTTACTATTGTGGGTTTTCATTGTCTTTAACCATTGCAGTGGTGAATGGTCAGTGCACAGAATAAAATGTCTTCCCCAGATGTAAGGCTTGGCCTTCTGGATCGCGTAGACTATGGCCAGGCACTCCTTTTCCACGGTTGCCAAATGTCTCTCACCTTTCTGGAGTTTCCTACTCAGGTAGGACACTGGATGCTGGTCACCATTCTCATCCTCCTGGCAAAGAACTGCTCCTACCCCGCTGTTAGACGCATCGGTGTAGATGATGAACTCCCGGTCGAAGTCTGGAGCACGCAGCACTGGATAGTTGATGAGGGCCTCCTTCAACCTCTGGAACACCTCCTCACAGTCGCTGGTCCACGGGATGCGGTCATCAGTCTTCTTCCTCATCAGATCGGTCAGCGGAGCCGCAATCTCGCTAAACCTCGGGATGAACTTTCTGTAGTAGCCCACCAACCCAAGAAATGATTTGACTTTTTTCTTGGTGTTGGGTCTAGGCCAATCACGAACTGCTTCTATCTTGGCCTCTAGGGGTTTGATCACTCCTCCCCCTACTATGTGACCCAAGTATTTTATTTCTGGGCTACCCAGCTGACGTTTGTTCTCTTTGCAGAGCCTAGGCCAAAGCACTTCCTCCCCTGGGTCGAAGCGCCTCTCCCTGGCTTCCTGGTCATCCCAAGTTTTCTTTCTGACCTTTTGAGCTTGCAGGGTCTCTGCTGCTAGCTCTAGGTTTCTCTTTAGGTCATTCCTTAAAGAGTCTATATATATCACAACATCTTGTGGGTCATCCTGGGTGATCTGCTCCCACTCTTGTTTGATTAAATCAAGGGGCCCTTTCACCCTCCTCCCAAACCAGAGTTCAAACGGACTGAACCCGGTACTGGCTTGTGGCACTGATCGATAAGCAAACAAAAGGGATTGCAGCTTCTGGTCCCAATTGTTTGGATTCTCCGCCAAGTAAGCCCTAATCATGTGCATTAGAGTCCCATTGAACTTCTCCGTTAACCCATTACTTTCAGGGTGATAGGCAGTGGTTTCCTTGTGTTTAATTCCACAGATTTGCCATAACCGTTTCATGAGCTTCGATGTAAACGATGCGCCCAAATCTGTGATTATTTCTGAGGCAAATCCCATCCTGGACATATACCCCACCAAGGCATCTGCCACTGTGTTAGTTTCAATGTTAGTCAAGGGTATGGCTTCAGGGTACCTCGTGGCATGGTCCACAATGGTGAGAATGAACCGGTTCCCCCTCTTTGTGGCCTTGGGCAAAGGTCCCACAATATCCACCCCTATGCATTTGAACGGAGTGTCAATCACAGGCAAAGGGCACAACTTTGCTTTGGTCCTGTCACGGTTATTCCCCTGCCTCTGACACACATCACATTGTTTACAGAACTCCTTGATCTGCTTCCCTATTTCAGGCCAGTAAAAATTCTGTGTAATTCTCTGTTGTGTTTTGTTCACCCCTAAGTGCGCAGCAAACATGTCAGAGTGCCCCCTTTTTAAGATCATGGGGCGATACTTTTCAGGTACCACCAGCTGACTTCTGATCCCATCTCCCCCTTTTGAGATATTCCTCAGGGTCTCTCTCTATAAAATCCCCCTTTTCTCACAAAATCTCACTGGGGTTTCAGGTGTTAGCTGGGCGTCTGTCACCTGTTCAAAACACTTTTGGAGAGTGGCGTCTGCCTTTTGCTCTTGGCCAAATCGGCTGTCTGTGGTTAAGGTTTCCACCACAGCTTCGGAACTCCCCTCTGCTTCCGTCTCAGGCTCATCAGTACCCCCCTGAACTGTCCCCGTGGTGGCTTGTGAGCGTGTAATCACTAGCACCCGTTTCACATGTTCAGCCAGGTCATTTCCCACGAGCACGGCTGCTGGCAGAGTCGATGAAATCGCTAGCCGCCAAACTCCCCTCCAGCCTTGAAAG
Organism: Pogona vitticeps; assembly: GCF_051106095.1. Classification (NCBI taxonomy): domain Eukaryota; kingdom Metazoa; phylum Chordata; class Lepidosauria; order Squamata; family Agamidae; genus Pogona; species Pogona vitticeps. The sequence goes on along the minus strand of NC_135788.1, from coordinate 59,739,399 downwards.
CTCACAGGTACCTCAGCTACTGGCAGCGAGATCACCTGTCCCTCAATCCCTGCCACCTTCATGCTCTCATTCGGGATTATATACTCCCTAGGTATAATATCTGGATGGCACAGGGTCACCTGGGAACAAGTATCCCTCAGCCCCCTATACTGATGGTCAAGTATTCCTACATCCACCCCTGCGGTTTCAAACAACTGCGAATCTGTTCTCACTAGCAAGCAGCGCTTGACCTCCACAAGAGGACCATTTTCCTCAGCCTGATCAGCAGATGTAACTGTTCCAGATTGAGTAGCCATGGCAACAGGCTCCCTCAGTGGCAAGGAGCTTTGCTCTTTCTGGACACAGAACACAGCTTTTGGCTTGGTTCCACTCAAATCATGAGGCAAATTTCCCTTTATCTGCTTCCATTTCTCACACCCTGAGATTAGATGGCCCTTTCCCTGACAGAAATAACATTTTCTGCTCTACTTGGAGTCTTTCTCCTCTGGTTTTGGTTTTCCCTCCAAAATCTGGTTCCTGGACTGGCTCTGCCCAGAAGTTTTATCAACAAAATGGCCGCCCATTTTTGGCGGGCTCTGACCTAACCCTTTGGAGTCCTTAGGGTCCCATGTTTCCCTCATGTTTTCTTCAGAATAATTCAGGTTTTGATGTTGTGCCTTAACCTGTGTGCCTTCTTTTGGTTTCTTTTCTAGCTGCAATTTCTTCTCTTTTATTCTCAATTCCAGCTCCTTTTTCTTAGCCTCAAACTCAGCCCTGATCTGTAAAATTTCTTCCTCAGCCCTAGCTTTTATCTCTTTTACTTTTTCTTCAGTCTTATCCCTGATTTCTTTTAATTTAATGTCTTTTTGCTGATTATATTTTTCAAGATCTTGCTCACTTTGTCTGGCCTGAGCCTCATACTTTTCTCTTTCCGAAATTTCTTCAACTGATAAATTGTTATTTTTCTTATTTAGGAATGCTAATTCTAATTGTGCCATTCTAATTCTGTGTTTCAGTTCCATCTCTTCTATCCTCATGGCCATTCCCCTTTCCTTGGCATCTGCCTCTGCCTGACTGATTTCAGCTCTTTCTCTGGCCTCCCTTTCCAATTTTCTTAACTCAAACGCCATCCTCTCTCTCTCCAATCTTTCTTCTTTTTCCATTTCTACCATTTGGCTTCGAGTCAAGGGCATAATCCCCCCCAGAACAGGCTGCTTTCAAAAGTCAAGCCTCAAAATAAAATGACAATTTTTTTTCTTTTCTCTTTTGCCTCAGAACCAGCCTTCTATAGATTGCTGCTGTTCTTCAGCACTAACTTGCAACTGTTGCCAGCCAGAGTCTACCCCCCTCTGCTAGGCCTCTCAGCAGACAGGCTAGATCGCTGCTACTTCACTCAGCTTTGCCTCAGCTTTTTCCCGCCAAAACAGGTTGCCTCAGAGCTCCCTAATCTAGTCCCACCAATCTGAGGTTACACGTTCTTCCACTAGCGTACCTCCCCGTGAGGTAAGCCTAGAAGATTACCTACGCGCTCTCAGATTGTCCCTGACTAGACCCCCCTTGCTCTGGGCACACTTGCCAAGGCTTTGCTGGACCACTGGACAACTGGACCAGTCGTATCCCACACGCTGGACACCAATCAATGTGACAACCCCAGACCTACTGGGATATGCCACAGTTTCACTAAGCTGCCACCAACCATTCCCTGTAAGGAGTCACACAGACCAGGAATGGATTTTTAACAAATAAAGGAATAAGGTTTATTTAAATCACACACAGGGAAAATAAAATGATCAAGTGAATAAGATACAGTAACGTGGCTTAGTCTCAATCATACATACACCAGTCTGGTTCACACAGAACACCTTTAAATAAAGCACAGACCCTGAACCTATCAGTTCTGGCTAACCATACAGACACCTGAACCTATCAGGTTGGTACTGACTGACACACAGTAGTACCCTGTCTGACACACAGACTCCCACACCAGCTTCTTCTCTCAGCTCTCCTCCAGCTCTCCTCAGCTTCTCATATATATACAGTACAGCCCCTCCTCCTGATGTCCCGCCTTCCACTCCCCATAGGATGGAACTTTCCCTCCAAACCCATGACAGACAGGTAACATCAGAGTTAACAACATTGCTTGGTCTGTCAACAACTGTATCAATAAATAATTTCTATTTGGTTCTTTTAAAATTACATATGGCCTGGACCTCATTATTGATAATAAGTAATGTTGATGTAATCAACTGGTGGCAGCTGAGGGGCACATAGAATGAGCTCCTAGTTTGGTAAAATAAGCAGATGCCACATGGTAATCGTGACAATGTGCAAAATGAGTCAGTACCTTCATATTGGGCCTATGAAAGAGCCTATATATGGGACCCAGAATATAAGAAGAGCCCTGCAGGATCAGGCTAAGGGCCCAACTAGTCCAGCTTTCTGTATCTCACATTGGCCCGACCACATGCCTCTGGGAGCACATGAAACAACTAGATACTTGTCTCCTCATACCCCTCCCCTGCATCTGGCCTTTGAGGCACCTTCCTTTTAAGACTGGAGATTATACATGCCCATCATAGATTGTAACCTGCAGTGGATGTTTCCTCAAGGAATCTGTCCAATCCCCTTTTAAATGCATCTAGGCCAAATGTCATCACCATATCCTGTAGCAAGGAGTTCCACAGACTAATGACACACTGGGTAAAGAAATACTTTCTTTTGTCTGTTTTCACTCTCCCAACACTCATTTGGAGTGGATGTCCCCTGGTTGTGCTATTGTGGGAGAGGGAAAAGAGCTTCCCTCTATTCACTTTATCCGTCTCCTGCATAATTTTATATGTCTCAATCATGTCCCCTTTCAGGTGCTTTTTCTCTGGACTAAAGAGCCTCAAATGCTGCAGCATTTGGGGCTCTTTAGTCCAGGTAAGGGAGGTGCCTCAGTCTAGTAACCATTTTAATTGCTCTCTTCTGCACTTTTTCCAGTTCCACGATTTTTTTTGAGGTGTGACAACCAGAACTGTACACAATACGCCAGGGGCGTCCTTACCAGCATTTCCTACAATGGCATTATAATGTTGGCTGTTTTATTTTCAGTCCCCTCTTTTAATGATACCTAGTACGGAATTGGCCTTCTTCACTACTGCTCCACACTGGGTTGATACTGTCATTGAGCTGTCCACCAGCACACCAAGATCTCTTTCCTGATCTGTCACAGATAGCTCAGAACACATTAGCTGTTAACTAAAGTTTTGAATTTTTTTGTCTCAATGTGCATTGCTTTACATTTTCTTATACTGAAACACATTTGCTATTTTGCTGCCCATTCTCCCAGTTTGGATAGATCCTTCTGGAGTTGTTCACAATCCCTTCAGGTCTTTGCTACCTGGAAAAGTTTTGTGTCATCTGCAAACCTGGTCACCTCACTGTTTATCCCTGTCTTCAGGTCATTTATGAACAGGTTGAAAAGTGACAGTCTCAGGACAGATCCCTGGGCCACACTGCTTTTTACCTCTCTCCATTGTGAAAATTGCCCATTGAAACCTACTCCCTGTTTCCTGGTTCTCAGCCAATTCTCAATCTGTAAGAGGACCTGCCCTCTTAACTTCTGACTGTGGAGTTTTCTCAGCAGCCTTTGGTGAGGGATAGCATCACATGCTTTCTGAAAATCCAGACAGACAATATTCACTGGTTTGCCCACATCCACATGCCTGTTCAACTTTACAAAGCATTCTAAAAGGTTTGTGAGTCAAGACTTACCCTATAGAAGCCATGCTGATTTTCCTTCAGAAAGGCTTGTTCTTCTATGTATTTTAAGATTTTATCTTGGATGATGCTTTCCACCATCTTCCCTGGAACAGATGTCAGGCTAACGAGGCTGTAGTTTCCCGAGTCCTCCCTCCTTCCCTTTTAAAAGATTGGCATGACACGTGCTATCCTCCAGTTCTCTGGCACTGTGGCCATTTTAAGGGACAATTTGTATATTTTAGTTAAAAGATCAGCAATCTCATTCCTCAGTTCCTTAATAATATTGGACGCCATCTGGGGCTGGTGACTTATTGATATTTAATTTATCAATTAGGTCTAAAATATCCTCTCTTTTAACCTGTATCTGATTTAATTCATTAGTGAGGAGGGGCCATTCAGGCAGCGGAATCTGCCCAAGGTCTTTTGTCATGAAGACAGATGTGAAGAGTTCATTTAATTTCTCTGCAATCTCCAAGTCCCCTTTTCCCTCCCTCACCATTCAGAGGGCCAACCACTTCTCTGGCAGGTTTCCTGCTTCTAACATATTTAAAGAAGCTTTTATTATTCCCCTTTATATTGCTGGCCATACGTTCCTCTAAATTTTTCTTTACCTTCCATATCATGTTCTTACATTTCTTTTGCCAGAGTTTGTGTTCCTTTTTATTTTCCTCATTTGAGAAGGATTTCCTTTTACAGAAGGACCTCTCCTTGTTCTTTAAAGCCTCTCTAACTCCGCTTGTTATCCATGTGGGCACCCTCATGGATTTAACTGAGCCCTTCTTTCTTTGCGGTGTAAACTTCTACTGGGCCTCTACTACCATTGTTTTTTTGGGGGGGGGGGAGTTGAATTTTTTAAAAAATTATATAACAAACAAACAACAATCAAAGGAATATAATTACAGTGGGAAAAGAAAGAAAACAGAACAATACAAAACAGGTATGGGGAAGTGGTTACAGTAATACAATATCTAGCATAATCTTGGCTCAATGGCTGTGTTACAATACTAAATTCTATAATATACTATGTTCTCTACTCATGTTTGTTTCTGGGCCCAATTATAAAACATTTCCCAACTTTCTTTAACATATATTCTCAGGTTCTCATGTAATGCTCTGACAGGCTATCCATTTCTGCAATATCCAATAATTTTTGAAACAGCTCCTCCATCTTCAGATTTTCCTGATTTTTCCATTTTTGGGCCCAAATCAACCTTGCGGTTGTAAATATGTGCAACAACATATATTTAATTTTTTATCAACAATTTCTGGCATTATCTTGAGCAAAAAATTTTACCGGTTTAAAAGCTATTTTTTGTTGTATAATTTCTTGTGTAATGTATTTTATCTGTCTCCAAAATCTTTTTACTCTATTGAATGTCCACCACATGTGAAAAAAAAGTCCCAGGTTGCTGACAACACTTTCAACGTGAGTTGCTAACCCCTGACATCATTTTTGCCAATTTTACAGGTACAAAGTGCTACCTATAAAACATCTTTAAAACATTTTCTCTCAAGTTTACTGGTTTAATCAATCTATAATCATTCCGCATTTGAGTCCAATCATCTATGTCTATATTATGACCCAAATTTTGTGCCCATTTAATCATAACTGCTTTCATCCTTTCATCCTCTAAATTATGTTCTAACAAGTATACATTTTTGTATAATCTTATCACTAGTATAAATCCATAACTCATCCACCTGAACCTTCCCCTCATAAAAACCCATTATTTTGTCTTTTTAAAACCTTGATTCTAATTTTAGCATTGCCCACCAATCTGTTACTAAACCCATTTCCATCACCTCCTGTGTATTTTTTAATTGTTGCTCTTTAGTTAAGAGCTCTTTATATGTATATCTCCTTTCTTTTGAGATTAAAGAAGGTTGTGTAAAAGCTTCCAGGGCAAGTCACAGCTTCCAATCGTGCTACCCATATTGGATTTTTTTTTTTGGTATGTTTGCCCCTGAAATTTTTGCCAGACCTGGTATAGCGCTTTCCTTACAATGATGTCCGAGAAAAATGTTTGATCTTTGCTTCTGCCATACCATATATATGTGTGCCATCCTAATCTCAAATCCAGCCCTTCAAATTTTAAAAGTTTTTAGTCCTCCAAAGTAATCCATTCCTTTATCCAGTTCAGAGTGCAGGCTTTGTAGTATAGTAGACAATTTGGTAAACCCATTCCTCTTCTTTCTTTTAAGTCCTGCCGGGCTTTAAGTTTTATTTTCGTTTTTTTAGCTTGCCATATAAACTTAGAGAATATAGCATCTACCTCCTTAAAATATTTATAATTCAACAGTATTGGCAAATTTTGGAACAGGAACAGAAGCTTTGGTAAAATGTTTATCTTTATAGTAGCAATTCTACCTAGCATTGGAAGTTGCAGTTTACCCCAATTTTCAATTTTTTCCTGTATTTCTTTAAGTATTGGAAGATAATTATCTTTTGTCAAGCTACTTGGTGTTTGTTTTTTAGATATACACTCCTACATATTTAATTTTATTGATTGATTGATTGTATTTATATCCCCCCATCTCATCAATTGACTACTCTGGGCAGCTAACAACACTTAAAATAAAACAATTTAAATATAACATCAATATATAACATCAATAATCAATTGTTCAAAATGGAAAGAAAAAAAGGAAAAACATAAATCAAATAGTGGCTGGAGGGAAGGCCTGCATAAACAGCCAAGTTTTCAATTGGCTTTTGAAAATGCCCAGCAAAGGGGCCATATGAAACTCAGGAGGGAGTTTATTCCAAAGGTGAGGAGCTACTGCCAAGATGGCCCTGTTTCTTGTTTTTTTCCTTCCGGGCCTCCCTCGGCATTAGGCTCCTCAACCTCACCTCCTGGCTAGATCGAGTAATATGGGAACATTTTGGTGGGAGTAGGCATTCCGCCAAATATCGAGGCCCTAAACCGTTTAGGGCTTTGTACGTAAGTATTAGTACTTTGAAGTCAACACGGAACCGAACGGGCAGCCAATGCAAAACGGCCAGAGTGGGAGTGATATGCTGGTATTTTCTCACCCCACTAAGGAGTCTGGCTGCCGCATTCTACACCATTTGGAGCTTCCACATCAACCTCAACAGTAGCCCCACATAGAGTGCATTACAGTGGTCTAATCTCGAGATTACACGCGCATGTACCAAAATGGTGCAGGCCCCAACATAAAGATAGGGACGCAGCTGGGCAATCTGCCAAAGATGGAAATAGGTGGAACAGACCACTGACGCCACCTGCATTTCCATGGTGAGTGCTGGCTCCAGATGGATCCCCAAGCTGCAAACCTCACTCTTCGTGGTGAGAGTCACCCCCCAAAATCAGAGGGAGTTTCCCAAACCTCAGGATCTCCGTCTTGTCCGGGTTCAGCCTCAGCCCATTTCCCTGCATCCACTGCAGTACAGCCTTCAAGCAGCTCTGAAAGGACAGAACGGCATCCTCTGCAGTTGGTGAAAAGGAGATGTAGAGCTGGGTGTCATCAGTGTACTGATGGCACAATGGTCCACACCCCCTAATGACCCCACCGAGTGGCCTCATGTAGATATTAAATAGCATTGGGGAAATAATCAAGCCCTGCGGAACCCCAGAATTGAGTCTCCATGGTGCCTGAAGCTGAGGCTCCAGTACTTTGGCCATCTCATGAGAAGAGAAGACTCCTTGGAAAAGACCTTGATGTTAGGAAAGTGTGACAGTAAGAGGAGAAGGGGACGATAGAGGATGAGATGGCTGGACATTGTCTGCGAAGCAACCAACATGAATTTGACCAAACTCCGAGAGGCAGTGGAAGATAGGAGGGCCTGGCATGCTCTGGTCCATGGAGTCACGAAGAGTCGGACACAACTAAATGACTAAACAATGACAAAACGACGGGGCCAAGACCCTCTCCCCAAACTGTACTCTCTGGGGGTAGCTGTACCTTCTCTGAGGACAGTTCTCCAAGAAGGATCAGAGCCAGGCAAGAGCCAGGCCTCCAATTCCCAACTTGGAGAGCCTCCTCAGGAGGATACCGTGGTTGACGGTATCAAAGGTGGCCGAGATATCGAGGAGGACCAACAGAGATGTTTTACCCCTGTCAGCCTCCCTAAGTAGGTCATCCAACAGGGCGACCAATGCCATTTCTGTACCATGGCGCGGCCTGAAACCTGACTGGAATGGATCCAGGGCATTTGTTTCATCCAAATGAGCCTGAAGATGATCGACCACCACCCTCTCGACCACTTTGCTAATGAAAGAAACGTTGGCGACGGGCCTATAATTCCAAATTTCATCTGCCGCCAAACTAGGTTTCTTCCTTATGGGCCTAATGAGTGTCTGCTTGAGGGCAAGGGGTATCCTGCCCTCAAGGAAAGACCCATTAATTATTGCTGTGGTTCATTCAATTGTTATAGGCCTGGCTGCTTTGATTAGCCAGTCCGGGCAAGGGTCAAGGGATGAGGTGGTGGCCCGACAGCGATCAAGCACTTCGTCCACAATAACTGGCATCACAGGTTGAAAGAGATCAATAATCGCTAGGCAAGGCGGAGCACTGATATCTCTCTTCGATCTACTGTATCCAAAAAAAGAGAGAGCCCCTGGCAGATGGCCTCCACTTTAGATTTTTTAAAATGCTGCAAATTGGTCTGGTGAAATACTAGAGGGAGGCCCATCACTTTGACCAGTTCGGGATAGGTCACACACTATACAGATAAGCTTTGCCAGTTGGTTTGAAGCTTTGCTTATCCGGTTAGCAAGATGTACTTGGCTGGCAGCCTTTACCTTGCATGGTAAAGGTCAGTTGTGACCTTGACAACTATCCAATTATAATCGGGTTCTTTCTCCGCTTGCGCTCTAGACTTTTTCTAAATTGCTTCATCGCTCATAGGTCCTGATTAAACCAGGGCACAGGCTAAGCTCTGTGTTAGAGAGGGCGTTTAGAAGCAATCGTGTCTAGAGCCCTGGTGACGGTGGTATACCAGCCATCCACCAGAGCCTCAACAGGAGCACCAGCCAGATCAGCTGAAATCCCTCTCATAGACTCCTGGAATCTTATGGACCATAGAAATAGATCCATGCTCCCTGCAAGGCGGGAAAGCCACTGAGAGATTACATTTTATAGGTGGTGATCTGATCATGACAATGGGACTGACACAAGGTCAGTCACCATCAGACCACAGTCACTCCAATTGGTGGAAAAACCCAGGTCTACCACATGACCACCCACGTGGGTGGGGCCATTGACATGGTTTCCAAGAACTGGCCCGGAGATCTCTGCCTCTGCGTGTATGTTGAAGTCACCCAAGACTATTAGCCTCAGGGACCCCAGCAATGCCGCGGAGACAAAGTCCGCCAGCTCTAGTAAGGAAATGGCTGGGTTGCAGGAAGCATGGTAACCCAGCAAGATTCCAATACCATCCCTGGCCCCTATCGACATGTGGAGGGACTCCAGACCCGGCTTTACCACCGTGGAGCACCTAGTAACCTCCAAGGTGTTTTTATATACAATGGCTACTCCCCCTGCCCCTCCAGTCTACCCTGGTGTTGGATTTCATAACCGGGCAGACAGACGAACACTAGGGGCAGACCCCCATCTCCGTCTATCCATGTTTCAGTTATGCACACCAGGTCTGCATCCTCCTCCAGAATAAGATTGTGAATAACCTGGAATTTATTAGATACAGACCTGGCATTCAACAACTCCACTTTTAGAGTGGAGGGTCGGTTGAACTGGCTACCTCGATTTTGATGGTTGGTCATAGTCCCAGAACAGTGAACAGCCTTCAAACATCTGTTCACCATTCTTCTAACACAAGTAGGGGTTGTGCCAACGTGATATAATTTTTATTTTTGACGTGTGTTCAAAACCAGTTTCTAATTCTATTTTTTGCTTCTTCTTGTGACACAGTTTTTTTGGTCAAAATTTGTTTTTTTCATAATTCAGTTTAAGTCCTGACACTGCACCAAAGTTTTCAATTGTGGATATTAATTCTCTAATCAATTCCTCTGGGTTTTGTAGCAATAACACCAAGTCATCAGCATAAGCTTGTAATTTATATTCCTCTCCTTTTATTTTCAAACCCCTAATTCTGTTTAGTATTTCTAATATCAAGATGAGCAGAAAAGGTGATAAGGGGCACCCTTGTCTTGTGCCTTCTTGAATTTGAATCTCCTCCGAGATTTGGCCATTGACCTTGACTCTTACTTTTTGTGGTGAAAAAATTGAATCCACCACCTGAAAAAGCCTTCCTTGAAGGCCCATCATCTTTAATTGGTACAACATAAAGTTTCAATTCACATTATCAAAGGCCTTCTCTGCATCTAAAAAGATTAACATCATTTTCTTTTCTGGATGAGCTTCATAGTACTCCAGTACAGTGGGTCTCTACTTAAGAACGTCTCTACTTAAGAACAATCCAACTTAAGAACAGCTCCATTTGCTAAATTTTGCTTCTACTTGAGAACAGAAATCCAAGATAAGAACAGGAAAAAAAAAACCTTTCCTGCTCTTTTTTTAACCTTAGGACATCTTAGGTTAAAAAAAAATTCTCCCCCTAGTGGTAGAGTACGTATTAACCAGCTTTGCATTAGTTCCTATGGGAACTAATGCTTCAATGTATGAACGCACCTCTACATAACAAAAAAACAGCCAGAACGGATTAATTGGTTTTCAGTCCATTCCTATGGGAAATTTTGCTTCAACTTAAGAACGTTTCAACTTAAGAACACCATTCCAAAATGGATTAAGTTCTTAAGTGGAGGTTCCACTGTAGTTTCTATGGACGGAAAAGAGCAGATACGGATTAAATGGTTTTCAATGCATTCCTATGGGAAATGCAGATTCAACATAAGAACTTTTCAACTTGAGAACCACCTTCCAATACGGATTAAGTTCTTAAGTAGAGACCCCACTGTATGTCTATTACTGTTCTTATATTTGCCGCCAATTTCCATTTGATTAGAAAACCAGTTCGGTATTTGTGTATCATCAGAATTAAGACTTTTTTCAACCTGTTAGCCAAAATCAAGGCAAAAATCTTGTAACCCACATTTAAGAGGGAAATTGGTCTGTAATTCTTAATTTGATTCCTTTCCATTCCTGTTTTACATATTAGAGATATATGGGCTTCTTTCCATGTTTCAGGTATTTTTCCACCTGTCTCAATAACTTCTAACAATTTTTTAAAATGTGGTATCAGTTCTTCGTGAAAAGCTTTATAGTATTCTGCTAGTAGTCCACCACGACTAGATAGGCGGGATATAAATTAAATAAATAAATAATAATAATAATAATAATAATAATAATAATAATAATAATAATAATAATAATAATAATAATAATAATAATAATAATAATAATAATAATAATAATAATAATAATAATAATAATAATAATAATAATAATAATAATAATAATAATAATAATAATCCTTCTGGTCCAGGAGTCTTACTGTTTTTCTGTTTTTTCCATTCTTCCATAATTTCATTCATTGCTATGGGGTTATTTAAATTTTTTAACTGTTGCTCCGATAATTTCCAGAGGAGGGCTCTTTCTAAAAAAATCTTTTTTGTTGCTGCAAATGTATTTCTTTTTTTCTTGTACAAATTATCATAAAATTTCTGGACTGAGTACCATACAATATTAAATTCAGTCACCTGTCCTTTGGTAGGCTCCATGACAAGTTGTTCTAAGACACAGTCATTTAGCATGCCAAGAAACCCATTATCTCATTCTTGACCCAAGCATGTATTGATCCAGTCAATGTGAGGACACCTCCCTGATTTGTCTCCTCATTTCAAGGTCCCCTCAAGTTTTTGATCTGGAAGATGATAGCAACCCCCCCCATCCCATTACTCTTTAGGCCTGGTAGTTTTACCCACAGTGATTCTATGATGGAGTCAGACCTGCTGTCCATCTCCATTCTGCTAGATTCTACCCCTTCTTTGACATAGATGGCCACCCCACCTCCAACACTACCCTCCCTATCCCCCTATAGAGTTTATAGCCTGGGATTGTGGTATCCCACTGGTTCTCAGAATTCCACCAGGTTTCCATTATGGCCACTGTATCAATGTTATCCCTAGCCACCAATTGTTACAGCTCTCCCACCTTTGCTCAGATGTTTTGGGCATTTGCATAGAAGTACCTAGGTACTTCCCCCAAGAAGGGCTGCTTGTTTGTTTCTTTTTTCCCAGTTCTTCATTCAAGTGGACCAAATATCATGTTCTTTCATGCTCCCAGTCCTAATTCCAACACTGTCATCACGTTGTGGTTCTTTACCCTCTCCACCCTCAGTTCACAGGGATGAGGAGTCCCAAAGTGGATATCACTTGGCTCCTGTCAGCTTTCCCTCAGGATTCAGTTTAAAAGCTGCTCTGCCATCTTTTTAATGTTGTATGTCAGCAGTCTGGTTCCATGTTTGCTCAGGTGAAGCCCATCCCTCTTGTACAGGCCCAGCTTGTCCCAAAATGTTCCCCAGTGCCTAATGAATCTAAACCCATCCCCCTGACACCATGGTCTCATCCACACATTGAGACTCCTGAGCTCCACCTACCAAGCTGGCCCTGCGCATGGAACAGGTAGCACTTTTGAGAAAACTACCTTTGAGGTTCTGGCTTTGAGCTTCCTCCCTAACAACCTAAATTTGGCTTCCAGGACCTTGCAGCTACATTTCCCCACATCATTTGTGCCTACATGCACCACAACTGCTACCTCGTCCCCAGCGCTCTCTACCAGCCTATCCAGATGAGATGTGATGTCTGCAACCTTTGTGCCAGGCAGGCAAGTCACCATGCAGTCCTCACAACCATCACAGGTCCCTGGCTCTATGTTCCTGACAATTTAATCACCCACTACCAGAAGCCCCCTCACCATGTGGAGTATCCTCATTGCAACTGGATATGAGCCCATCACCTGTACAAGGGTCCCCTCTAGGGGCTGGTTTCCCTCTTGTCCAGATTGGCATCCTCCACCCCAGAGACTTCCAATCCCAGAAGCTGAGGGGCTGCTTGTCTGTGGGTGGGACTGTGCCTGAAGGTCCCTGGAAGTCTGACTGTGGTCCTTTTCTCTACTTCTCCCAGTTCACAACTAAGACCTCAAGGGAGCAAACCCATTCCCTGAGTTCCTGGTGCTCCTTGCAATGAGGACAAACCCATGACTTTTGCCCAAGAGGGATATAGTCATACATATGACACTTGGTGCAAAACACAGGATATTCCCCAACCCACTACTGTCTGTCTGACTGCATGCTGATATTTGTTTAGAGCTTGCCAAACCTCTTCTCAAGGGGAGTGATGAGCAATATCTGGGGCCCTGGCTTCCTCTCCTTGCTGCTGAACTCGCACAGCTATTAAACTCTCTGTGTCTTCTTATGCTGCACTTTGTTGCAGGAGGCACTCCTGCTTGAGCAAGACCACTTGCTAGGAGACCTGGCTTTTATGCTTTTTCCTAGCTCCTCCCCTTGCCCTTCTGGCTGATTGCAAAAGACTGAAGAGGCCTGCAAGGGCATGCACTACAAGGTCAGGAGGACAATGGAACCCTGATTAGAGTGTTCCCTCTGGCCTGTAGCATCTTGTTAATCAAATTTGCAACTCCTGAAAGGGTTAGCTGAGGTAATTCTCCGGAAAGCTGAAGCCTATAGCCTTGACCTCTTAATTCCAACTGACCTTTGGACTGGTCTGTTTTTAAGCCAGTATTTAGACCCCAAGCTGGTCTCCCCTCAATTTTAAACTTACTGGCTTTAGAGTTTTAGAACTTTGGCAGAGTTTAAATCCAGTTTAAAATTTAGATCCAGGTTTTAAGTTTCAGTCCAGTTTAAGGTTTAGGCACAAGTATGTTTTTTTCCTTCTTTTATCCTGTTTCTGCTTTTCTAGGGCTCCTGCTCTTGAAGAAACTCTGGTCCTACTCAGAGTAGACCTGCTTAGAGCTCAGACTTGAGCTGTAATTCTCTGCAGGAATATCTCCCTGTCCACTTCCTGCCTAGTTCCCTTTCTAATATTTCTTATCTTCACCTGTCTTAAGCCATGTGTCCTACTTACTGTCCCTTTAAAAACCGCTCTCAGGTTAATTTAAGCCTCACCTTTAAGGCAAGTCCTATCTTTAATAAATGCTAATGTAAAACTGAAGGTTGCAGTAGATTTAAAATAGAGGAAGAATACACTTGGTTGTTGTGGGTTTTTCGGGCTCCTTGGCTGTGTTTTGAAGGTTGTTCTTCCTAACATTTGCAAGTCTCTGTGGCTGGCATCTTCAGAGGATAGCACTCTGTGCTCTGGTGTAGTTGGCTTGGGAGTGCAGTATTTATGGCTGTGAGATAGGCTTTTGTCTCTTTCTGTAGATGGGTAATTAGTGTGTCTTGCTGTGGGTGTATTGTTGTGCTAAGGAGAAGAAATTATCTGTCACTGTGGTTGATGAGTGTCATTAGCTGGTCTTTTGTGTGTAGTGATCCCCTGTCCTTGTGGCTGGATAGAGTTCATTGACCTTTTGCATGCTGTATGCTGTATTTTTGAGAGCTGGGAGCCATGTTTTGTTGAACTTTACACTTTCTTCTTTTTTGTTGAAGTTCTGCTGGTGCTTGTGGATTTCAATGGCTTCCCTGTACAGTCTGACATAATGATTGCTGGTGTTGTTTAGTATTTCAGTATTTTGAAATAGAATTTCATGTCCAGTTTGTTTTAGGGCATTTTCAGCTACTGCATATTTTTCTGGTTGTTTTAGTCTGCAGTGTCTCTGCAGACTAAAACAACCAGAAAAATCTGCAGTAGCTGAACATGCCCTAATCCACAAGCACCAGCAGAACTTCAAGAAAAAAAGAGGAAAGTGTGAAGCTCAACAAAACATGGCTCCCAGCTCTCAAAAATACAGTGTGCAAAAGGTCAACGAACTCTACCCAGCCACAAGGACAAGGGATCACTACACACAAAAGACCAGCTAATGACACCCATCAACCACAGTGACAGATAATCTCTTCTCCTTAGCACAACAATACACCCACAACAAGACACACTAATCACCCATCTACAGAAAAAGACAAAAGCCTATCTCACAGCCATAAATACTGCACTCCCAAGCCAACTACACCAGAGCACAGAGTGCTGTCCTCTGAAGACGCCGGCCACAGACTGGTGAAACATTAGGAAGAACAACCTTCAGAACACGACCAAAGAGCCCCAAAACCCACAACAACCATTAGATCCCGGCCGTGAAAGCCTTCGCAAATACGAAGAATACACTTACCTCTTGCATAGCCCCTTCTCCCTCCCTCCTTTTCCTCATGCAGATAAAAGACTGCCTTAATCACACAATTATATCCTTTTCATGGAGCCTACAGATGGTCCCATATGCAGTGGTACTGCCACAAGCTTTACAGGGCAAAAATAGTCTTGCTCAGCTTCCATTTATTTCAGCAAGGAAAACGCAGGAGACATCTTTGGGTAGTTATGGCCAATTCTTTTCAAAAAAGGTTTCTACTCCCTGTCCTTATTGGCTGCAGTTAAGTTATGGTTTTTAAACACCTCTGAATCTTACCTGCTAAGTCAGTGAAGATTCACACAACTAGTTTGGAGGATTACAAACAGTCTATTATGCCTCTGATTCTTCTTCAGATGACTACAAATATTTCCAGCTAAGCCACAGATCAGACAGATTCTGACACTGCTTGTGTTGTTTTCTCAGCCTTACCCAGGTATTTCTATTTGTTAGCCTGCCTAGTCTTTCATTGTCCCCCTTCCTCCCTGCCTTCTCACTTCCCCTGACAGTCTATTAGGCTCCCTGCATTTGCTTGTCCTTCTTCCACCTTACCTTTCTGATACAATTTTCTAACTTTAGTTCCTGGCTTCGCATTTATGGCCATACCTTTCTATTGATATTTCTGTGGATCTGACCCAGCATCACTGTATCTAATCAGTTCTGTTGGGACTTGGCCTAATTTCCCATGCTTGCAGTTGAATGCTGGCATTATTGAAGCTGGTATGTATAAAGTAGACTAATGGGAAGTTAGAATGGTTTATGAGTTTAAATTATATTTTATTATCTTTCTTAATATATTTGCATATTGCTGCTGTTGCCTTTAATCTCTGAGGATATTTTTGTTTATCAATTTAAAAATATTTTAATAATTTGGGAATTCTGTGGATTTATTTCCAATCTAATTGTAAACTATCTTGATTTTATAAAAAGCCAGAACATGTCTCGCAATAATAGGTTTACAAAAACTGTTAGCTGGAAACATTGTTTGTGTTTTTAGAGCCTTGTGGTTCAGTGGTTAAACTGTAATGTTACAGTCAAAATTCTGCTCATCTTCAGCATTTGATCCCAGCAGATTCTGGCAGCCAGCTTGGAGTTCACTTAGCCTTCCATCCTTCTAAGGTCAGTTAAAAGGGGTACCCAGCTCGTGGCAGCGGGGGGCAATGTGTAGCCTGTATAATTAAATTGTAAACTGCATAGAGAGTGTTTCAAAAACTACAGGGCAGTATATAAGCAGCATACTTTGCTTTATGCCTTTTTTAAAAAGAGTAAATCCAGTGTTGGTCCTGACTAGGGTGAATACATTGTTTGAAATCTAATAGCACACCACCACATAAGGCTGATGTTGCTTCAGTGGCAGCACTTTTTTGGAAATTGACCCAAAGGTTCTGACGCTGCCTTGGGATCCCTTTTGTTATGGGGAACCCATTGGGGGTCACAGAATGGAGGAATCTGTAATTTCTGAAAAATCACTGCAGCTGATCATTAGCTTTATGTGATATAAATTGTGCAGTTGGATTCCAGTCACTGAAATGAATGCTGCTTAGTTACTGGTGCAGGATTTAGTCATAAGTATAGGTTTACCAGGGTTTTAATAGGTTTGCTCTTGTTGAGTTTAGCACCCTGGACCCTAGTTGTGGGACAGATTAGAAAGCAAACTTAAATGAATGAAAAACACTGTCATGTTGCTGTTCTCTGCTACTGCTTTGCAAATACTTACTTCTTGGAAGATACTCAGGGTTTTCATTGTCACAATGTCAGAAATGTTAAGAGCTGCACAAACTCATCCCACTGGTTGATCCAGCTGAGTATAAATAAAGTGCCAGGTTTCTGCATTTTCACTTTGGTTTTTGCAGAGAGATTCTAAACTCCCAGAAATCCCACAAACTCCAGTGCCTATTCATACATGAACAAACTGCCAGGGCAGGTATGGCTGCCATTTATTTAACATAGGAAATAGACTCAAATCCACAGAAGGAAGGAAAAGGGACTACTAGCATTTCTTGGACTGGTATTTGGTTAAAAGAAATTGAATTGTTATTCTATTTTTGCTGCTTGACTGTGTGAAACAAATGCTGGTAATGTTATCTGGACAATTTCTAGAGAGAATGGACTCATTCAAGTCAGGTCTAATACTGAATAGATCACACATCAAAATAGAATGTGCTAATGATTATAATTGACTGGAATGCAAAAATAGGGGGCAAATTAGAATGATGTGTTGTTGGAAATTATGGTTTAGGAGTCAGAAACAATTAAGGAGAACAACTCAATGATTTTGTCAGGCCAACAATGTGTTTATTGAAGATATGCTCTTTAGGAAACCAACAGTCAACAGGAGGCAGAGAAATCACCAGATGGCCTGTACAGAACTCAAATATGCTCCAAAACTGGAAACAGTAGGTGGAGAAGTTGTTTTTGTCAGCAAAATCAAGACCGAGTGCAGACTGGCCATGAACTGTTAACATCAAAATTTCAAATAAATGCTAAACAAATCATATTGTGCAGTTTTTTCCAGCTACAGAAATGGAATCTGTAAATCCTAACATTATGTGGAGAGGCAGGAAAATACTTTCTCAGCTGCAGCACCCCACCTGTGTAATGCCCTCTCCTTGGGGGCTCAGCTAGTGCCAACATAGGGATTAGTTTGGCACCATGTCAAAACACGCTTATTTACTAGAGCATCCTGGCACCATTATTTTTTAATATTTATGCAAATGATCAACAAACATTCCCACATTCCAAGAGATTCATCTATGCTGATGATCTTGCTTTGACAGTCCAGGGAGAAACTTTTGAGGCCATCAAGCACCAGCTAACCTCTGCATTAGAAGACATTCCCTTAGGTTATAAAAACAACGTGATGAAATCAAACCTTTTGAAAATAAAAATCTGTGCCTTTCACTTAAAGAACAGAGAAGCAGAGAGAAAGCTTTGAGTTATTTGGGAGGCAAAAGTCTGGGACATTGCGCTACCCCAGAGCATTTGAGTGTCACTCTGGATCTACCCTGACATACAAAAAACATTGTCTAAACACCAAACACAAAGTTCCCGCCAGAAATAATGTAATTAAGAAACTGGCTAGTTCAAACTGGGATGCACATCCACAAACAATAAGAACACATCTTTGTCCCTATGCTACTCTACAATTGATTATGCTAGTGCCATACAATATAAATCAGCAAATGCCAAACACATGGAGGAATCACACAGGATTATTATTGGCTGTTTCAAACCTATCCCCATTGAAAAAGCTATTACTTGGCTGGCATTGTCCCTCCAGAACTGCATTGAGAGGTGCTAGCAAATAATGGACAAAATAAAGTAATAAAGCACCAAACTCATCAAATTCATGGACATAAATGCCCTAGACCAGGGGTCTCCAAAGTATGGCCTGCCTTTTTATCCAGCCCATCTATGCATGCATGCATGTGGGTGTGGGTGTTGGCGGGCGGGCAGGTGTGTGTGTGTGTGTGTGTGTGTGTGTGTGTGTGTGTGTGTGTGTGTGTGTGTGTGTGGGCTGAAGTGGATGTGTGCATGTGGGTGGGATTGTATGCATGCGTGAAGGAGTTACTTGGATACAGGACAAATTTTCTATGATTGTGAAGAAATTCAATTGATGCAGAACTTATGTGCATGCTATTTATGCCCCACTACGTGCACAAAAAAGATACAGCAAATGACTGAAATAACACTATTGAAGTAGCTCACTTCTGCTCAAAAACCGTCTATCTTAACATTTTAATTTGTATTTAATTTTAACTATATTTCATATACATCCATAATTTTAAACTGTGCAACACTCGGATACCAAGAAAGAAAGAAAAAGAAAAACTAGAGCCTTTGGAGGTTGCGGACCTTGGCTTCCACAGGTTTTAATGCAATGGTTTATTGTTTTATTTTTATGTTTCCTAAATTGTTATAATTCTAAATCGTTTTAAAGATTTTATGTTTTCAAATTGTCATACACCTGCCCTGAAAAACTGAAATATATGAGAAACTATAAATATTTTTCATAAATAACAAGAATGCACCAACAGATATGCAAAGCAAAAACAATGGCTCAGAGAATAGAGACATTCAATGTATGTGTCAATATCCAAAGAAAAGAGATGCCAAGGATTGCGGTAGTGACAAGACTACTCCATTGATTTCCCATGCAAACAAAGTGACATTCAAGGTATTGCAGCAAAGATTTTTATTGCATGTGGCATGAGATATGCCCAGTGTTTGAGCTGGATTCCAAAAGGGAAGAGATAATGTTGCAAATATATGTTAGGAGCACACAAAAGGATTTCAGAAGAAAATCAGTCTATGCTTTATAGACTACAGCAATGCCTTTGACAGTGTGGCTCATGAGAAACCTATGGACCATTCTAAAAGAAATAGGTGTGCCTCAACATTTGACTGTCCTGATTTGTAGCCTGTACTGTGAACAAGAAGCTACGGTTAGGGCAGAATATGGAGAAATAGAATGGTTTCCCTTGCTTAAATGGATCAGACAAGGGTATATTTTATATCCTTATCTGTTCAGTCTGTATGCATAAATATATCATACAGAAAGCTGGACTGGACTAGATTCAGAGGAAGGACAAATTGGTGGAAGAAACATCAATAATTTAACATATGCAGATGACATCATATTACTCACAAAAAGCAGTAATGACTTCAAATGACTCCCGATGAATGTGAAAGAAGTGCAATGGTGGAACTTAAGATGAACATGAAAAAGGCAACAATCATAACTGCAGAAGAACTATATAACTGTAATGCTGCTAATGAAAAAAATGAAATTGTTAAACATATTGCATATCTTGGTTCAATCATCATTCCAAATGTAGACTGCAGCCAAGAAATCAGAAGAAGACCCGAGACTCTGAAGAATAGTAGAAAGAAGTAGAAAAGAGCATCAAGTTAAAGATGTGTCACTGGAGATCAAGGCCAATGCCATTCACACTGAAGGGTCAAATGTTCCCCAGCCCTGGGATAAATGCAAGAAATGAATGACCTGATTTAGGCAACAGAATCAGAACTTGTATTCAATGACATACTGCCTATGATTTTGGACCTTCTGTATCACTTTGACTAGTACCTATAGGGCCACTATGACTAAGTGCTACTACTTGCCTTTTCCCCCTATAAATTTGTTTAAAGGCCATTCAAACTGGTGACTGCAATCATGCGAACAGAGAGGGTTCTATCAAGTAATGATTTTTTTAATGAAGCTTTTCCTTTTGTCTATCCTGAATTTTCTGGTTATCAGTTTTACTGAGATAAAAACTTCTTTCAGTTTTCTTTCTCCCCATGTGCCAAACATCGTATTAACAGCCATGAAAATATAGTGATCAGCATATTAAACATAAGATGCCAAAAGCATTCTGTGAATCTTTCAGTGAAAATGAATTGCTTAAGATCCAGTGCTTCCATGTCCCAAACAAGGGGGTAATAATAGTAACTATTGCTGATGCCCTGAAAGCACTGACTGATAAGGTGTTAATTCATCATTATTTTACTAGCTGTTAAGTCCCATGCACACTTGCCAGAATGACTGTATTAATGGCTCAGAAAGAGCCATAAACAGATGGCATGCTATATAATGGCAATCAGAAAGAAATATATAATGTACAAAGATTTTTTAAAAAATATCAGTAGTCAGGGCTATTTTGATGATTCAAATCTTAGCACAGACTCATTTTTTTATTGCCTTGCAGGAGAAATAATATAGTATTGAATCTTCCCACTACAGATAAGTGTTTTCAATAAAGCAGAATAGAGTAGAAAAACATGAAAATAAAATCACTCTAAAATCAAAGAGCTAAAAGCAAAGGAATAACTGAAAATTTGGAACAAATTCCTATTTCTATTAGATAGTGTAGATACCAATAGCATCTTCCTGAGACGTGGGTTCCACAGCTCAGGGTGCTTATACTTAAAAGGCCCTGAGTCAAGACTCAAAGAACCTCACTTTTCTAGGAGACGGGACACTCAACAGAACTTCTAAAGAGGAATGAGAATTCTGGGAAGGATCATTAGGAGACAACTCTTCAACATATTGGCTTTATAGGTTAAAATAGGATTCAAAATTTGGCTTGCAATGGAGCAGTTTCAAGACAGTCTTAAGGACATTTTATATAATGTGGACAAGGCGCAATCACAGTTTGCAATAGCTATAATGTCTTAACATTTTCCAAGGATAGCCCCACATAAGTGCATGCTTATTAAGGAATGAAGCAATATGCATGGATTTGCCTTCTTCAGGAACAAATGTAACTGGCACACCATCTGAACTGAGTAAAGGCACTAGTGCCACTACTAAAGCATCTAGAAGCAACACTGGCTCCAAAACCACCCAAGCCTGCATCCTTAATCCTTTAGATGAAGTGAAACCCCTCTGATCACAAGAAACAATCCCAGCTGTAGGTTGGTCTGTCTATAGATATCAGGAGAACATGATAGGTTTGGGGTAAACCTGAAGAAATTTTAAATACAGTTTTGTACTATGTAATAAGTATTTATCAGAATCAGTACTGTAGAAAGAAGCAAAGCAAGAATTTATACAGCTGAGGTAATTGTAACAGCTGAGAGAGCGATCCCAGGATTGGCTAACCTTGGGATAAAGCTAGCAGACCTAGCACACACACTCTGTGGTGTGGGTTGGTGTGAGCTGATGTGGTGTTGCTGTTGTTGTGGTGTTGTGCTGGAGTATACTGGAAGAAGCCGTGTCTCCGTGCTGTATATTGGAAGAAGAACTCTGGCTACTGGACTAAACATATGGTATATGACTGCTGAACTAATTTACAAGGACTTTGACTCTGATTTATGCATTGAACTCTGTTGAACTTTCTGTGTATGACTTCGGGACTGGAAACAAGGACTAAGCTGTACATGTATGTATATATTCTGTAAATAATACAACAATTCTGCTATCAACACTACTTTATTGCTTGGTGTCTTCATCTCTCAGGGAAATTCTTTTGGTTAGCACCACCTGGTGCATCCTGGTAATACTGCAACTCTGTCAGAATATCTGTCTGTTTAGAAGAAGCTCATTTTATTCAGCCAAAAATTCAAGACTTCTTTCACTGTCTGTGGGGCAGCAGTTGAAAAAAGAGAGACAAAGCTGGATGTGGTACTAAAGCTAAGTATTAAAATGACTGGGGAATCCTGGGGGACCACATTGGCTGAATGATCAAATACCAATCCACCACTATTGTGTTTTGGGAATTCCCTATGAGCCACTCAAGTGTCTCAGAATGATACCATGATGATCAATATTATGAAGTGCCTCAGCAGACATAGTGATAGTTGTCTGAGTAGCTTTGTGAGTTAAAGAACCTGGTTGTGGAGATAGGGACCAGGAGGTTGATTCTTCTCTGTGTCTTGTAGGGGTATAGCTAACCTGCATGGTTTTAGGCAAGTTACATGATCCTAGATGAAGGGAATAGTAAACCACTTCTGACTATACCTAGCAAACCCTATAAAGGCTCACCACTTGACAGTACATAATTAATAATTTCAAAATAATGATATAGTGTACCCCATGTAATTCTCAGCATAGATCATCAACAAAGACAACCGAACTTAGCTCCTGAAAATAGACCAAAAAGGCAACATATTGAATCATAGAGGCATGCATGCATGCATACCCATACACACTCAACAGAATTTCTGTTTCATGCTTGCTGGTCATTGCCCAGAAGACAAAAACAAGTTGCTTTTACTCAAAGATGGAAATGTTACTTTTTTTGGACTCCCAGAACACACCATCTGACTCGGCCACTCAGAGTTATAATCCCCCCAAATAATTTTCCTCTACTATGTTGTTGGAAAGTCTTTTTCAATACTGTCAATGTTGTGCACTTTCAACCTGCTGCCAATTAATTCCATTTTGCATTCAGAGTGAATATAATAGAGCTTTGCTTATCAGGGAATTAGAGCTAATGTATGCAAGTAATTAGAATTTCCCAGTAATAAGCAGACAGTGTTTTAGTTTAATGCTACCAATTAACTATAGTCAGATAAGGCTTCTATACAAGTGATTCAATAGTTTGGTTAAAAGGTTGAAGGGTGCAGAGTCCTTGACCCTACAACAGTGATAGCTAAAGTTACCCAAGCTATGGGGGTGCTTAAACCACAAAACATCTGGCTCAGACATCTGTCTCAACCATGCTGCAATGAATCATTATTAAAGATACAGAGAATGACAGTTATGAGTACTGTTTCAAACAGCATTATGGATACTGCTAAGGTTACCATTGCACTAGAAGAATGTTCTGCCTTGTATCGTACCTTTGTTACCAATTGGACTTGCAGATGTCATCAAGGAAAGCATTTCATGGCATGGACAGAAGTATTCTCACTTGCCAGCATCTGCTGAAAAAGTCAAGAGGAGGGGCTTTTTGGAGATGACAGTTCTAAATATAACCCAATCCCTTGAAAATCAATGAAAGCTGGAAAAACATGTTACACTCACTGCCTGAGAGATGAAAGTTCAATACTCTTCTTCCAACTGGTGCTCAGAATATTAGATGTAAGAAGAACAGGTGCACATAAGAGGTTATCACACAGCCCCTCACTGTAAGGTTGAGGTCAACCAAGTGGACCCTATAAGGTATCCCAGCATTCCTCACCATTGGTTATGTCAGTCAGGACTGAAGGACTGCACTCCAGTGACATCTGGAAGCTGCATTTTGTCAACTCTTTCTATAAGGTTGCCAGTTTCTTTTGCCCTTGTTCCTATGCCTATAAAAGAAGTCTGATGAACAGAAGATTAGGACGAGTTTACACGTCATAATACTCCTGTTTTTGCATTGGGTTTATCACACTTAAAATCAATTTAAAAATATCAGTTTACCTGATGTAGAGCTAACACAATTTTTTTTTGGCTGGGAAGAGTGATATTTTTGTTGGAAAGCTTGGGTTTTTTAAAACAAGCACAGGGGCTTGTTTATTTTAACTTTATTATGAACACAATTTATTTTGAATCATTTTGGCATAAGTGAATGCCTCTGTCAGAGTAAATTGTGTCTATGGGGTTTGTCAAGTATTGTATGGCAGGATCATGGATACTGTGCAGCCCGAACTCTTAATTTTTAAAAATCTGTTTCTATTTTATTGCTGCATCACTTAAGTGCTGGGAACTGCTGACAGTTGCCTCACTGGTGATTTATCTTATTGTATCTTGCCATTCCTTACAACCTAGTACATTAGCAGAAATGAAGGAATTCAGAAAGATAATCAAGTGTAAGGATGTATTACTGGAGACCAAGACCATTCATACTATTGTATTCCTGATCACCATGTATGGGTGTAGAAGCTGGACAATGAACAAGGCTGACAGGAAAAGAGAGGACAAGGGAGAGGGAGGGGCAACTTTGCTTTTTTAGGGAAGCACTTTCAAAGTCTGGAAGCAACCACTGAGACATCCCACTCATGTCCTCACCAAAGGAGTTTGGGCAGGTGGAAGATTGTAAAAGCTAAGAAGGTTCACATAGGGGATATGTATCTTCCAATCGCAAATTGTCAGGGCAAATAGGATCTTTCCCTTTTCCTGCCTTCTAAAGATTCTTCATTGCACTGTTTTTTGTTATGTTTGCTGTGCTGCCTTGTCATGGCGAAGGGGCGTGAGTAAATCAGTGAAGCTATGGGCTATGCCATGCAGGGCCACCCAAGACGGACAGGTCATAGTGGAGAGTTCTGACTAAATGCAATCCACCTGGAGCAGGCAGTGGCAAGCCACTCCAGTATCTTTGCCAAGAAAGCCCCATGACCAGAAAAAAAAGGCTAAAAGATACATAGCTGGAAGATGGGACCCTCAGGTCGGAAGGCATCTGACATTCTACTGAGGAACAGCAGAGGACAAGTACAGGTAGCTCCAGAGCTAATGAAGTGGTTGGGCCAAAGCCGAAAGGATGCTCAGCTGTGGACGTGCCTGGAAGTGAAAGGAAAGTCTGATACTGCAAAGAAAAATACTGCATAGGAACCTGGAATGTAAGATCTATGAACTTTGGGAAGCTGGATGTGGTCAAACAGGAGATGACAAGAATAAACATTGACATCCTGGGCGTCAGTGAACTAAAATGGATGGGAATGGGCAAATTCAATTCAGATATCATATCTACTATTGAGGGCAAGAAGCCTGCAGAAGGAATGGAGTAGCCCTCATAGTCAACAAAAGAGTGGGAAAAGCTGTGAAGAGATATAATCTCAAAAATGATAGAATGATGTCAATATGAATCCAAGGCAGAACTTTCAACATCACAATAATCCAAATTTATGCACCAAACACCAGTGCTGAGGAGACATAAACTGACCAATTCTATGAAGACTTACAACAACTTCTAAAACTGACACCAAAGAAAGATGTTCTTCTCATTCTAGGGGATTGGAATGTTAAAGTAGGGAGCCAAGAGATAAAAGGAACAACAGGAAAGTTTGGCCTTGGAGTTCAGAATGAAGCAGGGCAAAGGCTAATAGAGTTTTGTCAAGAGAACAAGCTGGTCATCACAAACACTCTTTTCCAACAACACAAGAGGCGACTCTACACATGGAAATCACCAGATGGGCAATACTGTAATCAGACTGACTATATTCTCTGTAGCCAAAGATGGAGAAGCTCTATACAGTCAGCAAAAACAAGACCTGGAGCTGATTGTGGCTCTGATCATCAGCTTCCCATAGCAAAATTCAAGCTAAACTGAAGAGAGCAAGATAAACCACTGGGCTAGTCAGGTATAATCGAAACCAAATCCCTTATGAATACACAGTGGAAGTGAAGAACAGATTTAAGGAACTAGATTTGGTGGACAGAGTGCCTGAAGAACTTTGGATAGAGGCTCGTAACATTGTACAGGAGGCAGCAACAAAAACCATCCCAAAGAAAAGCAATGCAAGAAAGCAAAGTGGTTGTCCAACGAGGCCTTAGAAATAGCAGAGAAGAGAATGGAAACAAAATGCAAGGGAGATAAGGAAAGTTACAGAAAATTGAATGCAGACTTCCAAAGAAAAGTAAGGAGAGACAAGAGGGCCTTCTTAAATGAACAATGCAAAGAAATAGAGGAAAATAACAGAAAAGGAAAAACCAGAGATCTGTTCAGGAAAATCGGAGATATTAAAGGAACATTTTGTGCAAAGATGGACATGATAACGGACAAAAATGATAGGGACCTCACAGAAGCAGAAGACATCAAGATGAGGTGGCAAGAATACACAGAGGAGCTATACCAGAAAGACTTGGATATCCTCGGTAGCATCTTAAAAACCAGAGACATCAACTTGCCAACAAAAGTCCGAATAGTCAAAGCTATGGTTTTCCCCGTAGTAATGTATGGAAGTGAGAGCTAGACCATAAAGAAAGCTGACCACCGAAGAATTGATGCTTTTGAATTGTGGTGTTGGAGAAGGCTCTTGAGAGTCCCCTGGACTGCAAGGAGAACAAACCTATCCATTCTAAAGGAAATTAACCCTGAGTGCTCACTGGAAGGACAGATCCTGAAACTGAGGCTCCAGTACTTTGGCCATTTCATGAGAAGAGAAGACTCCTTGGAAAAGACCCTGATGTTGGGAAAGTGTGAAGGCAGGAGGAGAAGGCGACGACAGAGGATGAGATGGTTGGACAGTATCATCGAAGCGACCAGCGTGAATTTAACCCAACTCTGGGAGGCAGTGGAAGACAGGAGGGCCTGGCATGCTCTGCTACATGGGGTCATGAAAAGTTGGACACGACTAAACGACTAAACAACAACAACAACATGTCTTTAAAACAAAATCTATAAATTTATTTGATAGGATTTGATGTACAGAAATGTATTGGTTTCCTTTATTTGTAATTGTGAATGGGGGAAAGGAGAGTGAGAAGCATATTGTTATATAAAAGGTACAACAGTGAGTTCTATGAACATCTTCAATAATTGATAGGGAACTGCTTTAAAATAAAAGAGGACATACAACAATAAAACTTCTTTATGTGTGACACAAATATAATATATAAAAGGAATCTTTCCCTCATTCTGGTGGGAGGAGAGAGCTGAAGAAAAAAAGGGAAAGAGAGAGAACATAGAGAGAAGAGGAAATGTATACATGCTAGAGCATAGGTCCTTAGCCTGTGGTTCATGGACCCCCAGTGGGGTCTTCATAGGGAAGGCTTGAAGAAATGTTATAATCTTTTGCAGTTAAAATAGCAAGA
The DNA here is from genome assembly GCF_051106095.1 of Pogona vitticeps. NCBI lineage: Eukaryota > Metazoa > Chordata > Lepidosauria > Squamata > Agamidae > Pogona > Pogona vitticeps. Next base: position 59,712,269 of record NC_135788.1, on the reverse strand, counting down.
AAGAAGGAAAGAAAGAAGGAAAGAATAGGAAATGTAGAACAAAATTTTAATTTCTCTTGCTTTTTTGATAGAAGTTGGCTTTTCTAACCTTTTCTGCCTCCATTAAAAACAAACACAAGTTAAAATCAGTTATGTAAATAACTGTTTGATAGCAAATAACTGTTTGATATTTTTGCACACAGTGAAAACGTGCAAGTGAATGACACTGAGTAGTTGAGAGACAGTGTGGCATTTCTTACTACTGCACAGACAGTCAGAAGCCGCAGAAACAGAGAGTCAGAGTCAGTTACTATCAGTGTGAGTAAGTGTTTGGACAGAGTTATTGTGCTTCTTCTTTGATTTCCGCTAACAAAACCATTTGGTTATTGTTTGGTAAAGTAACTTCTCAAAATTATTTCAGTGAATTTCATAACCATACATTTTGGCTGAGCCTTATAATGGATCTCTGTCTGAATCTGAAAAGTAAAATAACTGATGCTGTTGATGAGGGTGCATCCTCTTCAAAGCAAAATGAAGCTACTTTCAGTCATCTTAAAAAGTGTTGCCCTTGCCCACCCAGCCCAGACTGATGAGGCTTGACGCAAGAGATTGGTTAAACATGGGCTGTACTTTATTGAATGTTAACAGATTAACACAAAATTCCCTTTTCAAAAGGGGGCCTAACGTAGGGCAGAAACATGCTGTGTGCCTGGGGCTGGCCTTGCCCCAGACACAGTCCTTAACTGTTGAGTATGGAAGCTCCCCAAGGATGCAGCCTAAATGAGCCTCGGGACTGAAGACGATCTGTACCCCAGGGGACCTCCACCTCTTCTTCGTCCCAGTGCCGAAACCAGTGGGCATTCAACGCTGTGAGGTAGGATGGCTCACACCCCTATTGGGTACCCACTTGAACTCACTTTCAAATGCATGATTTCTTCCACTACCCACCACTGCATGTCTCATGCCCCCACCATCACTGAAATTTCAGACCTAAGGCCCCCTTGAATATCACACAGAATTAATGTGTGTGGATAAATGGTATCCATTTATCCGACAGACCCATGTTGGATAAATGGATACTATCACTCCAATATACCTCAGGGCACTGCATACATATGTCCAGGTGTGCCACCCAAGGCCAGTTGGGACCACTCTAGCAACCTCATCGTTGACACCACACCATGATCTGTCAATGCACCTCAGGTCACAATCAACCCTCCAGACTTGCCATGGTAGCATTGCTAACCACACAATACACAGTGCAGGGAACCAGGGTTCTAAGGCCTGCAGATTCGTTGTCACCTGCAATATAAGGGACTTGCCTTTCTGCTTAGTTAAATCATTCTCACCTAGGTGCACAACAACTATCTCAAAAGATATCTCCATGCACCCCTGAATGACCAGGCCAATAAAACCATTCCTTAAAAGTCGTCTCTGACCTCTCATTCCAATGTTTCTCAGATACCCAGGCTCAGATTCTGTCCGCAACTGGAACGGCACACAAACTATGGCTGCTCAGAACATGAAACTGTGGTTAACCAATAAAACCCAGATCCAGCCCAATGGTAGCTCCGGATCTAAAAAACGCAATGGAGAACAAGCCAGCACCAGGAACTGTGACAAGGTGTGCATGTATGTGCGGTATCTGTAGGAAGCCCATCTCCCTACCTTCCCAATCACTCTGCATTGTGATATTGCAGCAGTTGATGCTGCCCTTACCTAAAAAGAGTTGGTCCCAACTTCCGTCCCTTAATACACATTTACCAAGCACTTCAGAAGTGCTTGGGAAGTCACTCTCAAAATGATATTTAGTTAAAAGATTCCTATTGGTGGTCGGTTTTTTAAACTTCTCACTTGAAATATGATTCAGTCAACCCTTGATGATTAAATTCCCTGTGAGCTAGGAAAAATTTAATGCAATTTGCTAAGCACGTTGGACACCTTACTACTCCCTGTACCACCCCATGGCTGGTGTGCAATGTGTTCCAGCAAAAATAGTGCACATCTTTATTAAATTTGGTGCATCCTGCTAGTTCGGTACATAGCCTGTGTAGATTCAATAAGATTTTGAATTTAAATAATGCATGATTTCCTTCCTTTCAAATCAGCGTATATAAATTTTTTGGGGGGTAAAGGGTAAAAAAGTTCCCTGACTCCTGGTATAATGCAGCTCCACCTCCCTTTTCATTCTCTCTGTTCTTTTGATTGGTTTCCAGTTGCTGTATTCCAGTCGTGGGAGTCATCCCACCAAGTTTCAGCTATTCCTATCAAGTCATACTTACCCTCCTGAATTACATTTTCCAGTTCTTCTTATTTGTTTCCCATACTCCTGGCATTCGTATACAGACACCGGAGTTTGTTTGATTTGTGGCCTATTTGTCTTTGTACATTTTATGAATATTATTATTATCATTATTATTATTATTGTTATGATTATTATTGTGATCATTATTGTTAATGTTATTATTGTTGCCCTTTTGATCAGTTTGGTCCACTCCGCTTACTGTGTTTAAGGCTTCATCTACCCTTAACTCTGTGCTTGTGATCCTTCATGAGAAACTTTAAATAAATATTTAATGCACTTTAGGGTTTTAAATCATGAGTTAAATCTTGGTGGTCTACAGAAACAAAATATATTTAAAGGGTTTCTGTGGTAAAGAAAAGGTTAGGAAACACTGTGCTAGAGTACAAGTCTATGCAAGTGTGAGACTGCTGCATATGTATTTAAAAATTTTTTCCACTTCTGTGCTGTACCATCTCATCACAGTTGCCTGTGGATTCCCACCTGAAAATGCAAACAAGAAGACTGATTTCCAAAGAGAAAAAAACTGCAGAAAGCAAAGAAATGTTAAGATTTTTCTCTCAAAATGTATTAAATATAAATGTTATATAGTGAAAGTAAAATGGCTGATTTTACCTGAGTCATGTCCTGAGTGTATTCAGGTGTGGGTACCAAGGTTAAGGACTTAATGTTGTATGGCTGTATAAAATTATGTGATCTTATGTAAGTAGAAAAGGAAGTAATGTATTTTCTGATTGCTCTGAAGAATGTATATAAGTCATGTGTAAAGGGGACATTTTATCTACCGTAACTCAGATCACTTTTTTCTATGCTATGTATTGTACTATGTCATGGTATGCTGCCAGATGGTCTATTCTCTCTGTATATATGTTAATAGACTAGGTTAGAATTTTACTCTCTCAGTGTTATAGTGTCTTTGCTATCTGATGTCTCCTAACTCTGCTTATGTCCTGAGAATACACGTTTAACCAAATTTTCAGCAAGAAATTCAAACCACGGATCAACCTCTATCATTGAAAACAGGGACACCTTGATCTGGTTGCCGTAGTCACAGTTTCTCAGTGATCTAATTTGCATGTTATGCAAAAATTCATATAATAGAAATTAAGTACACCACTCTACCAATCATTGCATTTCTATCACTATATTTCTGCTTTGGTACCATTATGTGATAAGAATTGATTGGACAGGGAAACCCTTTTATTATCCCTCTATTTTATTACAATTGTTATCATTCAATTATGTACTTTTCTGCATTTTATTGTTTTATCCTATATTGTAAGCCGCCTAGAGTGGACGAGTCGCCCTGATAGGTGGGGTATAAATAAATAAATAAATAAATAAATAAATAAATAAATAAATAAATAAATAAATAAATAAAGAAAGAAAGAAAGAAAGAAAGAAAGAAAGAAAGAAAGAAAAGAAAAGAAAGAAAGGGAGGAGGTGGAGCCACGAGCAGCGAAAACAGGGGAATCCAGGAGCTCTGGATTCTCCTGGGTTTACTCCCAGACAGAGGACCCCCCTGGAGAAGGAGGGGGCGAGTTCCCATGGGAGAGTGGGGCTTGTTTGTAAGTGGGGGCTTTGGAACCAACGAATTGCAGATGGCAGTCTGTTTTTTGGAAGAGTTCCTTTCCTGCATGCAACCTGTCTCGTGAAGTCGCCATTTATGGTGAGTTAGCTGTTCGGAGGGAGAGGCATCAAGATTTATTATCTGACTGCAGAACGAAGATTAATGAACTGCTGTTAAACCACAGCAAGTAATAAGTACAAATCTGTTATTGGTAACCTGATGAGAAGGAGGTCTCAAGCGGCATAAACTTGTTGATGCCTTGAACACTGCAGTTTTCTTCATTACGCCACAGTGCAGAAATGAATCCAACTTGCTTTTCTTCTTCTCCCTTCTGAACCCTCCCCCCAGAGAAACTGGCTTCTTAGAACTCTAAATAACTCCACACAACTCAACCTAAGTAAATCTGTATCGGGCACAAGGCGGTTAATCACCCTATTACAAGACTTTAAGTGTGAATTAGCCAATAAATCACTTGGGAAATTGGAGCAATTAACCTGTTGATTGCTACGGCCATGGAAGGAGGGGGAGAATCATCATCGGAACTCTTAAGGGACTTCTTCAAGAATTCCAATTTAACATCATTAATCATTTTAAGAGGCAAATTAACGAGATCAGAATGGATCTGGACATGACTTTTTCTGCCCAGCAAGAAAAGATCGACAGCAAGGATAAAGAACTTAAATTTTCGGTGAACAGCTTTTGATGTTGGAGAAGGAGGTTGCTTCGCAGCAGGACGGAACCATCATGAAGCAGCTGCTGTCGTCGGAGACAGGCGAGGGGAAACCAGAGAGAGAGAGAAGAGAGACATTCCTATTTTTCAAAAAATGCCAAAAAAAGATGAAAGGGGGGGGGCGGGGAAGGGAGAATGTATATCAAGATTGTTCCCGGTAGGAGAAAATGTAAAGGGAGGGAATTGGGCAAAGCTGCGGGCAGAAATTCACGACCAGGGATAATACATTACCGTTCTCCAAAATCATATCACTGACTATATTGGGGGAAAATTAGTTAATCGCTTTGAAAATGTTTTTTAAAAATATTATAGATGCCATTTCAAGACTGGAAAATACTCTGTATAATGTTGACAAATTAAAAGGCCAATCCTGGTTTCACGACACTGGAGTTGAGAAATAAAAATTAGAAAGGAGAAAGTTACTTGCTGAACAAATAACAGAAATTAATTGATTGAAGATACAGTGGTGCCTCGCTTAACGAGCGCCCCGCTGAGCGATTAAATCGCTTAATGAAGGGCTCTGGGCCATCGCTGGAGCATTCGCTCAGCGATGGCCCCTATGGCGTTTTTTCGCTTTGCGATATTCGCTAAGCAATTCGCTTAGCGAATATCGCATAATGAAGCGGGGGAGAACAGGTGATCGGTGGTTCCAAAATGGCCACCGGAAGGTCCGTGCTGCATTTTCGCACCCTGCCCTCGCTTACCGAGGGCGCGAAAATGGCGGCGCTATGGAGGAAGATCGCTTAACGGTGAGTTTTAAAGCCATAGGAACGCATTGAACTGCATCACCTGCAGTTGGTGAAAAGGAGATGTAGAGCTGGGTGTCATCGGCATATTTATTTATTTACAATATTTTATTTATTTATTTACAATATTTTTTAGCCGCACCATTGCCAGTGGCTTCTGGGCGGCGTACAACATTAAATGACACGAAGCCCCACATCCCCTAATGACCCCACCCAGTGGCCTCATATAGATGTTAAACAGCATTGGGGAGATAATCGACCCCTGTGGAACCCCACAATTGAGACTCCACAGGGCTGAGACGCTCCCCCCAAGCTGAACTCTCTGGGGATGGTCCCCCAAGAAGGAACGGAGCCAGGCAAGTGCCAAGCCACCAATTCCCAACTCAGAGAGCCTCCCCAGGAGGATACCGTGGTGATGCTGTCCTTTCCCTTCAGCGTTGCCTGGGGGCCGTACTGCAATGAATGCAGGAGAATGGACTGAGGCTGAATCCGGATAAGACGGAAGTTCTGAGGGTGGGTGCCCCCGTGGTAGGTGGCTTGGGTGGCTCTCTCACATTTGGGGGGACCACCTTGGCCGCGAAGAGTGGGGTCCGCAGCCTCGGCATATATTTGGACCCGACGCTCACCATGGAAACTCAGGTGGTGTCGGTAGTCCGCACCGCATTTTTCCATCTTTGGCGGATTGCCCGGCTGCGACCCTATCTTGACATGGGGGCGCTCACAACTTTGGTGCATGCGCTCGTAATCTCAAGATTAGATCACTGTAACGTGCTCTACGTGGGGCTGCCTTTGAGGCTGACATAGAAACTTCAGGTGGTGCAGAATGCGGCGGCCAGTCTCCTTACAGGAGTGAGAAAATATCAACACATCTCTCCAACGCTGGCCGCATTGCATTGGCTGCCCATCTGTTTCTGTGTCAACTTCAAAGTTTTAATGCTTACTTATAAGGCCCTAAATGGTTTAGGACCTCGATATTTGGCGGAATGCCTCCTCCCACCAAGGTCTACCCGGATCACCCGCGCGAGTCAGGAGGTGAGGCTGAGGAGCCTGACGCCCAGAGAGGCCCGGAAGGAGAAGACACGAAACCAGGCCTTCTCGACGGTGGCTCCTCGCCTCTGGAACAATCTCCCTCCAGTGATTCGCGCGGCCCCCACGCTGGGCACCTTTAAAACCCAATTAAAAACATGGCTGTTTATTCAGGCCTTCCCTCCAGCCAACTCTTGATTTTTTCTTACTTTTCCTTTTTATCTTTACTGCTGTTCTTGTTTGATTATTATGTATTTGTCTATTTTTTATTATTTGATTTTATATTTGGAAGCCGCCTAGAGTGGTCCGGTGGGCCAAATAGGCGGGGTATAAATAAAATAAAATAAAATAAAATAAAATAAATAAATAAATAAATAAATAAATAAATAAATAAATAAATAAATAAATAAATAAATAAATAAATAAATTTCTATGGCTTTTTTATTTCCGTTTAGCGATGTTTCGCTATAGCGAAGGTTAATCCGTTCCGGATTAACCTCGCTATGCGAGGCACCACTGTATATAAGCAAATTCGGCCATATATGAAATTTGAGGCTAGACGATGATGAATAATAATATTAGGTGTTTTGTTTTGAGGCACCTATATGGGAATATCAAATATGTGTGAACTTTAAGAGTGCTTAGGCTTACGAGATATAAAAATGGAGATCATCGTGGAAGGAATAGGCCTGTTTGGATATTATGTTAGATAAGTAATTTTTAAGAGGAAATGAGAAATGTTTATGATGAGAGTCAGATGGATGGAATGCAGATGAGGGAATTTATAATATCTTTTTTATAGAGTTAGGATGTTTAGACACTTTATTAGACATATAAAATAGGGATGTGGAATATAGCATGTGCAGATGCACATGGATATATTATTTCTGTAATCAGAAGTTGTATAATAGTCAAGCTGGTATGGGAAATGCCTCCCCACTGTATGTTTTGTTAGTCTTGTATGTTTTGTTAGTTTCTTTGTGTTATTGTTTTGTAGGTATTTCTGGTTTGTTTTTTGGTTCTTTTTTGTATTTGTCTTTGTAGGTATGTATGTCACAAAAAATAATAAAATGTTTTTTTAAAAAAACAAAAACAAACAAACAAACATTCAGATCTTTGGTCTGTCATGGAGCTTACTGAATGACCTTGGGCACCAATATCACACAACCAAAGCTACCCTATAGTGTAGATTTAAATGATAAAAAGGAAACCTTCTTCCATTATACTGCTCCCAGTGTCATTGCTGGTATAAAATAACAATAGTGGCCTTGGTCTTACAAAGGGATTCTGGATCTCTGTGGTGTTTTACTGGTGAAAAAACATAACATATATATGAGAACGCAACAGTGAACATTCACAGATAACATTGTGGTATATAATTGACAGGAAAAAATGAAGAGGAAAGAGAGACAAGCACCTGGGATTGCAGAGAGGGGGAGAGGTCTAATTTCTTTCCTGGATTGAGATTAAAATTAATCTTTGTCACCAGCATGTACCTTTCACTGATGAATTAATTAGCACCACACTTACAACATATCCATTTTTTAAAGTACTTTACTACAATTGATTTCAAATGTATTGCTCTGTTTTTCTGGAATGCCACTTCAGTACACTCAAAATATTTTTAATTGGTTAAATAATTAATAAATCAAAGGCTGCTGTCCTAGGCAGAAGCTCTCAGTTATTACAACATTTTCATCAAAAATAATATTGGCTTTCAAAATATTAACTAAATATGAAAACAAAGGGAATAATGTTCAGTAGGAACCCCTTATCCATGGGATCGGTATCCACTGATTTACTCATCCATGGTCTGAAAATATTAAAACTATTAAAATAAATAAATAAGTATAATGATGAACTTACGAGAACTAGTAAATAGAGCTCATCCAGCACCGAGCACAGCAGATGGAACGTTGGGTGCTGCACTACTCTGATTTATATTCCAGAGAGAATGTAGTAACCAAAGAGGCATTAAATAACATTGAGTGCCTGCCTGTCTTGGAAGAGTTGGACAGAGAACCAACTTTAACAGAAACAAAAATGGCCATGGATTCCCTCACCTCCGGCAAGGCACCTGGGAAAGATAACATCCCTGCTGAAGTGCTGTAAAGAGATTATCACCACCGAGCTACATGAAATCTTTTGTCATTGCTGGAGGAAAGGTGGAGTACCACAGGACATGAAGGATGCAAACATTGTCACATTGGATAAGAACAAAGGAGACAGGGGCAACTGCAATAACTACCGTGGCATCTCTCTTCTCAGCATTGTAGGGAAGCTACTTGCCCGTGTTGTGCTGAAGAGGCTCCAGGTGCTTGCAGACAGAGTCTATCCAGAATCACAGTGTGGATTTTGAGCTAATAGATCCACCACTGACATGGTATTCTCCCTCACACAGTTGCAGGAGAAAAGTAGGGAACAACAACAGCCAATCTTTGTGGCCTGCACAGCTATCACAAAGGCCTTTGATTTGGTTAGCAGGGTTGGCCTTTTAAAAATACTTCCCAAGAATTGATGTCCACCTCAGCTCCTTAACATCATCAGGTCCTTTCATGAGGAAATGAAGGGCAGTGTAGTTTTTAGAGCACTGGCTCAGCCTGAGATCCCTCTGACATCTGAATTTCAGTGAAACAGGGCTGTGTCCTCACGCGACTCTGTTTGGAATCTTTTTTGCTGTCATGCTGAAGCATGCCTTTGGAACTGCAACAGAAGGTGTCTATTTCTGGACTAGATCAGATGGAAAGCTCTTTAATCTCTCTAGATTGAGAGTGAAGACCAAAGTCCAGCTGAAATTCATGCGGGACTTCCTCTTCGCCAATGATGCAACTGTTGTAGTCCATTCTGCTGAAGACCTCCAACAACTCATGAATTGTTTTAGCAAGGCCTGCCAAGACTTTGGATTAACAATAAGCCTAAAGAAAACACAAGTCATGGGCCAGGGTGTGGACTCTATTACCATCTCCACACAAGAATTGGAGGTTGTTTGTAACTTTGTGTACCTTGCCTCAACAATCTCTGACACTCTCTTCCTTGATGTAGAGCTGGATAAAGGCATTGGCAAAGCAGCTACCATGTTCTCAAGCCTCACAAAGAGAGTATGGCTTAATAAGAAGCTGATGCCATATCCCAAGATCCAGGTCTATAGAGCCCGTGTCCTGAGTACACTCCTCTTCTGCAGTGAGTCCTTGGCATGGCAGGAGAAGAAGCTGAACATGTTCTATATGTGTTGTCTCCAATGCATTTTTGTTATCACCTGGCAGGACAAAGTTCAAAATAGAGTAATCCTAGAATGAGCTGGAATTTTTAGCATATATACATTACTGAAACAGCGACATTGGTTCAAGCATGTCATGAGAATGACTAATGATCAGATTCCAAAAGATTTCCTGTATGGAGAATTCGTGCAGGGAAAGTGCCCCAGAGGGAAACCACCTGTGATACAAGGATATCTGCAAGCGGGATCTGAAGGCCTTAGGAATGGACCTCAACAGATGGGAAACTTTGACATCTGAGCTTCCAGCCTGGAGGCAGGCAGTGCATCATGGCCTCGCCCATTTTGAAGAGATACTTGTCCAGCAGGCTGAGGCCAAGAAGCAGTCCCGAAACCAGCAAAATCAGGGTGCTGGGCTGGGGACAGATTGTATTTGTCTTCAGTGTGGAAGGGGTTGTCACTCTTTGAATGGGCCTTCTCAGCCACACCAGATGTTGTTCCAAAACCTCTATTCAGAGCATGTTCTCATAGTCTCTCGAGACTGAAGGTTGCCTAATCTAAAGTCAACAGAGGAAGCCAGAATCCATACTACGTATAGTGTCTGGTACTGAAACAGCATTCTGTATTGTTCGGCATCTGAGGATGGGGCTTGGAATCTATCCACTGCAGATACGAGGGTCTTACTGCATTTCAAGAATATTAAAATCAATAGTAGCAAAGCTAGTTAGTCACATCAGTAAAATGACTACATGTTATTTTTTTTAAAAAAACAGTTAAGCATTAACCTTTTTCCCTGGCAGTGAAAAGCCGGTACAGGTGTGCATTTTTTTTTCAAGGAGATAGTTCTACAAATAAGATCACAATTTGTGTCTCTGGCAGTTGTAATCTAACATCAGAAACTACAAGTATACTGATGCTGTCTTCTGATTACCATCCTTTATGTTTTGCTGTACATAGAGTTTTATATATATATATTATAGAATCCTTCTAACTATAAAAAGGGTGACATGGTGAAATTCTATGTAAAACCTGGTCAAAGGACAATGATGTGATGTACTTTTGTACTTTATGGTCCACCCCAGGTAACACTGCAGCATAACCTTGCTAGACATTGCATTTTGATATAGGGCATCATTGCAAGTATAGATAAAATAAACTGCAACATAAGCTTTGCTAGTATCAGCATCTAAAATGATAAATTTGCTATACAATTCTATCCACCGCAATGAAATCTTCACTAGTGCTGTCGGATCACCTCATTCAGTGGGTTTACTTCTAAGTAAGCAATGGTTTCCCACACCCTTTTTAGGAAATCAAAGACTGAAGCTCACATTTTGTGTTTACTTAGGGTAGAAGTTAAAGTGCAAAAAAATTGTATTTTATGTACTGATCTCATATTTAATGAAAGTGTTTTCCTACATTTTCCCCCTATCTGATCAAAGAGTTTTCTTTTCAGACAGTTTTTTTCTGAGTAACTGGTTGCCTAAGAAATATGCTGCTGGTTTATAATTTGCTTTGTTTTGTTTTCCCCCTCCCCTTCCAGTTTTCATATTATTTGCTTTTTATATTGTAAGCCATCTGGGTCCACAGAAAGGAAGCCCTAGAGCAATTCCACCAGGGTTTCAATAGCTATCATCTGAACATCAGCCCTATTCATACAACAGGTGCATTTTCTTGGTACTACCGTAAAGCTACAAAATGAACATCTTAGCACCATACTGTATTAAAAATCCACTGACTGATATAACCAAATGCATGCCTCCAACTTCCATCCTGAATACACCACTAAATCTATCGTTTGCAGCCAAGCCCTCAAGTACAGTCGCATCTGCTTGGAACCACAAGACAGAGACTCCAAACTTAAGGATTTACAAAATGCATTTCTCAAACTACAATACCCATACAATATTGTTAAAGAATAAATTAACTGGTCAAGATGAATACCGCTAAGCAGTATTTTGCAAGGCAGACCCAGAAGAGAAATAACTGAACACCATTAATTGTCACTTTCAGCCCACAACAGAGACCATTTACATGCATCATAAGTGATCTCCAACCCATTCTTGACAAGAATACTTCACTGCCCCAAGCAGGCCTATACTTGCTTACAGACAAGCACACAATCTCAAGCAACCTTTGACACAAAATAAGTTACACAACACAGATAGAGTGATAGGGACTATACCCTATTACAAACTCAAATGCCAGCATTTACTCTGCCCTATATCATTACAGGACCCAACAATGTCACACACAACATCAAGGACACATTTGCTTGATCCTTTGCTAATATGGTCTATACCAACTTTTGCCTACAATGCCCCTCTGCACTCTACATAGGAGAAATGGGACAACCTCTACACAAAATTAATGGACAAATGGACAAAAGATCAGACATCAGAAATCACAATACACAGAAATCTGTCTCAAATACCTTCAGTCTACCAGGATACTCTTCACAGGATCTGAAAGTTTCTCTTATTTTGAGAAGAAAAATTACAGAACAAGAATCCAGAGGAAAACATCTGAGATAAAATACATACGCTCAATATCCATCTCAATGGATTATATATTAGCCAAGGTTTCGTAAACCATTACCAAGTGTGAAATACTATAATAATTATGTTGTCAGCTGCTGTCATTTTTCATAGCTAGGTTCTTTCCCAATCATAGCCATCCTTACAGAACAAGCTTCAAAGGTAAAGTCTCTCTAAGTGCATGCCTGACAGTGACTCTGCTCCTCTCTGCACAGGGCTCCTTCTCCTCCACATACCCACAGCAATTGTTTTCAGCCCCTCATTACCACATGTTGTTTCTGCTGTTATTTTCTATAGTTTGAGGTTCCTTATCCACGAATCATTGTTGCTGCTTACAGAACAAAACTCAAAAGAAAATAACTGAGTATCACACAGGGGGTTTAAGTCATTGATGTTGTTACATACTGTCAAGTTTTAAATGACTTATAAAGACCCTAACAGAGTTTTCAAAGTGAGATATTTAAGGAGTGGTTTTACCAGTTCTACTTGTGATGAGCTTGGTTATGAAAGTTCATGGAATAATTTACTGATGGGATTTGTGATCACAAAGTTAGCCAGAATGAATTCATCAGTTTTCTGTGTGTGAGTTGAGAGTGGAAATTTCCAAAGTTGATTCCTAGCTGTACAACTGTACTGTCCAGCATGGTCTTATCATGTAACTAGGCAACCTGGCTAGTACAGAGTAACTTTCCCTAAGCCTCATGGGAACAAGAAAGAAGGAGATTCTACCACGAGGGAGATGGAAGATGGATGCCAACATACAGGACTCAGCATGGACTATCTAATCCAAAGGACAGTAAGACTGAGTTTTTCCTATTGAGAAAGTTTACTTTGGATTTTCCAGAAGCCTGATGGAATGTTGTTTTGATGATGGACACTAGGACTTGTAAGTTGTTTTAAGATATAGTTTTTCCTGAGGCCGGAGGGGAGGTTTGCCCCCCTCTTTTCTTTTTTGTTAGCTAGACGTTTTCTTATTTTTTGTTTGTTTCAGAGGAATGCTATCTCCTATCAATGGGGATGGGATTGGAAATTGTAAATATGCTTTGCTATGCTTTGCTTAAACTGATTTCTCATAGAACTATATTTTTCTAATAAAAAATGAATATGCCTAACCTCTGTAAGTTAGCTTCTTGAATAGACACAAGCTGTTATAAATAATTGGCTTATCCAAATTGAGGTATTTTACAAGGCCACGTAACTTAACACTACCAATTTGGGTCCAACTGATTTATGAGTGCTAGAAGGATGGAATTCCCTGGTACTCACGTGTGTGGTTTGGTTCTCAATAAAATCGGTCAGACTTGGTGCCAGAGTAAATTTTAACTACTCTAAGGTAAAACTTAAGGACCCAGTTTGCCTGGTAAAGGAGCGATTTACTTTGGAACCTCTCTGCCCGTGGCTGAGCAATTTCTTAGGAAATTGACTTTGCTGGCACTACTCACCAAGTCATTTCCCATGGCCAAGTGGAGGTTTAATCTCTCTTCTCCTGAGTCTTAGTCTTTTACTCTATCCACTATATCACATTGGGAACTCATTACTAAGTCATTTATTTATTTATTTATTTATTTATTTATTTATTTATTTATTTATTTATTTATTTATTTATTTATTTATTTATACCCCGCCTATCTGGCCCACCGGACCACTCTAGGCGGCTTCCAAATATAAAATCAAATAATAAAACATAGACAAATACATAATAATCAAACAAGAACAGCAGTAAAGATAAAAAGGAAAAGTAAGAAAAAAATCAAGAGTTGGCTGGAGGGAAGGCCTGAAAAAACAGCCATGTTTTTAATTGGGTTTTAAAGGTGCCCAGCATGGGGGCCGCGCGAATCGCCGGAGGGAGATTGTTCCAGAGGTGAGGAGCCACCGCCGAGAAGGCCCAGTTTCATGTCTTCTCCTTCCGGGCCTCTCTCAGAGTCAGGCTCCTCAGCCTCACCTCCTGACTCACGCGGGTGATCCGGGTAGACCTTGGTGGGAGGAGGCATTCCGCCAAATATCGAGGTCCTAAACCATTTAGGGCCTTATAAGTAAGCATTAAAACTTTGAAGTTGACACGGAAACAGATGGGCAGCCAATGCAATGCGGCCAGCGTTGGAGAGATGTGTTGATATTTTCTCACTCCTGTAAGGAGCCTGGCCGCCACATTCTGCACTACCTGAAGTTTCTGTGTCAGCCTCAAAGGCAGCCCCACGTAGAGCGCGTTACAGTGATCTAATCTTGAGTTAAGTCATTAAGTCATTACTGGTTGTGAAATGTCACAATGATTCACATAATTTGCAACTTGAGTCTGTCCACCACTGTGTCTTTTATCTTAGAGCCCTGTGTGAATATTTTGCCATATAGTCACTGTACTCTCACTCTTACTTCTGAAGAAGTAGAGTTGTTCCACAAAGGCTCACATTAAAATAATCCTTAAGGTGCCACCATGTCTTTATTTTCTTTATTTTTTGCTTTTGTTATATGTTGCGTTTCTTGTTGATACATTTTAATTGTGTATAGCATTGCTATTTAGTGTGGCTGCATGTGGTGTGTGTGTCTCTGTGTTCGTTGCTTTATAATTTTGAAAGTCTAAGGCCCCCAAATACTCACTAGGGAAGCAAACTGAGAAACAGTAGTAATCTTGTTTCTTGCAAAATAATTTGGTATAAAAGTAAATGAATCTTTTAATTTGTATATCTACTTCTACAAGTGTTAAGATTTAGTTTATAAAAAAGGAATGCTGGTAATCCTGGTCAAGTAATTATGTAAAACAAAACCAGGTGACATAGCTAGACTTGATATAGAACCTGGGCAACCAAGTAATATGGAAAGCCTATTTTCTGATGATAACTAACATTGCCAGTTACTATGAGTATTTGATCATCCTTTGAGCAAAACTGTGGCTCAATTGTTTGGTTGTACAATGCTCTTTTATATCTAGGCATATTGACATGTACCTCTAACTAATGGTGTTAATATGTGCTAATGTATATGTTTTTTAATATCACTGTAAGTCTTGGCCAGTTAAATAAATCTAGAGTTCCATATGCAGTCTCCTGTGTATGCATGTGGGATCTTTTTTTGAGGGGAAAGGATCAGTTTTCGGTCCCTAACTGCTGAAGAGGAGGAGGAAAAACAACACCTCCATGTACAAAAGAATTCACATTTGGATTCCTTCTCTTTCTCTCTCCTGAGAAGCTATTCATTGTGCTAAACTGGCCTCACCACAAATCCAATGGCTAGGACAGTTTGCAGGACTCTAATGCGATATTTAAATACTGATATATGTAATCCTTTTTAAGGATTTCAGCATGGCATGAAATTATGCAAAGGAATGAATTCTTGTTATTCACTGTCAAGTCAAAATTAAGTTACAGCAACCATAATAAGGCTTTTAAGGTGAGTGAGATTCTTGAGGAGTAGCTTTACCAGTTCCATACCCCCAGTGAGTTTCCATTGCTGAGAGGGGATTCATCACTCTATCCACTGCTACATACTGGGTATCCTGAACACTGCTAAATTGTGGCCAACACCCTCCCCCCAAATCTACATTGTTGTGCGCGAACAGCCTTTTTGTACTCATCAATTTGCTACTCATATTGATAAATGGGGAAGGGGGTAGAAGTGGCTGATTTTTATTCCTTGAGCATTTCTGTTTAAAGCATCCTTTGTTCATTATATGCTGAAGAAAGTAAGGATTCTTATTGCACTTCCAGATGGAAGGATTTATGAGCATTGTGAAGGTAAATTGAATCTGGTATCAGTTTAGAAAAGAACTGCTCCCCATTTTGTTTGTTGGTAATGGCATGAGTAGTAAATGTAACAGAAAACAAACTGTTAGTAACAGCATACATTCATGCTTGTTACATCTTTTACTAGACCTTTCTTTCTTGGTGTTAATATCAGAAGGAAGCTGAAATTTAGAAAAATCTCTCTCCCCTGCACCGTTGCTAGATGAGACTAAATTATGCAAAAGCAGTACATAGTATTATACTATCAAAACCATAGTGTCTTTCCCCTTCTTAACAATAACAGAAACATTACTCAATAACATAACGGCCAGAATCCAACTGTATATTGACACTGGTATAAACAGTGGCATATCTCATAATGGCAAATAGCCTCTAATTAACATGTCCCTCATTAAAATCCTGGTTGTACACATAACTGGCATGAAATTAAGAATTCTGTTAAGAATTCAATCATTAGTGGGTATTCACCACTTCAGCTTACATCAGTACATTTATAGGGACTTAAACATTCAATTGAGTTCTGGTTAATTACATTGGTAGGTGTGACTATTGGCCCCATGTCATTCCTGTCACTCATGTCCAGATCTCCTTTGCATGAGCCTATGGGAGGAGTGGAGGGGCGGAGTCAGCCAATACAAGAAGCTGTGGCAGAGTGAGAGTGGCAGTTAGAGAGAATGGAAGATAGCAGTTGGAAATAAGATAGACAGTTGAAAAGAAGATCAAGAGAGATAGAGAGATAGTCAGAGAGAATAAGAAGAGGGATAGAGATAAGCTGGCACAGATAAACATATACATAGATAGAACAGGTGGTGGCAAAAGATATATGATATTGATTTGATTGTATGAAAGGAATAAATAACATGTGATTCCAATATAATTTAATACACTTCAATAAATCAATTCTGTTGGCATCAAGTGTCTGAATAAAGTCTTTTACGTTGTGGATAATGGAAATCCACTGGTGGCAGTGAAAAAGAGAAGTAACTTCTCAATTGATATCTGCTGGTGAGAGGACGGCGTGAGCCTTTGTTTGGTAAAGCAAGGGTCATGTGGTAAATGTCACAGTAGGTAACCATATACAGTACCAGTATCTTTGAAACTAGTATCATTGTAAAGAATATTGTTACTTTGTCCATTCACCAACAATAGATAATCATGTAAATTTTGGATCACTTTTATTTCATGCTCCTTTCTGCAGTGCTCAGAAATTAATGCCCACTAAAATACACAAAATGGTTGTTGTGACCTTTTAAATGACAATGATCGATAATAATCAAGGTTCTTGTGGTCTTCAGCAAAAATGAAGTTTAAATATTATTATTATTATTATTATTTATTGGACTTATATACCGCCCCATAGCGCTGCAAGCACTCTCCGGGCGGTTTACAATTTTAATTATAAAGGCTACACATTGCCCCCCCAGCAAGCTGGGTACTCATTTTACCGACCTCGGAAGGATGGAAGGCTGAGTCAACCTTGAGCCGGCTACCTGGGAACTACCAGGTATTTCTTTGCCTGCCTAGCCTGGAATAACGAGACAAGACACAATAAAGTGGGTTAAACCACGGCCACAACTTTATTAACTTATTAACACGTTAATTTCCCCTATTTTAAGGGGACCTGCCATAGTGCAAAACATGTCATTGACATTGTCAAACTTACTTGACATGTCATTGACATTGTCAGTCTTACTTGACCAGTCCAGACCTTTCCCCGATGACAGCCTGCCACAAATGGGGGTGCTGTTCTCCATATCCACCCTCTCTTAGCCATACTCACCAGAGGCTGGCCTATAGCCTAGCCTCGGGACCCCAATTGAACTGCTTCCCCTGGGGTCCCCGTATTTCCCCTTCCCTCAGCAGAACCTCTCTTACTGCAATTCTGAGAGGAGGGATGTCCCACTGGGTGTATCCCCTGTAAATCTCCTGCTCCTATCCTGCTTTGCACTACCCGCCATGGCATGGGGCTACTCGGTATGCCCTGAGCCCCCCACCAAGCCGAAAATATAAGCCTTAAGGCCCTCTTACACATCACAAAGAAACAAATCTAGCCCTAGATAAGATAAATGCACATTGTCTTCTTTATATGACTCTGGGCAACTAACTCTAATATCAGGATCCCAAATAACTGAGCCCCCTTGGAGAAGGGGTGGAGCAATGGCGGTGAGAACAGGGGAATCCTAGAGCTCTGGGAACCTCTGTGTTTATTCCAAGTCAGTGAACCTCCCAGGTGATGGGAGCAAGTTTTCTACAGAAGAGTGGGCTTGCAGCAAGTAGGGATTGGAACCTCTGAATTTCAGATGGCGGTCTGTCTTTGGAAGAGTTTCCTTCATATTCAGGAACCAGAGAGTACGCTGCTCAACTCAACAATGGAGGACTACTTTAAGAATGCTTTACAGGAGTTCCAAATGAATATTGTTAATTACATGATGGCTCAGATCTCTGAAGTTAAGGTGTTGTTCCCAGGATGGAATGGAAAATAAAAGGATCTGAAGACGCCAGACCAGTCTATTGAAGCAGAGGCAGCACCAGAAAGAGTGACATTATCTGTGGTTAGGAAGGAGGGTAAAACCCCCAAATCATTTCCACCAAGGTGAATTAACGTGATGTCAGGGGGCACATCTGGAGTACCCTGGGACACCAGTTCTACTAACTCATCCCAGAGCATGCCTCTCTGGCCCCTCCACTCCAACATGGCCCACGCGCCAGGGCCCAAGTTACAGTCCCAACTGGATTGCTCCGCATACTTTGCTGCCCAGAACATGTAGCTGTGGCTGTATAAATGCACTCAAACTCAGGTCAGCAAATTCCTTGAACCTAAAACAATAAGAACACAAAAACCGAGGCGGGGCTTTGTTGCAGTGCTACCAGTAGCTCCAGAGAAGAGCTCTCTCTGAAAAAACTTGAACCGTCCGGTCTGGGATCCCCTTTTTGAAATGGGGATCGAAGGAGAGTCTAGGAGAAGTCTCTCTGAAGCAGATGGTGAGCAGAAGAAGGAGAAGAAAGGGATGCAAACCCGGACTTCTTCCCTCTGAAGAAATCACCCAGCAGGGATCGGAGCGGGTGCCATATTTGGCACAGAGCCGTGAGTAACCCTTTATCAGGGGAGAGGAGAACAACCAATATAAGCTTAAAATATATAACAACTAAGTAAGTTGAAGCCTTTGATTTATGAAACAGCCCCATTAAGCTGAAAATAAGAATGAAAATATTTGGCTGAAAGAAGAAAAGCAGCAGCGAGCCTATCTTATCAGTCTGCCTCAAAAGCGAAACTAACTCTCCTCCCGAAGTGAACTCTTAATATAGCAGGCTGATTTTAAAGCCAAGAGCGTGAGATGGAAAAATAAATCTTATGTTTCTGGAAAAGAATCCCAGACGGTTCTAATACCATCAGACAGGATTTAAGAGACATGAGTTTTGTGAATGCAGTTTGGCTGGGACATATTTCTCTTTGCCTTTTCCTGGACTCTGTGAACTGTTAATAACAGAATCTGGTTGTTTTCTGGAGAAGAAAGAAGGAGCTGGCGTGGTCGACTGGACTGAGGAACATCAAGGGGTTAAAGGAAAGTAGTAGTATACTTTATTACGGTCAAAGACCAGTAAAATCAAATCAAAATAAAATAAAAAAGGTAAAGGTAAAGGTTCCCCTTGACAATTTTTGTCCAGTCGTGTCCGACTCTAGGGGGCGGCGCTCATCCCGCTCTTCAAGCCATAGAGCCAGCATTTTGTCCGAAGACAATCTTTCCGTGGTCACATGGCCAGTGTGATTTAGACACGGAACGCTGTTTACCTTCCCACCGAGGTGGTCCCTATTTATCTACTTGCATTTTCATGCTTTCGAACCGCTAGGTTGGCGGGAGCTGGGACAAGCGACGGGCGCTCACTCCGTCGCGTGGATTCGATCTTACGACTGCTTGGTCTTCTGACCCTGCAGCACAGGCTTTAAAGTAGGGCAAGGTAATAAAATTCCATTAAAGCATGATAAAACAACCCCTTCTTTCCAATTAATAACATAATATATCCTTAGTATAGGTAAAACCTCAGGCAGTGTTATATTAAAAACATATTGTCCATCTAAAATCACCTACCCAAACATCTGTTTATGAATAACCATTGCTGCAGCACAGAATTTGGCCACTTGTCTTGTAATATAAGACTCTGTGAACTGTTAATAACAGAATCCAGTTGTTTTCTGGAGAAGAAAGAAGGAGCTGACGTGGTTGACTGGACTATGGAGCATCAAGGGGTTAATGGAAAGATCATAAGACAGGCTTCAAGGACAACTATTGGACAGTTTGAGACTCTGTGATTGTTGTTTTGTTTGCGGACTGCGTGTGAGACTGATAACAGAAGCTTGCTAAACTCTGGAGAAGAAGAAATAATTGTGCCACGGTTCTATTTGATTTTGAATTTGCTGGGTTAAAAGTTGATTTTTATATTATGATATTTGGATAAAGATTGGAGGGAGATCTAAGGGGAGGTTTATGACTAGGTGTTTGAATTGTTGATAAAATTGTGGAAACTGTTGAAGGATATATAAGGGGTGATCACTGTGGTTAAGGGCATAGTATTACTTATACAAACCCCATTCATTGATAAGCCTGAGATGGCCTCCAAAAAGTTAAGACAACAAATGGAGACTTGGTCTGTTCAATCCCAAAGTTTTGGAACAGTGGTACAAGAAATAGAAAAGGAATGGCAGATTACTATGCAAAAGATAATAATAACAGGGTTTCAGCAAGTGCATGAAGGTCTTAGCAAAATAGAAGATCTGATGAAAGTGATGAAAGAGGGGACATTAGATGCCAAACAAAACTTAAATGAAGCTGCACAAACTTTAGAACCGTCTTTATTGGGCATGACACAGGTAACATAGATGGGATAGAGAGTTATCCAGTGACCTATGCAGCTTCCAAAATTAAAAAGCATTATGTTAAAAATCTCAAGAAAGGGACATTGAAAGAAGAGAATCTTATTGTGAAAATAAGGGAAGTGACAAAAATGGATATTCTGTCAGATGGGCTTAAAGACTGTTCAATTCAAAAGGAAACTGAACGATGGGATGTATTGTATAAATGGCTGCAGTTACCAGATAGTGTTAGAGTAACATAGAATTAAACTAAAATTAAATGATAAGATGAAAGCAGGAGGGTAATCAAACTGTGAAAAAGCAAAAAGTTGATTTGTTATTGTAATATGAATTGATTGGATGATGGTATACTCTGTGTTCTCCGATCCCCCTAACCTTTTCCCCCTCTTCCCTATTCCCCCTTACTTTTTGTATTCCCTACCCTGTCCTTAAATAAATACTTAAATAAAAAAAGAACACAAAAACCAAACGCCAGCACCTACACTGTGGCAACAGTCGAACGCAACCCCAGAATCTGATGGAGGACCATCGTCCAACCTTCTTAACTTCCTCGATGCCGTATCCCATAGCAGCCGCTGTAGACGATGTCCCTAAACAAAATGAATGGGTGCTAAATCGTCATCCTTGTATCCCAGCCTTTCTTAAGGCCTGAGACGTGACCTTCCAAAAACAAATCCTTATGCCTCAAAAAAACCCTCCTTCCTCATCACCTCTTAACCGTATGTATTCTATCGCCGCCTTAACAGGGCAAATTGTCTCCATGGAACGTTATCCTGTTACTATAATTTGGTCTTTTCCCATCTGATCAGTCTTGGATCTCCTAAGATGAATCACGACTTGCTTATCCGCAATTACCACATCCTTCCTCTGCAAAGAGGATAGAGATGTATCACTCTGTCCTGCTGCCACCAGCTCACTAAGAGCCAAAAGGTAATAAGTGTTGCTGCCTTAAAAAGGCTCACCTGAAATTGATCACTGCCTCCCAAACAGTCCCTAGCCGGCCTAAGATTTCTGGTGATATTGGCGGGTACATATCTCTGACACCCAATCTTTCTCGGCTCCAACCTTCCAACATTTTTCTAATGTGAAATGCTCCAGTGGTGTCCTGGTAACCTTGAGCTTTGGCATAGAAAGCTAATGCAGACATTCACCCTTGTATAGGTCTGGAAGCCAAGCCTCTCCAGTGCAAATGAACATAAAATTGCACCAAATAATCAGCTGGGGCAGGCCAGACTTGCCCCAGTTCTTCAACCTGACAGAACGAGAAAAATTCATTCCATGCCACCTCATAATGATGACAAGTGCCGGGGGCCACAGCCAAGCTCATAGCTCTATTTGCTTTTACCCTCCAAGACTCCACACCTTATCTGGTAGGACCTCCGGGTATGATCGTGCCCCTGGAGCCAACACCCTGAACCAGTTGATCTGTTGATGGGACAGAGTGTCAGCCAAAGCGTTGTCAACTCCAGAGACATGTTTGGCATGAAAAACTTTCATAGCGTCACAAAACCTTCACAAAAAGGCTCTGCCCAGAGCGACAACTTTACATGCAAAGTTCAAGTGTCTGACCAGAACCTGCAGCTCCCTTAAAGTAACCTTGCCTTGTGCTAGCATGGCCTTAAGGTGCTGAGTCAAATCTATTATCTTGTTCTCAGGCAGTTGGCTGGACTGCCTAACAGTATCTAACTCCATCCACAAAATAGTCAGAACTGGGTAAGGACCCTCTGTTTTTTTCTTCCTCCAAGGGAACACCAAGCTCCTCAGTGAGCTCCCAAAAGGCATTCATAAGGGAGGTGCCCTGTCTCATACGAACTGCAGTGTCAAACGATGTACAGTGGTGCCTCACACAACAATGTTAATTGATTCCAAAAAAATCAATGTTGTGTGAAACATCGTTCTGTGAAACACCATTTCCCATAGGAATGCATTGAAAACCGGTTAATCCGCTCCAATTGGAACAGATTGCCGTCTTTAAGTGAAAAAACCCATAGGAAACATCGTTGAGTGAAACAATGTTTCCTCCATTGGAATGTATTGAAGCCGACTCAATACATTTCAATGGCTTTGCGAAGTCCTTTTTCGCTCCTGTAAAAGTGCCTTACAATGTTTGGAACAGGTTTTAAATGCTTGCAATCGTTCGCCCACCTCCTGAACCCTATGCAAACTTAATTTGATGTTGTTCTGAGTCGTCTTTAATTTTTGGTGATTTTTTGAATTTTCTCTCATTGGAATGCATTGGACGGAAAGTCCATTAGCTACCAGCTCAGTAATGCCACCTGGTCCAGCCCACTTGTGCTACCTCCAATCAAATTAATCAAAATACTATATGCTGTTTATCTGTTTATTTATTAATTTATTTATTTTTTGTAAATACAGGGAAGGTGTGGGGCTGGGGTAGGGGTGGTTCTCCTCTACCTCTCTCTCTTTTATTTATTTAATTATTCATTTATTTTTATTTTATTTTTGATAGGAAAGGGGGGTTAGAAGTCTTCCCCCCAACATACACCCAGAGAAGGCTTGGGGTTGGGGGGTGGGACTCTGATTATTTCCCCCCAATGAGCACCCTTATCTCCCCATACCTGACTCAGTATTATTAATATTTATTTATTTAATTATTATTTTTATTACTTCAATTTTGATGATGACTATTGTTGTTGTTGTTGTTGTTGTTGTTGTTGTTGTTGTTGTTGTTGTTGTTGTTATTATTATTAAATATAGCAGCCTTGGCAGTTTTGCTCTAACTAAATTGCCCCCCCCCAAAACCTAAGGGGCTGTGCCGATGCATAGCCCAGATCACCAAAGATCCAAACAAAGGCTGATTGGGTCGAGCAGTGAAAGTGAAACCGCTTGACTCTGAAATGACAATATTCCTTTCAGCAAGCTGAAGTAGAGAAAGAAGACTGAGCAGGCAGAGTCAGCCTTCTTAAAGGCTGTTTTCCTCTTATCATTCCTTGCTGCATCTCTCCGGACGGGCAGGTAAAGAAGCCCTGTCCTGGAAGATGTGCGTGATCTGGAGGGGCCTTTCATAAGCAGAGCTACTGTGGTGTGAAATCTGATCTGGATCTGATGTATATTTGACCTCTGGACCAGGCAAATGCCTCTGTACAGCACACCTTCAGCCATTCAACTACAGTGGTGCCTCGCTTAACGATGATAATCCGTTCCAGGAAAACTGCTGTTAAGTGAAAACATCTGGCCACTCATGAGTTCTCTAAACTTGCTGGCATATTGAATGTAGCACTTTAACAGCGTCATCTTTTAAGATTTTAAATAGTTCAACTGGAATGCCATTACCTCCACTGGTCTTGTTAGCCATGCTAAAGCCCACTTGACTTCATTCTCCAGGATGTCTGGCTCAAGGCCAGTAACCACACTATCTGGGTTTTCCGGGACATCCAGATCTTTCTGGTATAATTCCTCTGTGTATTCTTCCCACCTCTTCTTGATGTCTTCTGCTTCTGTAAAGTCCCTACCATTTTTGTCCTTTATCATGTTCATCTTTGCACAAAATGTTCCTTTAATATCTCCAATTTTCTTGAACAGATCTGTTTTTCCCCTTTCTATCATTTTCTCTATATCTTTGCACTGATCATTTAAGAAGGCCGTCTTGTCTCTCCTTGCTATTCTTTGGATGTCTGCATTCAATTTTCTGTAACTTTCCCTATCTCCCTTGCATTTTGTTTCCCTTCTCTTCTCTGCTATTTGTAAGGCCTCATTGGACAGCCACTTTGCTTTCTTGCATTTCCTTTTCCTTGGGTTATTTTTTTGTTTCTGCCTGCTGTACAATGTTACGAGCCTCCATCCATAGGTCTTCAGGTACACCCATAATCTGGGCAATCCTCATCATTCTGAGGCCTTCTGTTTCTCAGGCTGCTTGTCTTTTTTCTCCCTTGGCTTTTCTTGGGCAGCCCAAAGTACCCAGCTTGTTTAGTAGCCTGGTATCCTTATTATGTATTCCCTTTCCGAATTTTGCTTTATTTATTCATTTTTATTTTTTATTTTTATTGTTTTAAGTAATGAAGGCCTAATACCCCCGAGAACCTCTGGGGTACACAACCACCTTTCATTAATTTATTGATCGATTTGTTAACATTTTTTTAAAAAAATATTTATTCTTATACCCTGGTAGGCTGTTTTCCTCTTATCAAATGGGCCTGCAGGCCTGAATGAGCCCTTCATGCTGTTATTCCTCTCTTTCTCTTTTTGAAAATTACTTGTTATTACTTTCCTTCTTCTTCTTTTCTTTTATATCTCTTGGGCTCCCCCACTCTGTGCAAACACTAGCTAGACTCCCCCACACCATGAAGTGTGCTACTGCACTAACCCTAATTGCAGGCCTCAGAACCACCACCTCACACGAGGTGAAATCAAAACCGCTTCACACGATCACACACTCTGTTCTCTGTACAATTGTCAAGAGAAAAGAGGTCAAGGTTGGGGCAAGCAGCCTTTTAAAGTCTTGCTTTTTCTCTGTCCCCCCCAGCTGTGATGTCATTCTGTGGTCACCAGGTCCGGGTGGGCAGGCAAAGGATCCCTGCGGTTGCAACTCCACACTTTATGAAAATAATCTTCTTTTATTGAATAATTTCCTGTCAGTTCAGGAAGACAGCCACAGACTAACAATTAGTAATTTTCTGCATCAACCTCTAAATAAACAGGAAGAAAACATACTATTGAGTTCTAACAGAGCAAGGGTTTAGTTAATGATATTTTTTTCCTGTAGTTAAAAATACATTTAGTCTCAATCAATACAGGTAAGGGATAGCTATCCCTTGAGGAAATTCAGATTCCAAGACCGCACCTATCTGATATTTTCTGTACACATAGAAATAATAAACTTTACATGAGAGCTGAGTGAAGCAACTCATTTTCAGTGACCTTTTTTTCACAGTGTTGAAAATCACCTCTTATTTTTGGCAATTTTGACTCTCTATTTGCTTCTTTGTTTACAGAGATCTCACACATGAGTAGACAAATGAGATGGGCTATTTAGGTTCAAATCCTGTTGCTTAGTTTAATGTTGCATTGGAAGAAGGCCCATTGAATCACTGGTGATTTGTGACTCAACTCCTCCACACATTCTGTTGTATCAAATGGGCCTACTCTAGTGCTATGCTAGATTTCAGCTGTAGGGTTTCAGTATCATCCCCTTTCCAGAATGATCTCTGATGGATTTACCCATGTGACTAATCCAGGAGAGATGAACCTTGATGAAACTTGATCAAAAATTATTAATACATTTCAAAATTGGTAGATTCAACCAAAAAATTACTGGCAGGGAGAAGAGAAAGATGGTGAGTCTTTAGTACAGGATATATCATGTAAATAAACTTATATATTTAACCATTTTTGAAATATCAGGGAAAGACTCCTATGATAAAAAATTCTTTAGTTCTTCACAATAAGGATGGGATATGTAACAAATTCATCAATGAAGAATACACAACTCCTTGCAATATCAAAAGCATGACTAAATCTATATGGATAAATGGCTAGGGACCAAAATAAATCCCTGATTGATTGTATGGCTACTTTGTAGGGTAGAATAATAAATTTTCTGTAGAACATAATGTGGTCAACCTGTTTTTACCTATACATATAAGAAGTACACAAGAGATGAGAACGTGTCTAATGCAGGATTATCCAAACATATCTAATGTAGGATTACATGATTAACAATGGATAAAAAAATGACTTCTCCAAATAGTTTATTTAAAGCCTTCTCCTGAGCCCAACAACAATATCAACACCATCAAACTGTTTCACTGACATTATTCCATCTCTGGATAAATGACTTTGCCAATCCAAATTATTGCCTCATAAAACAGAGAAGGAGCACTATTATCACTTAACTGCACCTGATTCCAGGAAAACTACTTCATTCACAAGGCAGTAAACAGAAGAAGTGAATTGTCAAGTATAGCCACTGAAGCAAATAGCATAAATGAGAGTTAGAGATGTTGAGTGCATTCATGAATAAAACTGAAGGATACACAGAGGGCACTGAAGAAGAGGAGGGTGAATTAAGGCTAAGAATTTTATGGCTGAGTAAATGTAGGTGATAAACTATTTTGCTCTGAATTATGTGAGGGCCATGAGCCACCAATGCAAGTATTCATTGGGACCAGAAGGTTACACGGTTCTGATCATGATACCAAGGATAGAACATGGTTTAACTTTATTGGAACTTCCAAGGTTGCACATTTCAGTGATTTTATTCTTTTTAAATTTGGTCTTTTTAACTATTTCCTCATACATGGTCAAACTTATCAAGTCTGCAAGGAGAAATGAAAGTGATGGAAGAATTAAGGTCTCTAATGATGTGCCCATTGCCAATACTGGGCCCAGTTTTAAAAAAGGAATATACTGTACTGTGCTAAAAGAGCTCACTTTCCTGTACTTCATAGCAGTGAGACCTGGGGGCTGTGGAGCATAGTTGCAGTGGTCTATCATGATTCCATCCCCTTCAGTAAGTGCTACATTTCACCATGTGCTAGGTTTGAATGTGTGTATCTCACACTGGGTGTGTGAGATAGAACATGGATTCTGTTAGTGCACTGCCCACCCTGCTGCCCAAAAGTTTATCTTTCTGAGCTAACCAAGTTAGTATTGGGGATATTATAGGAGTCCCCTTGGTTTGTTCCTATTGTAGACTGGATATTTGCCCTTCCTGGCTCATAAATACAGCCAGGACCGTCTGAGTGGGTAAGGGAGGTGGTCAATGACTCTCTAGAACAAGGGAGGAATCCAGCGCTCCTAAAAGTAGCAGTGATAATACCTTTCTTGAAAACCTCTCCCACTACTAGATAATTACTTGTCAATATCAAGCATTCCAGTCTTGGTCAGGATTCTTGAGTGTGTAATGCCTTCTCAGTTTTAAGGAGTTTCTGGAAGAGATGGATTATCTAGATCAATTTCTATCTGGCTCCATGACTGGCTTCTCCCACACATTCCTGTCCCTGAAACTCTGGAAAGAGTATCTGATATGACAATTGCATAAGTTAAAATTGGACATGATTTGCCTGCAAGAAACACATATAAGGATAACATACAATAAGCTATTGCAAAACAAAAAAGGAATTAGGAGAGATGTTTGCAGCATCAGATTTGAAGGGGAAAAAAGAAAATTGGCCATCTATGTAAAGAAAGAGCTAAACCCTAACTTGGTCCATGCATAACAAGATGGAAGAATATTGTTGGTGGAAATACAAAAAGAATCAGAAAAACTACTGTGTAAATATATATGCAACAAACAAATACCAGGAGATATTTTACAAAAACTTACAAAAATAACTCTCTATCAGAGAATATCAGGAATATTGCATAATGGGGGATTTTAATGAAGTGTTTGATAGGTAGATAAAGATAAAACTTTATTACGATCAAAAGACCAGTCACCAATGAAAGATCTAAAATATATAAATATACAGAAATACACAAAAATATTGGGATCCAACGCAAATGAATAATTCTGAGTTAAACACCAACAGTGTCAATACATCTATCTCCCTTGAAGCAATGCCAAAATGTCTAGCAGACTATCTCTGACTACGGAGGCCCATCCACTTTTAGGATCTTTTTTCTAATGCCCATAGCAGCAGTAAAGAATTTGGCAACGCTACGTGTAAATATAGGATTGGAATCAGACAACAGCACATGCACACATTGTTGCTTGGTACAGCTGGGAAATCAGCCAGTCAAAGGGGAAACAAGTTCTTCACGTACATCCTTATAATATGTACACCACAACAGGATGTGTTCAGTTATTTCTATCTGCTCCTTTCCACATGGCAAAGGCGCTCTGCCCAGGGGGTCTTTTTATACTGTCCCTCGTGCACTGCTGAAGGTAGTGCGTTCAGCTGAGCCAGAGTAAATGCCTTTCTATATCTGGGTTGCTTCAACTGGGCAAAATAAGGTACCACTTCTCGGTCTTTTGGCTAAGATCAAGTGTAGTGTTTGATAGAAATTTAGATACTTCTACAAGAAAAGAGGAAAGAGGAAAAGAAAAAGAAATTTGATTCAAAAATATTTCTGTAATTGACAGAAGAATTACATATTTTAGATGCACGGAGAACATAATACAGTGGTGCCTCAACTTACAAACGTCCCAACTTACGACCAATTTGAGTTACGACCAGCTCCGGCTGCAAAATTTTGCTTTGACATGCGACTGGAGGTTCGAGTTACAAATGGAAAAAAGGCGGGGAAGGCAGGGAATTTGAACTGCTTTCAGTTAATCGTTGGCCAGTGAAGAGACTGCTTCTCTGTAGCTTTTTCGCCCCAGTGGTTAGAGAGTGTGGGTTCAGAGAGAGCCTTCCGAAGGCCTGGCACTGCCTCGTACTGTACTGTACTGTTTTTTTTTTTTTGGCAGTTTTGTTTTTTAAAATTTTTGCTTTTTGGATTTTTGCTTTTTGACTTTCTTTTTTAAAACAGAGAGACTGCCTGTTCTGGGTGAGTACTGTATGTACAGGGTTTTTGAAGTGTAGGTTTGGGCTGGGGGGTTATGTTTCTGTTATGTTTCTGTTATGCCTCGTGGCGCAGTGGTTAAACCGCTGTACTGCAGCCAAAACTGTACTCACAACCTGGGGTTCAATCCCAGGTAGCCAGCTCAAGGTTGACTCAGCCTTCTATCCTTCCAAGGTCAGTAAAATGAGTACCCAGCTTGCTGGGGGAGCAATGTGTAGCCTGCATAATTACTTGTAAACTGCCCAGAGAGTGCTTGAAGCACTATGGGGCGGTATATAAGCAGCACACTTTGCTTTTTTGCTTTTACTTTGCTCTGATTGGTCTTGCAGTGTGTAGCTGTAGCATTTTAGTCCCTGCTAGAATGTTTTTTAAAAATTCTGTGGCTCCTGTCATGGTTTAGGTTATTGAAGCTAAAATGTAATTTCTAAATGGGATTTGTAGTCATGGAATGGTGTAGAAGGAATTCATCTTAGTCTGTGTCTTTTTACTAGAAGCATCGAGAAGCTGTTTTCCCTTTCAGCTAGCTAGGAATGTTATCATGTAGATAGCTTGGCCAAGGCCGAAGACAAAGAGTCGAGTTATAACATTGAGGAGAAATGTCAACAACACCTGAGATTCTCATGTGAAAAGGAGGTGGAGAGAGAGAAGCAATCCTTCGTCCTGATTGGCTTACGTCAGTGGAGAGTGAAGAAGGAGGTGTTTCCAGCATGTGAAGAAAATGACAGGATGTTACAGGGAGAGACTCTTTTTTAACTCATTTTTGGATTAATGGATTTTACCATGGTTTTTTTATTTTTGTGTTAGTTTAAAATGTGTTTTAGACTCCAAAGTCTTTTCCTCCCCATTGTCTGCTCTCTCTGTGTCCCCTCTCTTTTTGTGCTTAAAAGCACAAACCTTTGTCTGAGGGGTCTGTGTGCCCCAGTGATGAACTTCGCTCTTTCCTCTTTTCCCCATTGTTCCCTCCCTCCCTCCTTTCCTGCCTTTTTTAAAACCTAAGTCATCTTAGGTTAAAAAAATGTCTCCCCCTAGTGGTAGATTAACTGTTTTCCCATTAGTTTCTATGAGAACGAATACTTCAACTTGCGACCGGTGCCTTGACATATGACCAAAAACGGCTGGAATTGATTAATCACATTTCAATGCATTCCTATGGGAAATGGTGCTTTGACTTGCAAACATTTTGAGTTACGACCATCTTCTGGAACAGATTGTTCATAAGTCGAGCTGCCACTGTATCCGACACAAAGAGATTCTACACATTTCTCAAATAGACATAAAAGCTGGTCAAGAATTGATTCCTTCTGGATCTTGATTTAGGAAATTAAGGAAATAGAAATCCTTACAAACACCTTTGCAGACCACAGTCCAATTTTACTGTAATTACAGATATCTTGCAAAGTTCAACAATGGAGATTAAATACAATTTTTTAAAAAAATATGAAAATTTTTGAAAGCAAATAAAAGAAGAAATGGAAAATTCCTTCAAAATAAATTTGATACTAGAAACACCTGTAACCACAGTATGATAAGCTGGGAAATGCTTTTTCAGAGGATTAGCAATAAAATATGCTGCAAGATTAAAAAGAGAAAGGAAAAAAATATAAGGAATTGGAAGAAAAATTGAAACAAAATGAACATCAAATCAAACAAAACTCATTGATAATACATTTGAAAATCAAGATTAAGCTAATACAACAAGTAAACACTTTTTGACTGAAGAAATGACAAAGAAGTTTAAATTCACATGACAAATATTTTTGAAAACGCAAATAAACCTGGAAGGTGGCTAGAATATAAATTAAGGAAAGAAAGGGGTAAAACACAAATTAAAGCCTTGAAAAATGAAAAAGGAGAGTTAACTATAAAACAGGAAGAACTAAAAAGAATAATAGAACAATTCTATCAAAATCTTTATTCAGAAAAAGAAACATTAAAGGAGAAACAAAAACAATATTTGGAGAAATATATTAAGATTAAATTTTCTGAACAACAGAGAAAGATATTGAATGCCCCTATTTCAATAAGAGAAGTGGTAGAAGCCATAATGAAACAAAAGAATGGGAAATTACCAGACTCAGACTACCAGCAGAATATTATAAAATTTTGAGAATGTTTTAGTGAACCCGTATACGACGCTAATGGAGTTTATTGAACAGGAAAGAGAGATTCCACCTACATGGAAAGAAGCAATAATATCAATAATCCATAAAGAAGGAACTGAACTGGAAAAAATGAAAAACCACAGACGAATCTTGCTATTGCATGTGGATTATAAAATATATGCTTCAATATTAACAAACAGATTGAAAAAAGTTCTTGTACATATAATTCATTAAGATTAGTCAGGCTTTCTGCCAAAGAGAGAGGTGAGAAATAATATTAGGACAATATTAAATGTGTTAGAATATTATGAGACACCACCCAGAAGGGTGATGGCTATGATTTTTCTTGGTGCAGATAAGGCCTTTGACAACACCAATTGGGATTTCATGTTAAAACAATTAGAAATTATGGAAGCAGGAAAGGACTTTGTTGAAGCAATAAGGACTGTCTATAGAGTGAAGCTCAGAATAAATGGCGAGCATACAGAGTATAAAAATACAAAAAGGAACAAGATAAGGATGCCCATTATCTCCTTTACTGTTTGTAGCATTCATTGAAACATTATTACAAATTAGACAGAATACAGATATAAAAGGACTAAAAGTAAGAGGGAAATAATATAAAACACATTTATTTAAAAGAATCTGATAAATTCAATGAGGACATTAACAATAATTTTTTTGGAGAAGTATCTGGACTAAAAGTAAATAAACAAAACACACAAATCTTGACCAAAAATCAAAAGAAAGAGATCCAAAATTTAGTAGAAATGACAAGTTTTAAAGAGGAAACAAAGTGAAATACCTAGGCATTCAAATTACAAAAAAAAACAAAAAAAAACAAAACACAAAGTACTTTTATAAAGACAACTACATTAAACTAATTGATATGATTTGAAAAAGATTTGGAAAAATGGTCAAAATTTCAATTATCATTTATGGGGAGGATTGCAGCTGTGAAGATGAATGTATTACCTAAAATGATATTTCTTTTTCAGACAATACCAGTCCTTATGAAACAATTAATACTTTGAGTGCCATTCCCAAGGTTACTAAACTGTTGGCTTAATCTACAGTAGAGGGCAAACCCTCCTGGATGATGTCACAGCTGCTTTTGAGGGGCATGACTGCCCCACTACATGGACAACACCTGGGAAATATTGATGGAAAGCATGATCATAAATCAACAAGGGCATGGACAAAACTGGGGACCCTTAAGAAAGAAACCAGTGGCTTGATTTTTGCTGCACAAGAACAAGCACTCCAACCAATGTAATGAATACTAAGATCCAAGGAATTAGTGCTAACAGCAAATGTTGAGTCTGCCAAGAAAAAGATGAAACTGTGTCACACCTTATTTGCGAATGTCCAAAGATTGCACAGATTACAAAATTAGACATGAAAGAGTGGGAAAATAGTGCACTGGTCATTATGCAAAAACTACAACTTGCCAGCCTCCAAAAGTGTATGAGAACATCAGGTAGAGAAGGTGTCAGAAAATGAGGAAGTCAAGATCTTGTGAGATTTTCAGATCCAATAGGATAGACATCTTGAACATACACCAGATATAGTAGTAACAGAATGAAGAATTGACTTCAGTATGCTGTTTATTGCTTTTATTGTACTTTGATGT
This sequence comes from Pogona vitticeps, assembly GCF_051106095.1. Classification (NCBI taxonomy): domain Eukaryota; kingdom Metazoa; phylum Chordata; class Lepidosauria; order Squamata; family Agamidae; genus Pogona; species Pogona vitticeps. Next base: position 59,679,357 of record NC_135788.1, on the reverse strand, counting down.
CCAGATGATGTGACAGGTTTTCCAGCAAGGATGGCTTTAACCAATGGAAAAAAGCAAAGGAAAAAGTGAAAATGCTTTAAAAAGCCAAGGCCACAGAGATTCTGTGATGAAGTTTAATTCTCAATGTAGGGAATCTTCTCATGTTGACAGGGAGTTGAAAAAACAAATACAGCAAAACAAGAATTTCTGGACTTAGGTATTGTGTCATGTTTTGGCCATAACAATTTGTAAAACTTTTTTTAATTCCCTTATTTAGAAAGCAATAAAGGAGTACTAACTGTGAAGTCCCTATCAAATACTCATTGGTCAGCAAGAGCTGATTCTACTGAAGCCCTTACAGCTGGATACAACTGCATTCAAAATGCCCTCAGAGATAATGAACATGATTTGGAACAACACCTAAAGCAAGACATTGGCAGACAAAAGTCTTGGAACTGCTTTGATGGCCAAGAACGGGATCTTAATTCTTCAACCCTCAACAGCACACAGAAAGCTATTCAAGGAGTTGAAGTTGACCTGAAGAAAGTCATGGACCTAATTTATTCCCTGGATAGGTTTCTGAAATCACTTTGGGATAGATATGAAGAACTGGAACTGGATGCCAGGAACCTCTGTGCCAACACAGGCTGTAAATTAGTAAAATATACTGGATTTAGCTTAGGTTGCAGTCATACCAGCAAAATCTTTTTGAGTTACTCTTCATGAATTTTAACCCTTTTTGGGGGATTTAGGTGATGCAAACCCATTATTGAGTCTTTTGTTCTCTCTCCATACTATCTCCACATCAAATCCAGCCCTTTGAGAAGTTACTACTATGTTTGTTCCATGTTTCATCACTCAAAACAACCAATATCCCATTGAGTGTGTACTTCAAAAACAATGCATTTTCTATGCATCTAGCATGTGGTCCCACATCTCTCATTCGCTATTGTTTGGCTTCCTTAAAAATTTTTTTCATACAGGAATGTTGGTGCATTGGTATATTTCTGTCAAATATAGAGCATCAGTGTCCCTACTGTCTTTTGGCCATTATTGCAGTGGGTTGTGGGTTCTCCTCCATAGAGGGTACCAAAGCACAGAAATAGGAAGAAATGGCCCATATCAGTATGTGACCAGCCAGGACATTTTGCTGACACATCTATGTACCAACACAATTTTTTTTTCAAAAGCGAGGAAGGGGTGAAGAAAAAGACCCAAGAAAAGGGACGGGATGTGTCCCACTCAAGGAATGTAGATGAACATACTGCATCTAATTCACCCCCAATATTGGAATGGTTAAAAACCTATGAGCCATTATCACAGGTTATATGCCACATGACCACAACGTGTGACTATACAGGAAACAGAAGATGCAAAAAAGAAAAGGGGCATTTCTTTTGTGTGACCACAGCCTTTTGATAAACTTGAAACTTTTGTATTGACAAGTTAAGAGTTTAATTTGGTTGTGTAAATTAAGTTAGCCATGGTTTTCCATTGAAACTAAAAAGTATATAGTAGCAGAGCTATGGTTTTTGTAATTTGTCTTACCTAAAAATCTACTTGGAGGTGCTGACATGATTGTGTGTGTGTGTGTGTCTTTGTGTCTGTATATGTATGTATGTACGTACGTACAGTGGTGCCTCGCATTACAATGTTAATTCATTCCAGCGAAATCGCTGTAGAACGAAAACATCGTAAAGTGAAATTAAAAAGCCCATAGAAACGCATTAAAACCCGATTAATGCGTTCCTATGGGCTTGAAACTCACTGTCCAGCGAAGATCCTCCATAGCGCGGCCATTTTCGCTGCCTGTGCAGTGGGTGGCCATTTTTTTTACCCGGTGGCCATTTTGAAACCGCCGCTCAGCTGTAGGAAAATCGTTGTTTTGCGAGAATTGGTTTCTGAAGCAGGGAACCGATCATCGCAAAGCGAAATTCCCCCATAGGAAACATTGTTTTGCAATCGCTTTTGTGATCGCAAAAACTTCATTGTTATTCGATTTCATCGTTAAACGGAGCGCTCATCTTGCGAGGCACCACTGTATATATGTATATATATGTATGCATGCATGTATTTATATTTATTTTAGATACATAATTCATTTAACCTTTCTATGTACATATAAGTTCCAATGACATGCAATAAATGGAGTTTGATGTGTACATTTGGTGATTTGTTATGTATTTTAATTTTTGCATATGAGGGCCCCGGGCCATCCAAGGTCTAAATCCAACCCTGGGTACTACTATCCCAGATTTTATTCTAAGTAGTGTATTAGGGATATGGCATGGGGACACCAAAAATTGTTTACAGCTATCATGATTGTACTGCTTCAAGGTGGTAGAAGGTTTCCCCCCCCTTTTTTCTTCTGTGTCCCATATATAGTTTAGGACAGAGGTCCCCAACCTTGGGCCTCCAGATGTTCTTGGACTACAACTCCCAGAAGCCTTCACCACCACTTCTGCTGGCCAGGATTTCTGGGAGTTGAAGTCCAAGAACATCTGGAGGCCCAAGGTTGGGGACCATTGGTTTAGGAGACTCACTTGTCCTGGGACATTTTTTTCGTACAGATGGTATGTGTGAGCCCACTTTTGAGAGGGGGGGAAGTCTGAGAATAACAGTAACTGTTATTTCAGCATTCTCAGTGATGTGGGTAGTGTGAGCTTCACATTATCTGGTACTTAGATTAAGCCAGGCAATTATAAATCTTAATCTGTAAAATGCCATTGGTGTCTATCTGCTGTTTATGCTTAATGGAAGACACCAAAGAAAAGAGGAGACCAAGAAGGCAAAGGCAAAAAGGTGAGTGACCTAGATCAGCCATTCTCAACCCCTTTTCCAACTTCAGCATTCTAGAACATCTATTCACAACTTTTTTTGACCATAGCAGAAAACAGAATATGAAAAAAAATCTACGATAAATCAAGATTGTATAACAGACTTTATAAGGTGGTGTGTCAAGAACTGTTTCCAGACTGTGACCTTCTTCAAATGTGCCACACACCCCTGGGCCATATGCACCCCAGTTGAAAATGGCTGATCTGGATTAACATGAAGAAGTTGACTTCGAGTAACCTCAGGAAGTAGCCTATCAGAATCAACATGTGCTCAGCTTGAGAGGAAGGAGCATGTCCTGGTAGGAGCTGACAATAACAAGAAGCAGCTGTGGGTACTGAGAGTGCCATTTTGTTTGCTGACTCCTAGCAGAGCATAGCAGAGGAATAAACATGTGACAGACCCTGAAGAGTGAGAAGAAATAAAAAAAGTAACAGGAATTATGCAGGAAAAAGACATTTATGTAGTTGAGACCTGTAAAGTGTCTGCAAGCTTATCTTTGCGCCTGAGAACACGCATACAAATGAAGCAAGTGCAAATTAGACAAGACTGAGCTACGTAAGCAGATGGTTTCTATGTACTTCTACCCACAGGAAAAATCAACTTAAATCCTATGTTGCTATAGAGCAGGCTTGTCCAACCTGCGGCCCGAGGGCCACATGCGGCCCAGGTCAGCTCATAATGCGGCCCAGTGCAATTTTTTATTTTTAATGGAATTCCAAAGTTTCAAGTTACACTGCTGGCGCTTGCGGCTGGAATGTGGCCGGGGCATGTCCCCCCAACAGTAGAGGGGGACAGAGGGAAGGAAGGAAGGAGTGGGAGAGGAGGGGACAGAGGGGCTGCGTGACTGCATTGCACCGTTCCCATCAATAGGCGGACCCCCTCCCGGCCCCATAAAGCCGTCAGAGTCGAAGCTGGCAGCCTCTGCTGTCTAAGATCGCAGCTGCCAGTAAGCACGCTTGGAGCGGGGCTGCGGAGGAAGGCTTGGGCTGCCCCCCATGTGGCCCAAACCAAATATATGTGCGGCCCAAACCAAATTTTCATCTTCTAATGTGGCCCAGGGAAGGTGTAAGGTTGGACACCCCTGCTATAGAGTAATGTCACCATTGTTTGAAGTATGATCCTGCACTAGATAGACTCTTACATCTCACTACCTGTAGTTCCTCTTTAAGTTTTATGTTTTTATCCAGTTTATGGTATAACATAATCTTTAAAAGCCATTGCCAGACTTTAGATTATGGGAGGAGAAGCTTTGGCCCCAGATGATTTGAACCTCCAACTCCTACAAGCCCCGGTCAGCAAAGCTAACAGTGACTATAAAAATTCCAAAAGAAAGCCACATGTTTGTCATCTCAGCCTTACAATAGCTTCTTTTCTGGCTTCTACTTTCTACGCAGAATCCTTCTCAAAGTCAGTCCTCTGAAAGTCAGAAGTCTGCATTTTCTGATGGTACTTTATTTCAGAACTAGAACTCTGTATTTTCCCCTGCAACACAGGAGATCTTTTCAGTTTTCCTATGTAGTGTGGCATTTTTAAATGATCAAAAGAAGCTCTCTTTATCTTTTTACAGAAATGATAATCTCAGTCAGTTAGATAGAATAATCTCTCCCAAAGGGCTTTTAGGTTCCTAAATCTTTTAAAATGGTCCCTTGAAATATGCAAAGGGGGAAATCCTTCCCCCATATATAAACTATTAGATTTCACCATATATCTTTATATCAGGAACATTTGCTCTTGTGTGGTTACTGTTAGATTTGGCCAATAATTTATTTGATATATCCTTTCTCTTTATCTGCTTCAAAATCCTACAACTTCTGCTTCTCCCTTTTGGACAAATATATAAATTACACTGTAAGATATCTTTACATCACACCACCTACATTGGTACTGAACAGTCTTTGTGCAGTAAAAGAACATATATCTTCCAGTGTTTGAATGTCAACATTTGCTTACAAATCTGGGTCTGCTTGTTGGGTATGCTTGTATCGCATATATAGAGCACCCCACACTTCCAGAACAAAGAGGCAAAACAAAGTGATTGGTTGAACTAGGGGCACAATATTTAACTTAATACACAATATATAATCCAGTAGTGTGCATTTTCATTATTTCATGATAAATGACAACAGAACAAGAATTGTCACAATTAAAAGGAAATATCTAAAATGAAGGGGAAGCAGTGAATATATGTTCCTTGTTCCTTGGATGGAGTCTTAAGAACTACCCCAGAATAAGAAGGGGTGGAGAATCTGTTGGAATTATATGTTGCCTTTTAAAGGTTTTGGCTGGATTGGATCTTTCTGGACTGGGGTGAATGTCAATCATTCCAGTATTAGGCAATTGTTCCCTCTCTGCCTCATAATTTTGAAGAGAGCCATACCTCTCTACTGAAGTCTTCCCCACTTTTTTTAGTCAGATAATTGGTGGACAGAGTGAGCCATGTAGTCAGTTCAGTCAGTCATGAAGCTAGTTAGCTCTGTTCATATAAACAGTCTTTTTTTTTTTTTTTGCAGAATGCTGTTTGTTTTGATCTACGAAGAAGTGTGAACAAATTGAACATTTTTATTCTTTTCTCTTACCAATGTCTCTGTGCCTGCTGAGGAGAACTAAGTAATAAGGGATGGTCTACTGAGGGGAGATTTGAAAGTAATTCTGCTCAGTAGGTCCCTGATTTTTGCTTAGCTAGAAATTAAAGCCACTAAAATTTCCATACTCTCACAAGAGGTTGTGGGCCTAGTCACCAGTCACCAGAAACAGATCAATGAGCAGAGATAAGAGAAACAGGGAGAAAGCTGTCAAATATTTTTGGGCTTTGTTGTTTCCAATGTGCATGCAATTTTTTCTTCTCCCCTCTCTCCTTTCATTTTAACCAAAAATGGCTCACAACTGGCCGAAGAGAAAAAGAAGAACATGGATTCTGAATTAATTCAATATGCAATATATAATCCAGTGGTGTGAATTCTCACTATCTCATGATAAATGCCAACTGAACAATTGTCACAATTGAAGTAGTATGAATATCTAAAGTGCGGCAAAAGAATTTCCTAATCATGCTTCTGTTGGAGCCTTAAGAACTACCCCAAAACAAGAAGAGGTGGAGAATTGACTGCTACAGGCAGTAAGAACACTGGTTGCTCTTCTTTGTACTTGGATGAACTGGTTGCTGGCTGTGGCAGTTCATGTCTTAATGTCTGGAAAATTTCTGGCTGATGCACTGTTACTAAATTTGTACAAGAGTTGCTATTGCTTTTTGTTTGTTTATTTGAAAGTATTCAGAATGTTACAGTGTAGATAGTAATGAATTGTTTTGTTTTGATTTTTATTACTATATTTATGTATTATAAGTGCTTCGGCATGTTGCATGGGGAAGTGACATGCAAACTAAAAGTTGTGGTGATTGATTATTGTAAATTATGTTATTTTATCAAAACTTAAAATGTGTGTAGCAAAATAAATATGGAAGTAAAACAACTACTGTAAAGAACTACTGAAATCCAATAGTAAAATTCCCTGAAGTTAATTCTGAATGCATAGAGACATCTAAATAGCCAAAATATAGACACCCAAAATTAATCCATCTGTGTCCAGCCACAAGTTTTGAATGTTAGTTCCATCATAATGACATCTATTCCAAGAAGCAGTTAACATGGAAACTTTCATACCAATCAGAACCAATTACATAGACAGTCATATGCTACTGGAGAGCTGAACTTGTAACAGCTTAAGGCTAATTTGAGTAAAAAGGGGAAAATATATTAACCGGTTACTGACATAAAGGTTGTTAAAGCTAAATGAATAGATAGTAGATTGTACTGTGACAGCCTCCTCTCACGTCACAAAGGAGGTGTCGCGTCACTCTTACATACACACTTTACACGCTGCCACCAACCACACACATATCTGACTCCTCAGACAATTGTATGGATTTTAAAAATAAAATGATTGTTTATTGATACCACATAAGTAATAGTAAATCACTGTATTAATTAAACAAGGCAATCAATATAATAAAGTATCCCCTCATACACTCTCTCACACAGACCTTCACTAACACAGTACCTCATAACCTGCACATGCCCTAAGTCCCTAACAAGACCCTAACCAAGTCCCTATCTGACTCACACATCATTCACTCCCCCTTATATACCTTAGCTCCTCCCTCTGAAGTCCCACCTCCTGTCCTGCTGTAGGCAGATGAACTCCAGCCATAGCAATGACAGGCAGGTGACATCATCGCAGCCGTCACAGTACTAGCAAAAGAAGCAGCTAAAAGAAACAGTAACAATAAAGAAAAATGTCTCATATTTGTTCACAGCCAGGAGGTAGTAATTTCCCCATAGGCCTTTCAGAGTTAAAGTATAGGGTGGCCTTCTAGATATTGTTGGGCTGCCATCATTCATCAAAATTGGCTACGGTGTCTGACATTTAGCTCATTACCTCTGGAGGGCCATATTTTACTTATCCTTGAATAACTCTTGCCTCTGGAAAGGTATTTTCCATCGTGTGGAGTCCCTTTGCCCTGACTATCAACTGTGCTATCTTTGTTTTATTTCTGTTTTGTCTAATCAGCATAGCAGTATCTTCCGCCTCATGAACTTCATATTCCAGTTTCCATATCTTTCCCAGCCTTTCAGACCAGCTCAGCTTCACATTTCCATCAAATTCTCTCTAGCCCTGAAGGTGCATCGAGTTATACTCTCCCAAGCTAAATACTGTTACAGAGGCTATGGCTTTGGTCTGGCGCAGATTGCCATCAAGCCTTATAATAAAGTTGGTGGAGTCTCTGTAGAAATTAAAACTGCACCATTGCATATTCTCCTGTCTTTACTGTTACTCCATTTAGGAGAAGATTGAGGGAACGGTACTTCAGTTTTTAGTTACCATTTAGCAACTAGCTCTTACCCTAATTTGGTAAAAGAGAGCAGGCCAGGTAGGTGGGACTCGTCAGCCCTGGAAGGCAGCCCATCTAGGAGAAGGAAAACTCTGACTTTAAACCTCCACTGCCTTGTGGCTATATCCACTTATGGAAAGGGCTTCAGGAGATAACCTTGAGGCAAAATCCAGAGCCGGAGTCCCGGAGGCAATTCTGCCAACTCCTGCGACATTGCTGGAACCAGTTGTATTGGCTCTTGCCTTTCCACTGGACTATTTCAGTGATGTGGAGAGGGGGGATCTGCTGCTTGGGTAAGAGCCTATCCCCCATATTATTTTACCCAGGCTTCGTGCTCTGGAGAGGACACTCCAGCTTCGCATACAGCGTCGAAATAACACGGGAAGTAGCAGTTACCGGTTATAAGTCTTTGCTCAATTGGCGTACAGCATGATGCCAGGGGCTACTTCTGACGGTGGGAGAGGTCATTGCACCTCAATAGGTAGTTACCGCCCATCTTAAGCTGGGCAGCCCCCAGCCAGTAAGGTGTTACCTCGCCACGGTCTGTTAACCTCACGGGGTGTGTGGGGTTTAGGGTGAAACCCGACAAGCAGATCGACAACCGTGCACCATGGAACAATCATAAGAAAACTTCTGCCCTAAAGCTGGGCACCTGGAATGTACGGACAATGACCCCTGGCTTTACTGACTACGGCTTTCCTGATGACCTGCAAGAAATAGGCGATGTGCGCAAGACAGCTGTCATTGACATGGAACTGAGTAGACTGCAGATGGACATTGTTGCCCTGCAAGAGACAAGAGAGCCAGACTCAGGATCTGTCAAAGAAAAAAACTTCTCATTCTTCTGGCAGGGAAAACCATCGAATGAGACCAGGGAGTATGGTGTTGGCTTTGCAGTCAGAAACACCCTTCTGAGATGCATTGTTCCACCTACTGTGGGAAGTGAAAGAATCCTGTCTCTGCAGCTCCACTCATCAGCAGGACCAGTAACCCTCATTAGTGCATATGCACCAACACTGTCATCCACTACAGAAGTGAAAGACAAATTCTATGACGATCTGGCAGCTACTATCAAAAAAGTCCCTGAAAGAGAGTCACTGTTCATTCTTGGAGAGTTTAATGCTAGAGTTGATGCTGATCACAATTCTTGGCCCACTTGTCTAGGCCATTTTGGCATTGGAAAGATGAACGAAAATGGCCAACGCTTACTGGAGTTTTGCTGTTATGGTCTTTATTTATTTATTTATTTATTTATTTATTTATTTATTTGATTTTTACCCCGCCCCTCTAGACCATGTCTACTCGGGGCGGCTTACAAAATAAAACAAAACAGTATAAAAATATATAAAATCATAAAATTACATATTTCAATTTAAAACAATTAATTTAAAGAGAGGATTACCAAGATGGAATAGCCAAAAAAAGAGAGAGAGAAACAGAGAAAAAGACTTAATTGACTGGAGGGAAGGCCTTCTTGAATAACCAAGTTTTTAACTGGCTTTTAAAAACACCCAGCGAGGGTGCCAGCCGAATTTCTGTTGGGAGGGCATTCCACAGCCGAGGGGCCACCGCCGAGAAGGCCCGGTTTCTTGTTTTTTCCTTCCGGGCCTCTCTCGGCGTCAGACCCCTCAGCCGCCCCTGCTGGCTATATCGGGTGATCCGGGTAGATCTGGGTGGGAGAAGACGATCTGCCAAATATTGAGGTCCCAAACCGTTTAGGGCTTTATAAGTGATCATTAGCACTTTGAAGTCAATGCGGAAACGGATGGGCAACCAGTGCAAAGCAGCCAGGGTGGGGGAGATATGCTGGTGTTTTCTCACCCCACTAAGGAGCCTGGCTGCTGCATTCTGGACCATCTGAAGTTTCCGCGTCAGCCTCAAAGGCAGCCCCACGTAGAGTGCATTACAATGGTCTAATCTCGAGATTACGAGCGCATGGACTAGAGTAGTGAGGGCCCCCCGATCAAGATATGGTCGCAGCTGGGCAATCCGCCATAGATGAAAATAGGCAGAGCGGACCACGGACGCCACCTGGGTTTCCATGGTAAGCGCCGGGTCCAGATGTATTCCCAAGCTGCGGACCTCATTCTTTGCGGCAAGGGTCGTCCCCCCAAAGGAGAGGGAGTCACCTATGCCGCTGACGGAAGGGCCGCCCACCCTCAAGACCTCCGTCTTGTCCGGGTTCAGCCTCAATCCATTTGACTGCATCCATTCCAGTACAGTGTCCAGGCAGCGCTGGAGGGACTGGACGGCATCCACTGAAGTTGGTGTAAAGGAGATGTAGAGCTGTGTGTCATCAGCATACTGATGACACGATGCCCCACACCCCCTGATGACCCCGCCCAGCGGCCTCATATAGATATTAAACAGCATTGGGGAGATGATCGACCCTTGTGGAACCCCACAATTGAGATTCCACGGGGCCGAGACCCTCTCCCCAAGCTGTACTCTCTGGGGGCGGTCCTCCAGGAAGGAGCGGAGCCAGGCAAGTGCCAGGCCACCGACTCCCAACTCGGAGAGCCTCCCCAGGAGGATACCGTGGTCGACGGTATCAAAGGCAGCTGAGATGTCGAGGAGGACCAACAAGGACATGTTGCCCCCATCGGCCTCCCTCAACAGGTCATCCAACAGTGCGACCAGTGCCGTCTCTGTACCATAGCGCGGCCTGAAGCCCGACTGAAATGGGTCCAGAGCATTGGTTTCGTCCAAGAGCGCCTGAAGCTGATCTGCCACCACCCTCTCAACCACTTTGCTGAGGAAGGAAACATTGGCGACGGGCCTATAATTGCCAATTTCATCCGCCGCCTAGTAACCTCTAATGATTTTCTATAAACAATGGCAACTCCTCCCCCCCCGCCCCTCCAGTCTGCCCTGGTGCTGGACTGCATAACCTGGAGGGCAGGAAAGGGTCAGAGGAACCCCTCCTTCCCCACCCATCCAGGTCTCAGTTATGCACGTCAGGTCTGCATCCTCCTCCAGAATAAGGTCTTGAATAAGCTGGGATTTATTGGATACAGCAACACATTCTTTAATACGAAGCTGCAACAGAGAGTTTCCTGGAGACATCCAAGATCCAAGCATTGGCATCAGCAAGACTTGCGATCAAAGAAAAGTGAAGGAATTTGCCCAAGCACTCGAGGAAACCCTTCCAGGTCCAGCTAATGTAAATGCACCTGAACAATGGGAACACTTCAAGACCACTGTGTATAACACCGCCTTGTCCACCTTTGGCAAGAAGACCAGAAAGATGGCTGACTGGTTCGAAGCCCATTCGGAGGAGTTAATGCCAGCCATTGAGGATAAGAGAAGAGCTCTAACAGCATACAAAACCTGTCCTAGCGAGTACAACCTGCAAGCTCTTCGAGCCGCTCGTAGCCAAGTCTAACAGGCTGCCAGGAGATGCTCCAATGATTATTGGCTTCAGCTCTCCTCTCAGATACAGATAGCAGCAGACACAGGTAACATCAAAGGAATGTATGATGGTATCAAGCAGGCCTTAGGTCCATTACAGAAGAAATCTGCTCCCTTGAAGTCTGCTACAGGTGTGATCATCCAGGACCGAGCACAGCAGATGGAACGCTGGGTGCAGCACTACTCCGAGCTATATTCCAGAGAGAATGTAATAACCGAAGAAGAATTAAATAACATTGAGTGCCTGCCTGTCTTGGAAGAGCTGGACAGCGAACCAACCCTAGCAGAAATAAATGTGGCCTTGGATTCCCTCGCCTCCGGCAAGGCACCTGGAAGGGACAACATCCCTGCTGAAGTGCTGAAATGCGGTAAGGAGATCATCACCACCGAACTGTATGAAATCTTTTGTCTCTGCTGTAGGGAAGGTGGAGTAGCACAGGACATGAAGGATGCAAACATCGTCACATTGTACAAGAACAAAGGAGACAGGGGCGACTGCAATAACTACTGTGGCATCTCTCTTCTTAGCATTGTAGGGAAGCTGCTTGCCCGTGTGGTGCTGAAGAGGCTCCAGGTGCTTGCAGACAGAGTCTATCCAGAATCACAATGTGGATTTCGAGCTAATAGATCCACCACTGACATGGTATTCTCCCTCACACAGTTGCAGGAGAAATGCAGGGAACAACAACAGCCACTCTTAGTGGTCTTCATAGACCTTACAAAAGCATTTGACTTGGTTAGCAGGGATGGCCTTTTTAAAATACTTCCCAAGATTGGATGTCCACCTCGTCTCCTTAACATCATCAGATCCTTCCATGAGGGAATGAAAGGCACTGTAGTTTTTGACGGCTCAACATCAGATCCCTTTGACATCTGAAGTGGAGTGAAACAGGGCTGTGTCCTCGCACCAACCCTTTTTTGGGATCTTTTTTGCTGTCATACTGAGGCATGCCTTTGGAACTGCAACAGAAGGTGTCTATCTCCGGACTAGATCAGACGGAAAGCTCTTTAATCTCTCCAGATTGACAGCAAAGACCAAAGTCCAAATGAAATGCATGTGGGACTTCCTCTTTGCCGATGATGCAGCCATTGTTGCCCACTCTGCTGAAGACCTCCAACAACTCATGAATCGTTTCAGCAAGGCCTGCCAAGACTTTGGTCTAATGATCAGCCTGAAGAAAATAGAAGTCATGGGCCAGGGTGTGGACTCACCTCCTTCTATTACCATCTCCACACAAGAATTGGAGGTTGTTCATGACTTTGTGTACCTTGGCTCAACCATCTCTGACACCCTCTCCCTGGATGTCGAGCTGGATAAACGCATTGGAAAAGCAGCTACCATGTTCTCTAGACTCACAAAGAGAGTATGGCTCAATAAGAAGCTGACAAAACATACCAAGATCCAGGTCTATAGAGGCTGTGTCCTGAGCACACTCCTGTACTGCAGTGAGTCCTGGACCCTTTGTGCACGGCAGGAGAGGAAGCTGAACACCTTCCATATGCATTGCCTCCGACAGATTTTTGGCATCACCTGGCAGGACAAAGTTCCAAACAGAGTAGTCCTAGAACGAGCTGGAATATTCAGCATGTATACATTACTGAAACAGCGACGTCTACGTTGGCTTGGGCACGTCGTGAGAATGGCTGATGGTCGGATTCCAAAGGATCTCCTATATGGAGTATTAGTGCAGGGAAATCGCCCCAGAGGGAGACCACAGCTGCGATACAAGGATATCTGCAAGCGGGATCTGAAGGCCTTAGGAATAGACCTCAACAGATGGGAAACCCTGACATCTGACCATTCAGCCTGGAGGCAGGCAGTGCTCCACGGCCTCTCCCAATTTGAAGCGACCCTTGTCCAGCAGGCCAAGGCAAAGAGGAAGTCACAAAAACAGCAAAACCAGGGAGCTGGACAGGGGACAGATTGGATTTGTCTTCAGTGTGGAAGAGATTGTCACTCTTGAATTGGCCTCTTCAGCCACACTAAACGTTGTTCTAAGTCCTCCGTACAGAGCACGTCACAATAGTCTTTCGAGACTGAAGGATGCCTAACTAACTAAGCAACTAGCAAACTGTTAGATAACTGTCAGTTTTCCTTTTTAATATGAATATCTGAGATACTTGCCCTAAAGGAGAATTCTGACTTCAAAATAATTATCCCATTAGTTATCATGGCACTAAATTGGCTTTTAATAGAAGTATTTTAGGTGGCAAGGGGGGATTTATGTTTAAAAGGCTAACCACTGCAAGATATTTTGCAGTCTGTCACCAAAATCAAAATTTTCATCTCTGAGCAGCCCGGTGCTGTTAAAACAGAATGGTAATGGTCAGTTTAATGGCTGCAGGAATTATTTTTCTAAAAAAACCCACTCTTCTAGTAAATTTCTCTCTCTCTCTCTCTCTCTCTCTCTCTCTCTCTCTCTCTGGGTCTCTCTGGGTATATATGTATGTGTTTTCTCAAAGAGCCTCACAAAAAGCAAATGTTTGTTCCAAAAAGAAATCATGGCCTTAATGCAGTGTGGTACAGCCATTTCATGGCAAGGTTGTGTCACAAGCAGGTTTGTGTGTGTGTGTGTGTGTGTGTGTGTGTGTGTGTGTGTGTGTGTGTGTGTGTGTGTGTGTGTGTGTGTGTGTGTGTGTGTGTGTGTGTGTGTGTGTGTGTGTGTGTGTGTGTGTGTGTGTGTGTGTGTGTGTGTGTAACAAAGAAAATGGAGATTGGTTAGAAACTCACAATTCTATCCTAATATTTGCAATAGATTGATAGCTTCACAGAACTGAGTTATTCTCCTGCTTCAATTCTCTTGCCTAGGCCAATTTCCCAACAAAATTTGCTCCTTTCTTTTGTATTCCAGTCATTTATGATTAAAAGCATGTCTACTTTGGATTTGTGATAAATTTCCTCTTGGATGCTTACTCAAAAGCTTTCTGTTTCATCTTCAGCATTGGTAGTTGGAGTATAGACTTGAATTTGATTTTTCAAAATAACTCTGGCTTTTGAATGTGGGATATTGTGCTTTTTGCCCATGATTCAAAAAGGCAGGAAATGTCCCATTGTACTGAGGACAGTACAAACATAGTGGAGGAACTGTTACCGGCCAATTATGGGTTTCAGTTTTCTGATAAGGAATCATGCATAGACGCAACAGCTGAACCAAAGGTCCAATTTTATTTTGAATAGCAAAGAGCAAGAAAGGTCACCTGGGATTTCCCTTAAAAACAGAGAAGACCCCAAACATATAGAGTACATACTTTTTATAATGATACAGACAAAGAGCAATAAAATGCCATAATTCTATTGGTCATCTGCACCCCAACTTTGGATCCAGTCCCTCATTGGGCAAATGATGCCAACTATGCTAAATTATTGGTTATATGTAAATATGCATATTGTGCCCCCATCTTTCCTTGACCTGTGCCCAAGATGCACCTGAAAGTCTGGGGACAAGAGTATTCATTTCCCCTTATCTATTAGTAGGTTTACGTGTTTTCTTCCTGGGCCCTGACATATGGCCTTCAATACTGTGAATCACTTGTGAATGTTACAACAATCATTGCTGACTTCCTCCTACAGGCATTCCAATGATGGATCATCTTTTATATCAAAAAGTGGTTGGGCAAAGGAGAAGAGTTACACAGTTATTCTATGTTGGCCATAAATACTTTTGAGCTATGTGTGAATGTTTCAGGGTTAGGTCATTCTGGGGCCTGTGCTTTTTCTTCTTGCCTTGTCACTTCTAAAATGTAGTTTCATCTTTACCTGGTATCAAAACTATTTGTCACCCATATCATGCACTGTTGCATCCTCATTGTCCTCTAAGACATAGTCGGCAATGTGGCCCTGAAACTACAAACACCCTCAGACTGGTTCTGCAGTCCCAACCTCTGCATACACACCCACCACTCTGCTCCCCATTGGCATTAATTAACCGCTCCCCCCATTGACCTGCCAAAGTTGCTCGCACACGCTATAAAATAAGTTGCTTCAGGTAACAGCTGTTACTATGGCAACTGATTTAAAAGCCATCTTACTACCGAATTTTATGTTTAGCCCTAAAAACCCATGTACAGAAAAAGCATAATTTTACCTGTAAAATATTAGATGATATCATTCAACCATTTTGGGATGCTCTGCATTTTGTAATGTTTAGTTTTCATTAATCCATTTGATAGTCTGTGACCAGCCTCCACCCAGGCTATCATATTTTAAATGTCCTTAGTTTTAATAGGGTTGCCTTCAGCCCAAAACATATGAGTAAAAGCGGTATTAAGAATGAAACATATATGTTCTTTATTGTTACATAACAAATGGTAAACATAAACAACATTCAATTTAAATTTACACTTAGTTAAATGCTAGCTCTCCAACATACTACCCCCTCTCCCAGATTAAAAATAACTCTCTAAATTTCTAGACCACTCTTAAAATATGACCTCCTTCATCATGATATAATTTAACTCTTCTCCATTCTCTTCAGCTCTTCTTCACTCTACACCTTGCAGGCTCTCTTGAATTGGCTCACCTCCTGCATTCTTCCAGCCAGTCATCTTATTTCTGCTATAACTAGGTTAAACTGGTTAGGGTTCTGTCGCATAGTCCCAATGAGAATCAGTTGCTCAATGGAAGTCAACACTTCCATATATTCAATAGTTTTACCGCAGTTGGGGCTGTTAATTGCATTCGGGTCTGAATTTATTTCACTAGGTGAAAATTTTCAAGGGTTTTCTTGCATTGCCTTTTCAACAGATCAATATTTATTCTGAAGACAGATTCTTCTGCTTTGTTCTTTGGATTGCTTCAGGTTCTTCATGAAAGTTGCAGGAGTACTCTCCTTAATGGTACTATTTTGTTGTTCCATGTTGCATCTTTTTTCAGAGATGACATGATATATGTGACATCATGAACGAGCCTGCCCTGATCAATATCCATCCACATTGGGTTCTGTCAAAGGCTACTCTTTTTTTTTTTTTGTACTGGTGGGATTGCTCCATTTTGTTTCAGTTTTAGTATGTGTGGTCATTAGGATAAAACCAAAGTGGCTGGCTGGCTGTTCCTTTGCTAAAGTTGCGCAGTCATCTTGAGAAAATTCCTAGCTGCTCACCTGCAGAGGGAAAGCGAATCATGAATTTCTTTTAA
This sequence comes from Pogona vitticeps, assembly GCF_051106095.1. Taxonomy (NCBI): domain Eukaryota; kingdom Metazoa; phylum Chordata; class Lepidosauria; order Squamata; family Agamidae; genus Pogona; species Pogona vitticeps. The sequence continues at coordinate 59,663,107 of NC_135788.1, read as the reverse complement.
ATTGTTATTAAAAATCAGCAATGCTTTGAAGGGCATTCTCAAATACTTTCACGGTCAGGATCTGATGGTTGTTGTAGGTTTTTTGGGCTGTTTGGCTGTGTTCTTAAGGTTTTTCTTCCTAATGTTTCACCAGTCTCTGTGGCTGACATCTTCAGAGGACAGGAGTCAGAACTCTGTCTGTGCTCTGGTGCAGTTTGTGGGATAATTGAGTATTTATAACTGTGGGATCAGCTTTTTGTCCTATTCAGGAGATTGGGTGATTATTGTGATCAGTGTATTTTTTGTTGTGGGTGTATTGTTGTGATAAGGGGGAGAGATGATCTGTCACTGTGATTGATGGGTGTCATTAGCTGGTCTTTTGTATGCAGTGATCACTGGTACTTGTGGCTGGGTAAAGTTCATTGACCTTTTGTAGGCTGTGTTTTTCAGTGCTGGGAGTCAGGCTTTGCTGAGTTTTAAACTTTCTTCTTTTTTTTTGAAGCTCTGCTGGTGTTCGTGGATTTCAAAGACTTCCCTGTGCAGTCTAACATAATGATCACTGGTGTTGTCCAGTACTTCTGTATTTTGAAAGGCCTTTTAGCAGGTCAGTTAGCAGAAATTAAAAATAAATGGGAGACTTCCTTCCTTTCCACAGGTGAACATTTTTTCAGTATTTTTAAATGGCTTCAGGAAAGCATGGAGGAGGAAACAGGGAGGGGATTTTTTTGCCCTTTTCCCTTTAAAGGGAAAGATTGGTCTAAATCAGTGGTTCTTAACATGGGCTATAATGCCACCCGGGGGCGATTTCATTTTTCAGGGGGGCGGTAGAACAAAAAGGGACAGCATGGGGGTGAAGAAAGAGAAGGGGTCAGTAGGGGGCGCTGGAGTGAGCCAAACCTGTGAAGGCAGCTGCAGCCGCGGTGTTGGCAGTGGATCCGGTGCCACCGCCGCCAAACGATCCAGCTCTTTCTGCCTGCCACGTCTCACCTGTCTCCCTTAGGGGACCACCGAGTGTCGATTGGTTGGAAGGGTCTCTCGGGTCCCCATCCTCGCCTGGTGAAACACTGTCTTGCACCTGGGCGGGGAGGGAGAGACGAGCCCCATTTGTCCATCTTGGCTTCCCACCCACCTTCCCACCCGTTGCAAGGGAAGTGCAGAGAGAAATGGGTCAGTTTGGGGTGGCGCAGCAGGATTTCTAGGGACAGGGCTGGCTCGGGTCATCCTGGGTGGGTGGGAATTTGGCAGCTTTTCTGACTTTTCCTGTTTTCCTGTTGTGGCTGGCTGACTGTCGGGAGGGGGGGGAGAAAGTTCACCTGGCCAACTTTAAATGGCTTTGAGGGACATCGGACTTGAGATCTTCCCCTGTCTTCCATGCACACGGGTGTGATGTGCCTTTATGTGTAAATCCTCTGGGAGCAAAAGCTCTCAAATTGAACTGAGCGCTGAGGGCAAAATCCACAGGGCAGTCATATAGAGACTTAAGCAAACGCACTGTGGAAAGTCAGCCACTCCTCTTTCTCCCTGAACCCTGAGGATCCGTTCAGTGACGGCGAAAAGGGCAGCATGTCAGTGGCTTGAGTATAACAGTTTGCTTCAAGAAGGGGGTGGCGGGGGCACTCCACAAGGTTTAGACTACAACTCCCACAATCCCCTGCCCATGGCCCACCTTCCTGGGATAGAAACGGGTCAGTTTGAGGTCATTTCTCATTGAGCTATTCAGCAGTTCAGTTGTTTATTGTTCTGTTGGGTACTTGGAAAATTGGTTTTAAGGTAATTCGTTATGGATGTTGTTGTAACCCTCCTCCCCCAAAGTAATTTGTGTGAGTAAATGTTGCAAAGAGTGTTAGTTACTTATTACTTTCTGACTACCATAAAACCCTTAGGACTGTGAAGTGATTGGCATAAAACTTGAAAATTCTTCTCAAAATCTTCTGGAAAGATCATGTGAAAATGTTACATTAAACAAGTTTTGTGTGTAGAAGGTTGCTTTGGTCAACAGATTTTTGCATTATTCTAACAATGCTCCTTGAATTTTTTTTTTTAAATTTAAACTGCTACAAGGCAATATACAACCCTAATTTGCTTCTCTATTTCCTTAATACAAAGTCTACTATCTACAGAATTTCTCTCTAACTTTGCTCTGCCTTTTCAAAAAAATTATTTTGAGACCCAAGTGGGTTGCTATCTTGAATTTAGAGTTCAGACAGCAGAAAAATCAATATTCCTTTCCTTACAAACAAAAACTCTATTATTCTAAGTTTCTCTGATTCTTAGGATTTTGTTAGGACTTGTAGCTGAAGTGACAAAACCAACTGCTGGCATCTTATTGCCAGCAATGGCAACAATATGCCAGCTGACATATTATTAGTCAGTATGAAGGCTAAGTCTTTTGGTGAAACTAGAATGGGCCATCAATACATAGTCCTGGCTATGTTTTCATCAGGATGTGGCCAGAAGCCATGGAGACATGTTGTTTTTAATTACTACCCTTTAGGCACATTTAAGTGTCAGAGGTAGTTTGTGGAAGATAAAGTGAAGCTTTTATCAAGCTGTATTTTTCAAGCTTTGGAATACACAGGCTTGTGTCTAGTAAGGATCGTCTTGCTGGTGGAAGGAGAAATTAAGCTGCTTCCCTACCCCAATTTTCTTTCTCCTGTGCTGCCCTCATTCTCCATTGCCACCACACCAAGCTCAGTTACCCAACTCACACTTAACCGCAGATCTGAAGTGGTCTGCAAGAGGGAGGGGCATCACTGAAAACTGTCTCCTTCCCTCTTCTGAAAGGGGACAGTGCTTTCTATCAGTGGAGTGACTTCCACTGGATAAAAACCTCAGCACTTTTTTCATTTTCATGTTTTGCGTTTTGCCCATGGGTGATTGATTGATTAGGTATCCTTCAGTCTTGAGAGACTATGGTAATGTGCTCTGAATGGAGGACTTGGAACAACATCTAGTGTGGCTGAGAAAGCCAATTCGAGAGTGACAATCCCTTCCACACTGAAGAAAAATACAATCTGTCCCCTATCCAGCTCCCTGATTTTGCTGCTTTCAGGACTGCCTCTTTGCCTCAGCATGCTGGACAAGGGTCTCTTCAAATTGGGAGAGGCCATGATGCAACGTCTGCCTCCAGTCTGAATGCTCAGATGTCAAGGTTTCCCATCTGTTGAGGTCCATTCTTAAGGCCTTCAGGTCCTGCTTGCAGATATCCTTGTATCGCAGCTGGGGTCTCTCTCTGGAGCGATTTCACTGCACTAATTCTCCATACAGGATATCTTTTGGAATCCGATGTCAACGGGAACTGATGTTGAGCCATCAACAACTACGATGCCCTTCATTCCCTCATGAAAGGACCTGATGATATTAAGGAGTTGAGGTGGACATCCAATCTTGGGAAGTATTTTAAAAAGGCCGCCCCTGCTAACCAAATCAAAGGCCTTTGTGATAGCTGTGAAGGCCACAAGGTGTGGCTGTTGTTGTTACTTACATTTCTCCTGCAACTGTGTGAGGGAGAATACCATGTCAGTGGTGGATCTATTAGCTCGAAATCCACACTGTGATTCTGGATAGACTCTGTCTGCAAGGACCTGGAGCCTCTTGAGCACAACACGAGCAAGCAGCTTCTCTACAACGCTGACAAGAGAGATGCCATGGTAGTTATTGCAGTTGCCCCTGTCTCCTTTGTTCTTATACAGTGTGACGATGTTTGCTTTGTTTTCGAATTCTTGTTGTGCTCTGTAAAACATTTTGAGAGTCCCTTTGTATTGTACTTTTACACATGCACTCCAGTTCGATATTATATTTTGGTTTCTCAGTTTTATGGTTTCAATTTTTTTTGTGCTCTTCGTGTAAACTTTTTGTGTATATATATTTTGTTGCCCTGATTTTTTTTGCTTTTCTTCCGTAAATTTTTTCTTTGTGTCTTTTTAACCCTTTTTATAGTGTGCACGAATATATATTTTCCTCGAATCTTAATTTAATTTCAGAGTTTTCGTCTTGAAATTTTTAGTTCCTGCCACGCAGTTTGTTTTTATGCCCTTTTAATATTTCTTTTTGTGTCTTAAAATTCACCTGTAACTAAATTATTAAATGATACTGTTTTTTTCAGGTATTTCCTTTTCTTGCAATTGAATTTTATTTTCAGGGGTCATTGAATCTAAGTGTATTAAACAAACAAACAAACAAACAAACAAACAAACAAACAAACAAACAAACAAACAAATAAATAAGATTTTGCCGTGGGGAGGGGGGCAATGATAACTTCCTTAATGGCTCAAGGGGGCGTTTCTTCAAAAAGGTTAAGAACCACTGGTCTAAATTGTCTTAAACAACATCACTCAAGGTGAGCTGTGATTGATCCTTGAATATTAATGCAAAGATTGCCCCAAATGACATGCTGCACTTAAAACCAACCCTGTTTAGCCTGATCTAGACTGATCTGGGCTGGGATAATTGGGCATCTAATCGTATGCTTACTGAATTGCTACAATTTGTCAATGGCAATAATTTCTTGTAAATCGAGGTGTGAATCCTTTGGTCCTGCAAGGCCACTTTTGTGTTCCTCTGGAACATTCAAAACACATTAATTTCTTTAAAATATTTTTTAAATGTCTCCAAGATTCTCCTCTGAAACCAAGCCCATGACTAAGTTTTCACTATGTGCAAGAATGAATATAATAGGTGAGTCATTTTGACTCTACTCTAGAACCAATATAGATCTCTGTCAGTTACTGAAAGGTTTATTGGCAATAGGATAATTTTGATGTGACCTAATGAGAGTCTTCCAAATTTGTAACAGAACCAATAAAACATGATCAAAGCAATATATTTTTTATTATATTGGGACCTTTCAAAATACTCAGGGGCCTAAAATATCATTAAGAGGACATTTGAGTAAATGAAGAATCAGGTTCAACATTATTTTTTTGAAAGGGCTATAAACGTCTATAACAAGTGGCTAGAGGAGACTACAAAAATAAATAGGTGGCATGGATTTAAAAGGTAGCTATCAGTATGTGATATAAGTGAAACATGACAAGGTATGGCTTATGATGAGGTAATCGTAAAATGCAGATGTGAAGTATATTTTTACTTGATTTTCTGAGGACTGAGGATACTTTAATATTTATCTACTTTTTTGTATCTATGCATTTTCTTATTCTTTAATGGGTAGGTTATAAAGCTGCCATTATTCAACTGTGTGAGAGAATAAAATATATGAAAAGTGGGAATGAAAGGAAAAGAAGGCCAAAAGATGTACCCTTCTATTAAAAAGCTCCCAGTGTATCAATTTCTGCCTGTCACTTGGAGCCTCTGTTGCTAATGAAGATTGAAAACTTGGAATGATCTGGAGATGGAGCATATATAAGTAGACAGTAGACAGTGTGTGTGTGTGTGTGTGTGTGTGTGTGTGTGTGTGTGTGTGTGTGTGTGTGTGTGTGTGTGTGTGTGTGTGTGTGTGTGTGTGTGTGTGTGTGTGTGTGTGTGTGTGTGTGTGTTGGTTCTGCTGGATCTTTCAGTGGCTTTGATACCATCAACCATGGTATTCTTCTGTGCTGTTTCCCTGGGATGAGACTTGGAGGCACTAATTTAGGGTAGTTCTGGTCTTTCCTGGAGGGGAGAACTCAGAAAGTGGTGCTAGGGCACTCCTGTTCATCACCCTGGCCTGTGGTATCCCTCAGGGTTCTGTTTTGTCCCCTCTACATTAAACAGCTGGGAGAGATTTCCAAGTTTTGGGGTATGTGGATGACATGCAATTCTATGTCCACGTTCCATCTAAATCTGAGGAAACTGTTTTGCCTCTAGATCAGACTAGCCCCATTTTTGCTGCCCATCCATTGTTTAATTCTTATTAAATTTGTGTAAACTTACTGTTTTTAGCTTTTGAATATTGTCTTTTAATGATGTAAGCTGCCTTGGGCCCCTTCTAAGGAGAAAGCCAGGGTAAATAATATAATCAATCAATCAATCATCAATCAATCAGGCTCTCTAAAGATTCTCTGGTATGAACAGTGGGGGACCAGAGGCTAACATGTTGTGTATATTTTGTTTCCCCTATAGATGAATGGTTTGGACAAGTGACAGTGTTGGCCTTTTAACTTTTGCTTAAATAAGCATGTGGTCTATTCTATCATGTAGTTACCACCTAGGGCATTAGACTCTGGATCTGAAAAGAGCTCAGCTTTTTGGTATACATGAGAAAACCTAGTGGCCCCAAATCTCTGGGGTTTGAAATGCTCCTCAGCACTTTATTTTTAAAAAAAACAAAACAAAACACACACATTGGCAGGATGAGCTGAGTTAAAGTGTGCTCTTTCGATAGAATTGCCTTTGCAAATCAAAATTTTCTGGAGGAGATCCACTTCCATTAACTTATAATTATATGCAGTCAATTCATTTCTAACATATGGTGACCCTCCAGATGTTTTCTATATATACATTGTTCAGGAGTGGTTTACTTGCCCCTCCTTCTGATGGCACTACAGGACTGTGCATCTTGCCCAAGGCTGTACAGATGGAAGGCACATTACTTTATCAGCCACACTCATTCAGGGTGATTGTAGCTGTCTTGTCTCTCAAGGGGCACACTGGGGATTCAAACATCTGGTCCATGGCTTCAAAGCCAGTCAGTCCAACCAACTGAGCTTATCCAGCACTGAATTGTAGAGTAACAATGGTTTGCAATAAATTCCCAAACAATAGGGGAGGGGGAAGGGATCAATTGTAGCATTGAGCAAAAGAAGATTTTGCCCTAAGGGATAGTTACACCATGTTGGGGGAGAGGTAAGGGGAAGGATGCTTTTTGGCAGGTACAGTATAACCTAGAGTGTGCAATTTAGCATTTTGATAGGTGCCCCTGACCCAACAGTACAACAAACCAGATCCTTCTCTTGGCTATTAAAATTGTAAGAAAACTTGGACTCATTATTATAGAATAAAGATAGATGAGAAAAAAATTACCAAAAAGGCTTGATTTTTAATGCATGGGAGAAGTTAACACTGGGAAAAGTCTAATGTGTTGCAACAGAGCTAAGACTGAATCATGAAAGACTGACCACATGAAAAAGAGAGCAAACATCTGACCTGCCATAATTTTATGGGAGAGGGAATTTCAGCAGTTGTAGTCATCTGTAGCAAAGCAGTGTGATGTTATAAATATAGTGATGAACTGAGACTCAGAAACCCTGGATCCAACCCCTGCTCTGTCATAGAAAACTGTGGGATGGGTGGGAGAGAATGGAATTGGTAAAATCATTTCTCATGTATCTCCCTTTTGTTGAAAACCGTATCAGGGTTGCTATAAGTTGGATGCAGCCTTAAGAACCGACAAGCCTGATGTGGCCAGCCTACTGGATGACTGGAATCTTATACTTTGTCAAAAAGTGTTTGGCAGAAGCAAGGTGGGATGATTTGGCTGGGGCTGCAGTATGTGCTTCCTATCCTCATTTCTGATAATGGAAGAAAGCATTAAGTCTCTCTTCAGTACCATGGCCATAATTCAAATCATTTACTGCACAACTCCTTTTAAGTGATAAAACCCCCCACAAAAAACAGAACAATTCTCTGTTTAATTTAGGAGTCCCATTGTCCAGAATCATTTCATAATTGGTAGAAACATCAAATTTTGAGAAGTGGTTATTTACATGTAGGATGTTTTTAGTTACTGTGGTCATTGGAAACATATTTGGGGAGGAGCCTTAAAAACTAGATAAAATTTGCAGTTGAACCAGTTACATTATTGAAGCATTGTCCAAATGTGTTGATTCTTTGGCAGGGTGTTGAAATCATGACTCAAAGATATATGTTTTTATATTAGCTTTGTTTACAAGAATAGATGAACTATGCACATGTGGTAATAAATTTGTGAGCTGTACAGACTTGTATGCTAAGTGAAGTAAAGATAAAAACATTTAAAGCAAAAACAAAAAACAAAATTGTGCTTAAGGCATACTTATAGCTGCAAAAATTAGAAATTTAACAGACCAGTCTGTGCTCCAACATATACAAATAATTTCTGGTGTCCTGAATAGGGGAAGAGTGGTGTGTGCTGAACTTCCTCCAGGCCTGATTATTTGTTTATGATTTCCCCCTCATGGTGAACTTGTGTTTGGTGTGTGCATGTGTACTGCATATACAATATTTATATTTGGGTTTTTTAACACACTGAAAAGCAGCAAATTTTAAAGGTGATAGCATAACAAAAATAAAAGACACTCAACCAAGGAGAAATCATGACAGAGTAAAGGTGAATAGCTAAAACTCTGATGAAGAACAGAAAATAATTCAAAAGGACAAATTGCTTAGCTCATATCTGCCCTGTGTTTGAGCTATGACTTCGAACTACCCCTCATATTTGCATTCTCTGCTTCAGAGACAATAGTAACTGTGCCTGTGGAGTCCCTTTGCAGTAGAAACTACAGGCATCAGTAAGATGTAATTTATCACTTCACAGCCATACTATCTAGTTCAACTTTGCCATTTTAACAGTGGGATCCAATGCTTGATCCTTCAAGGAAGCCAACTCAGCTTTGAATAAAGCATGCTGAAGGCACTGAAACATTTACAGGTTACATATAACAGCAGCATCTCTCTTTTTTTCTCTACTTCTTTAAAAATGAAATGATATGGGTGTACACACATACAGGCAGACAAAAGGGGAGGGAGGGATCTGGCAAAGAGAGAGAGAGAGAGGCTGAAATCCATTAAGAATTTGCAGTTAGAGATTTTAGAGACTTCCGGCTTGACGTCGCGATGAGACAGCAGCAGGAGGACAGAGCTCTGTCCCCTGGGCTGAATCCTGACCTTATTCGGGACACCACAGGGTGTCGGAACCACCCTGGAGGGGTGGTGAACTGGGGGGGAAGCCTGTTGATCACGGGGGGACGGCGGCCACCCCGTTCGATCCAGGAAACTCCCAAATCAGCGAACGGGCAGAAACAAGCAGCTTCGGCTTGCTTGCAAGTCGCTGGCAGCCGGCCAAAGAAGCAAGAACCAGCCTTTTGACATCACTGTTTACCATCGGGTGAGACTTTTATAACTAATTGCTTATACCCCTGAAAAATTCCTATACAGTATATGGAAAAAGAAATGCTGTCCCTCAGAAACTAAAAAGCGGCAGAAGATCTGGTGAGAGGGATAGCTGATGGAAAGGAAATAACTTTAAAATATACTTTGAGAATATTACAGTTTGATGCTGTGAAGCTTGAGAAATTTTCCTGCAACCTATATTTGATAATCTGAATTTTATTTTGACTATTTGGAATCTCTTGGCGTGGAGCCCAGGAGCTGTGACCTTGACTACTTGGCTGTTATTTCCTTTTGACTTCCTCTGAGCTTGGCTGGGAAATTAACCCTAAAGTGGACTTTTAAGGCCATCAGCCGTGGATACAATATTGCAATGGCACAACAAGAAGAATTCTGGAACGGAATAAAACTTGCACTTGAAAGAATATTGGACACCGTGAAATCTCACTATGAAGAAACAAAATTAGCTAATCAACATCAGATGGATTGTGGTCTGCAGGCAGCAGGGAGCGGCAAGGAAGGAGATGGGAATATCTCAGATGAGGCATCCCAATTAAAACAGCAGCTTGAGGAAATTGTTCCAAGAGAGGCACCGGTCTTGGATCAGGGAGGAGTGCCAGGGAGGGACAAGGGGAAAAAGACAGCAAAATTAACCAGAAGATGCCTGGAGGACTCACTGAGGATGGACTGGGTGCATAGAGAGTTGGTGGGCATAGATCAGACCTATAAAATGGCTTCAGAGGACATGAGGGATGACAGAAAACTTGAAAACACAGTAATATTAAATGAGAAAGAAATTAGAGAGGGAATTACCTAGAAAGATGAAAAAAGGGAAAACAAGGAAGGGCCCCTTAATATTGAAAACAGGTTTATATTCACCATTTGGATTTGTAAAAGGGTATATTCTGTATATTAAAAAGGAGAATTAAATTGAAATAAGGGAGGCCTAATTAGAGTAAAGATGTAATATGGTGATTTTTTATTTTAGGTAAACTAAATTAGATATAAAGCTGCGTTATGGATCTGGAACCACCTTTAATAAAAATGTTACTAGAAGACTGTTAATAGAAGAATTATTAGAAGAATTTTATATAATATGAGAGTAATATTATGACAGTGGTCATATTGTGTACTAAAATCTGTATGTGAATGGTTTGAATGCTTGAAAGATGTTTGGAATTGGGGGGGACAACCAGGAAAACATTGAGATGTAAAAAACAAATAATTGTAAGCAAAATATGCAACACGATGTCTGATAAGCACAAAACAATGTAGATAGACCGGAAAACTAATAAAATGTTTAAAACAAAAAAGAATTTGCAATTAGAATAGGTTCATTGACTTAGTGAAACTTAAAGAGCAGTTGTATCTGTGAAGATTCTCAGTCATCCAGGTGATGAAATAGAAACACGTAATGACTGTAAGGTCATTTTTTTATTAGCAGAATTTCAATTGTCTAAGAGAGTTTGGTAGATTCTAGGGTGAAATTGGAAGGAGGTTGTGGGGGCTTGGTGACCATGCACTGGGGTCTGAGAGACTAAGACAAGGGCCTCCTGGAAGATCTTCAAAAGTGTGGCTGAGAAGGCCAATATGAGAGTGACAATCCCTTTCACACTGAAGACAAACCCAATCTGTCCCCTGTCCAGCTCCCTGATTTTGCTGCTTTTGTGACAAAAGTCTCTTCAAAATGGGAGGCCTTGATGCAACGCCTGCCTCCAGGCTGAATGCTCAGAAGTCAAGGTTTCCCATCTGGTCCGTTCCTAAGGCCTTCAGATCCCACTTGCAGATATCCTTGTATCGCAGCTGTGGTCTTCCTCTGGAGTGATTTCCCTGCACTAATTCTCCATACAGGAGATATTTTGGAATCCAACCATCAGCCATTCTCAAGACATGCCCAAGCCAACGTAGATGTCACCGTTTCAGTAATGTATACATGCTAAAAATTCCAACTTGTTCTAGAACTACTCTATTGGGAACTTTGTCCTGACAGGTGATGCCAAAAATGCATCAGAGATAATGCATATGGAACGAGTTCAGCTTCCTCTCCTGCCATGCACAAAGGGTCCAGGACTCACTGCAGTACAGGAGTGTGCTCAGGACACAGACTCTATAGACCTGGATGTTGGTATATGCCGTCAGCTTCTTACTGAACCATCTCTCTTTGTGAGTCTAGAAAATATAGTAGCTGCTTTGCCAATGTGTTTATCCAGCGCGACATTTAGGGTGAGAGTGTCAGAGATTGTTGAGCCAAGGTACACAAATTCATGAACAACCTCCAGTTCTTGCGTGGAGATAGTAATAGAGGGAGGTGAGTCCACGCCCTGGCCCATGACTTGTGTTTTCTTCAGGCTGATTGTCAATCCACAGTCTTGACAGGCCTTGCTAAAACAATTCATGAGTTGTTAGAGGTCTAAAGCAGAGTGGGAAACAACTGCTGCATCATCGGCAAAGAGGAAGTCCTACATGCATTTCACCTGGACTTTGGTCTTCGCTCTCAATCTAGAGAGATTAAAGAGCTTTCCATCTGATCTAGTCCAAAGATAGACACTTCCTCTTGCAGTTCCAAAGGCGCACTTCAGCATGACAAGCAAAAAAATATCACAAACAGGGTCGGTGTGAGGAGACAGCCCTATTTCACTCCACTTCAGATGTCAAAGGGATCTGATGTTGAGCCATCAAAAACTACAGTGCCCTTTATTTCCTCATGAAAGGACCTGATGATGTTAAAGAGTCGAGGTGGGAATCCATTCCTGGGAAGTATTTTTAAAAGGCTGCTAACCAAATCAAAGGCATTTGTGAGATCTATGAAGGCCACAAAGAGTGGCTGTTGTTGTTCCCTACATTTCTCCTTCAACTGAATACCATTTCAGTGGTAGATCTATTAGCTCGAAATCCACTCTGTGATTCTGGATAGACTCTGTCTGCAAGCACCTGGAGTCTTTTCAGCACAACACAGGCAAGCAGCTTCCCTACAACACTGAGAAGAGAGATGCCACGGTAGTTATTCCAGTTGCCCCGTCTCCTTTGTTCTTATATAATGTGACGATGTTTGCATCCTTCATGTCCTGTGGTATTCACCTTCCCTCCGGCAAAAACAAAATATTTCATACAGCTTGGTTATGACTATCTCTTTACAGCATTTCAGCAGGAATGTTATCCTTCCCAGGTGCCTTGCTGGAGGTGAGGGAATCCAAGGCTGCTTTTATTTCTGCTGAAGTTGGTTCGCTGTCCAACTCTATCAAGACAGGCAGGCAATCAATGTTATTTAGTGCCTCTTTGGTTACTACATTCTCTCTAGAATATAGCTCAGAGTAGTGCTGCACCCAGCTTTCCACCTGCTGTGCTTGGTCCTGGATGATCACACCTGTAGCAGACTTCAAAGGAGCAGATTTCTTCTGTAATGGACCTAAAGCCTGCTTGATACCTTCATACATTCCCTTATGTTACCTGTGTCTGCTGCTATCTGTATCTGAGAGCAGAGCTGAAACTAAAAATCATTGGAACATCTCCTGGCAGCCTGTTGGACTTTGCTATGAGCAAGTCAAAGAACCTGCTAGTTGTACTCACTAGGAGAGGCTTTGTACACTGCTAGAGCTCTCCTCTTATCCTTGATGACTGGCATCAACTCCTCCGAATGGGCTTCAAACCAGTCTGCCATCTTTTTTGTCTTCTTGCCAAATGTGGACAAGGCACTGTTATAAGCAGCGTTCTTTAAATATTCCCATCATTCAGGTGCATTTGTATCAGCCAGACCTGGAAGGGTTTCTTCAAGCAGTCGGGCAAATTCCTTCACTTTTCTTTGATTGTGAGTCTTGCTGATGTCAATACATGGTCTTCCTTCCTTTTTCATGTGATACAATCTCATTGTTTGCAATTTTACTCCACTACACACCAGGGAGTGATCAGTATCACAACCAGCACTCTGGTAACTGCATCTGATCATAATACTAGGAAGGCTAGAACATTTAGTGATGATCGAATTGAGCACAATGTCCTACATTCATAATCTGGAGATTTTTTAAAATAAAGAATTAACATTTGTGCAAGCAAAGCCTTTTCCATTCTGCTTGGTGTAACATTCATTAACATTGAAATGACTAATTTTTAAAAAGTCAATACAGCTGTGCAGTTTATTTATCAGCTGTCAAAGCCCTTTTCTCATCTCAAAGCACATTGCTATTGTAATAAAGTAACAGAATGATTCATTATTTATCCACTAACTGCAGATAACTGCCAATCTATAAGCATTAGCTTCTGTTTTCTTTGCAGCATTTAAGGCAGCTGTGCCAAATTAGACCATAACTGCTGGTAATGCCCAGTTTCCCAGAGATTATTACCCAGATGATTAATCTCTCTGTGATTGGGAAAGTCACACTTCTAGATTGGGCCGTTTTTTCCCCTCTATGATGCATGTAGCAGGAGACAAACTATTTGTTCCAACACTAAATCTCATGGCTTTGTTGTCTGTGAAGTTATCAGATCAGGCTGTTTTTGCTGTTATGTGCACGTCTTGTCTTCCCAGTGCTCCCTAAAAGAATTCTGTATTTAAACCCAAATAACTTGGTTTAAGGATTTTAAAAAAAAATTGGTGGCACAATGGCTTTTGAGACTAGATACATTTGTGTCTACCAATTACGGAATGAGCATGTCTCAGTACTAGAAATACCAAGGGGATGATAGCCTAGCACCTTTCAAAGTTATTCTTCATAAGGAAATGGAAGTTTCTTCATTGGAGGTTTTAGAACAATGGTTGGGTGGCTACATCTGTCAGGAACAATTTATCTGCCAGACTTTGTGCTTGGGGGAGGGGGTTTGGAATTAGTGACCCTTAGGAGCTTTCCAGCTGTACAATGTTAGGATGCTTTGATTCTTTTGTACATTCAAATAGCACACAGAAGAGGACCACACATGCTGGCTCTGCTGCTAGAATCCTACCTCCTTCCAGCTCTAGTCCTGATCTTTGCATGTTGAAGTGAGGAACCTAGGTGTGTTCAGGATCCTTCATCTACATAGGGACACTATTTCAAGTTTCTGCTTTTGTGGAGGATCCTAAGTATGTGGAGGTGTCCTCTTGCAAGCCTTGTGCTCAACAAACAACTGGTCCCACTCCCTAGCTGTTATTTTGGAAAAACTTTCAAACATGACTTCTGCATATCAACAGTAGGAGTTATAACATTATCAGTAGGAGCCACAAGAGTTACTAGTACACATGTATCCTCTTAAGCTGCATATTTAAATTACATTAGTGGGTCATGAGGCCACAAAGGCTAGTTTTGTAATCCTCAGCCCCTCACATCCCTCCTAACATTCCAAAAAGAAAGAGAGAGAGAGACACCCAGAGAGATTTTTTTAAAATCAAATACAGTATTCTCTTGTAGCTCTAAGAGGCATGAGAGACAATTTGCCATGCTTTGGGGGTCCCCCCACTGCCCCAATAATCATGACTGAATCTCTGCTACTGTCTCTCTATGCCTAATCCACCATCTGCAGACAGACAGGTGAAAGGGTAGCTGGCTTGACAAAAAGCGATCCCCAAACTAGCCTCTTTCTATATCTTAAATCCATGTTCACCTAGCATGATGTTATACAATTAGGTTGAAGCGCTTTGTCCAGTAGTGTCACACTCAAAATGTAACTTTCCTTACAACCCCTTATTTTAGTTCTCATGATAATATTTGCTAACAAGCAATTAGGAATGGAATGTGATGTCTCTGGCTCAGTGTGGTATGTCCTGGAACAGAGCAAAGCAAGTCTTCTTTCTTATGCAGGTAAGCGCCACCTGTAGCAGCCTCGTGAAGTACGACACAATCCATCCGATTTCCTCACAGTAATACTTTTACTGTCAGTGGGCCTCTGCATTTCTCCATTTTAATCAAATATGTGCCGTCCATTGTGCTGTTTCTAAATTCTGGGGAAAAAATATTGTTTCTGTGACCACGTTGGGTTCTTGTTGAAAGAGAAAACCAAAAATGTAAGTAGAAATAGAAGATATTAACTCCTTTTTCCTTAGTAAGGACTCAGTACTTGCTCTAATAGATGCATAGTAGCCAGACATAAATGGGTTTTTTTTCTGGAACAGAAATACATATTCTGCTGTCTGGATAGATATGTGTGTATATCTGTGCATATTTAATTCTTAATTGTGAGCAGAGAAATAGGGAAGAAAGAATATCATCATTTTAGTCCCTATTCTTCCTCTCCTACTTCCTCGGAAGGTACAACTATACATTAATAAGTAGCTTTCTCTTGAGTTATATGAGATTTAGAAAGGAATTGAGCTGCAGAAAAACAAAGAACACCTTCTAGTCCCAAAAAGCCAGAATTAAATACAGTAAGATTTATTTTTTTCTCTCTGATGTTTTTTTCCCAGATTCTGTAATGGAACTGTTTAGGAATCATTGGGGACTACATAAGCGGTCTACATATAGTATAAAATTTGGTAACATCTTTTTAATCCATTGATTTATTAGGAAGGAAGGAAGGAAGGAAGGAAGGAAGGAAGGAAGGAAGGAAGGAAGGAAGGAAGGAAGGAAGGAAGGAAGGAAGGAAGGAAGGAAGGAAGGAAGGAAGGAAGGAAGGAAGGAAGGAAATAATGTTAGCAATGAGCTACTCTTCAGGGTCCTAGCTGAGAGAATCGTACCACTATATTGAAATTCATCTTGAATGAAGACAATTAATAGTAGAAACCATATGTGTGTACAGCAGGGGGTTGGTTGCCTTAACATTATTATAAACATATATTATCTATGCACACCAGATTCATTGCTTTCACAAAGAGAGAACTAGCTTGTCATCGGGTTTGTTAAATCATTGAAGAATACATAAATAAGTTGGGATGTATTCCCATCTCTCTGCTATAGCCAGTCTCCATTCTCCTGAGTGTTTATAAACTGAATCTTTGAGTGTTGCAATAGGTCTTTTAAGGCATTCAGAACTTCATGTAAAAGGGCCTACCTTATTAAAAAGGAACATTTAAGAGAAGCATGTGGAAGCATTGCAGATGTACTGAAATTCCCCACTTCTTTTTAAATGTTTATTATGTTATTCCAGTAGACAGTATGTGAACAAAAAGAATGATTTGGCTCAATTTGCTCTTCTTTTTTCATGTATGTATGTATGTATGTATGTATGTATGTATGTATGTATGTATGTATGTATGTATGTATGTATGTATGTATGTATGTATGTATGTATGTATGTATGTATGTATGAATGAATGAATGAATGAATGAATGAATGAATGAATGAATGAAATTTCTACCCTATCCATCTAGTGGTATGCCACTATTCTGGATGGCTTACAACAGAAAATGAACATAAGATAAAATAAAATAGAACAATACAAAACAGGCAAATTCACCCTGCACCCCTACCACCCACCTAAACATCTATACATACAAAAGCTCAAGGTGATGATAGCAATATTACAAATTAAATATTACACAATTAAGCAATTAAATCAAATAGTATACACTAGGTGGTAGTGGAGAACATGCGGCCCACCAGATGCTGTACTGCAAATCCTGACAATCCTAGGCTGACTGACATAAGCAATGTTGAGGGGATATACACATTGTAACGGGGGGTAGTCTCCTATCCTTGCATTGCACCAAGAAGGCAAGCTAAGCTATGTACCATTGGTGCCTCCAGTTAATGGCACTCTCTTTCTAATATGGAAGAACTCTGCTGCTGTGATTGTTTATTCATATGGTAAAGTATTTCTAGCCTTAACAGATTTCTAGCCTTAACAGATTTCTGTAAAATCAATAACAACACCCTGCCAGAATATAAACAGTTGAAACTAAAACAATTAGAAACACTTTAGAAATTCATTCATTCATTCATTCATTCATTCTTTCTTTCTTTCTTTCTTTCTTTCTTGATTAACAATTATAATAAAACATTAAATTATATCGACATAAGCATCAAACTAATATAAAGAAACAAAGATACAGTCAACCCTCGACTTACAAATGGCCCTAGTTACAAACATTTCAACTTACAAACCACTCTGATAGAAAAATATTGACTCGGCTAGCAAACTTAGATTCAAGTTATGAACCGAAAAAACGTGCAAGAGGTGGGGAAAGCGCGAAATTTGAACTTTCAGTTAACCGTTGACCAGTGAAGAGGGTGCCTGTCTGCTTCCTCACTCTCCCCAGCATTTTAAGAGTGGATTTGGAGACAGTCTTCAGACTGCCTGGTACTGCCTGGTATTTCTGGTATTACCTGGTACAGTGCTGTACAGACTGTATTTTTATTTTTTGTGCTTTTAAAATTTTTTTGATTTTTAAATTTTTTTAAAGGTGTTCCCTCCCTCCTTTGCTGCCCCCCCTTTCCCCAAAAGGTGCTTGCATTGGCTTGTCTTGATTGAAAAGGTGCCTTTCAAGGTGATCTGTTGTCTGAAATGTGCTTGGTTTTTCCCAGAAGGTGCTTGTCTTGGTTGAAAAGGTGCTTTTCAAGGTGTTCTATTGAAAAGGTGTCTGTTCCCTCCTTCCCTCCCTCTTTTCTTTTCTTTTTTAACCTAAGTAATCTTAGGTTAAAAGGAAAAAAAGAAAACAAATTCTGCCCCTAGTGGTAGGAACGGATTAACCAGCTTTACATTAGTTCCTATGGGAACTAACGATTTGAGTTACAAACCGCCCCTTGACCTAAGAACCAAAAATAGCCGGAACGGATTATAGTGGTGCCTCACATAGCGATCCCTCCGCTTAATGAAGAAATCGCTTTGCGACAATGTTTTTGCAATTGCAAAAGTGATCGCTTGGCGATGTTCCCTATGGGGAAATTTCGCTTTGCGATGATTGCAGGGAAGCAATCATCGCAAAGTCCCCATTTTCGGCCAGCTGATCGGCGGTTCCAAAATGGCCACCGGGTAAACAAAATGGCGCCCGCTGATGGATTCCTTGCTTAAGAGGCAGCGAAAATGGCTGCCGTATGGAGGATCTTCACTTAAATGTTAGTTTGTAGTTTATAGGAATGCATTAATGGCGTTTTAATGCATTTCTATGGGCTTTTTAATATCGCTTAGCGATGTTATTGCTTAGCAGTGATTTTTTCTGCACGGATTAACATCGCTAAGTGAGGCACCACTGTAATTGGTTTTCAGTGCATTCCTATGGGAAATGCTGATTCGACTTACTGTACGGACTTTTTGACTTGCAAACTTCCTTCCGGAACGGATTAAGTTTGTAAGTCGAGGGTTCACTGTATACTAAACATTATAACTTAAAACATATAATACAATGAAGAGTTTAATAAAAATATTTAAGATGAACGTGATCAAATTACTTAGCTGCTGGTATGATTCCTGCACTGTGTTTGTGGAATAATTTGGAAGGCCTCTATAAATAACCAAGTGTTTAAAATTTTCTTAAAAGTCGCCAGTGAAGGTGAGGTGCAACTGCTGAGAAGGCTTGGTTCTTGGTCTTCTCCCTCTGGGCCTCTCTCAGGGTCAACGTGTTCACCCACCCAGCCCGGGAGGCATGAGTATGATGGGCAAATCACATTGGAAGAAGGTGCTCTGCCAGGTATTGTGGTCCCAAACTGTTTAGGTCTTTGTATGTTAGTGTCACCTACTTACTCCACTCAGGAATCTGACCACCATGTACTGGACTTGCTGAAGTTTTCATACTGGCCTCATGGGTAACCCCCATAGAGAGCATTACAGTAGTCTATTCTTGAGATGACCAGTGCATGGACCAGCATGTTGTCAGTGGTGTTGTCAAGATTCAGGCTGCCATTTGGTAAGTAAAGATGTGTGTCCTCTTTACTGCTGGCAACATAGGAATGATACTGTGCAGCAATATTGGGCCATTTCTTGATATTTTGAATCATGGATACAGAAGCATAATATTCCACATGCATAAACCAGACTTTTTGTTTTTGTTTTGGAATAATTGATTATTATTTTTCTTCTTCATATACAGAAGCAATGATGAGAATTCAATATGTGAATTATTATGCAGGGAGAAGTTGCAGTGCATGAAACTGATGAACCTGTTGAACTTCTGTTTCATGCTGTTAAGTAAAGTGGGAGACGTTGTGGGAAGGAAGATGGCAAGTCCAGAAAGATTTAGGGAAAAGAATCAAAGGAAATTTGATGTTCTGCAAAGCTCTCTGTGTGAAAATTACTGGCCCTCCTTAGAGGTCCATAATCCACACAGCATGAGCCAGAAATAAAAATAAAGCAAGAATGGTTAGTATGCCATAATGTAGTAAAAGATCTTCTCAGTCTGCCAATAGCCTTAATACATAACCCTTTGTAAAGAACTGATTAGAAGTACATTTAGGGCACAGCTTGACTCAGTGCAGCAGAAGGAAAGAAGATTACAAACTGGAGAATCAAGCAGAGTTTATTATTTGCATGCATTTTTCTATTTCGGTTTTTGTGCTGGTTTGCCTGAAGAAGTAACCCTTTCCTTATACAGGTGGTCTTTTTCCCATTGTATAACCATGGCCTCGCTACCCCAACAGGCTACTATTAGAATAGATATTCTCAGATTTGTACTAGAAACATCTTCCAACTCCCCGTCACATTGCTGAGTGCTTGTACCTTTCAAGAATGTGCCAGCTGCAGAACTGTAACAGGTGAGATGTATATTTCATTGGCAGTGAGGTATAATCATGGAAGAGCAGGGGAACTTTCAAATTGGATGTCTGCCTTCTGTACTACTGTTAGTCGTAAAGCCCCATGCAAGGAAAAAAATAGCAATGCTAACTAGAAATTATGCTATTCCTTTTTATTTTATTTTATGAAAGCCTTTTCTAAGGGGGGAAATGAGTGAATAGGACTTAGAAGTCATGAAATTATGTATAGCTGTGTGAAAGAAAAAGGAATTGATACACTGACAAGAGGAAATCAAGAAAGAAAGGGAGGGAAAGCCTCATTCCACGAATGCCCACCAATTAACATCAAAAAAGAAAAGTGGTGCCAGGTCACTCCTACCTGGAAGGTACACCCTTGATCTGGAAGTCGTGCCCAACACTTCACTTTTTCCTGTGCAACAAATAAACTATGGCAATTTAAGTACTTCTTACTAATAATTTTGTTGGAACCAGACTTAGAAATAATAAGACTAAACTTACTGAAATCTGTAAGATTTATGTTAGTTGTGATTTACTTATCCTATTAATTCAATGTGTTTACTCTAACTATGACTAAGTTGGCTGCTGCTGTCTTGTATCTGCCTCTCAACATTCCTACACAGAAAATTAATTGTTCTGAAAGGTTTATGCTGAGACACAATGACTACACACAAGGTCATATACTGACCTTTTTGGCTAAATAGGAATTTGAACCTGGATTTCTGCAGCTCAATTCCAGTTCATGAACTACAGTGGTGCCCCGACTTATGACCATAATTCATTCCAGAAGATGGATGTAGCTCGAAATGGTTGTAAGTCGAAGCACCATTTCCCATTGAAATGTATTGAAACACGATTATTCTGTTCTGGAAAAAAAACCCAAAAAATAAAATAAAGCACACAGCAAGCCCAGTTGGAAGGTGCTGGGTCTTAAAAATAATAAACAGCAAAGCAAGCTCCATTGCTGGGGCTTTAAAAAAAATAAACAGCAAAGCAAGCCCCGAAGCCACTGGGACTGAAAACAAACAAACAAACAAACAAACAAAACAACCCCCCCCAAAAAAACAGAAAAACACAGCACAGAAACATGCTGCAAAACACACCCAGAACAGTTTTTTAAAAGCAGGAAACAGCACCTTACCTTACCTTACCAGGCAGCCTCCTCTGATCGCACACTCTCTAACTGCTGGGATGAACGAGGTACAAAGAAGCAGCCTCGTTGCCACCTGCAGTTAGAAATTTGAATTTCCTGCCCTTTTCCTTGCCTTTTGCTGTTCGTAACTGGAAACTCCAGCCAAAAGTCGAGCTGGTCATAACTCAAAATGGTTGTAAGGCAGGATGTCCATAAGTCGAGGCACCAGTGTACTGCATTAAATTGGGTTTTGGAGAGCAGTATACGTCATATGTATACCATGCATGTATGTATAGATGTATTCATGCATGATTGCAGAAACATAAACAAATGGCTATCCCTCAAGGTTTTTCCTGACCAACCCAAAATCTCTGGAATATAGTTGCAGCAGGCCAATACAACAAGCTGAAGAAATCCTTTATTAGCAGATTTTTTTCTCTGGCCAGAAACAGATATTAGACACAGCACATGATGAGAAGGAGGAAATTCTTAATAAATGTGAGTGTCTGTTGAGCATTAACTTCTTTCATCTCTGGAATTATACAAATTAGCACACTGTGTTTCCTGATTGGGCTTCAGGACTGAAGTGCAGGATTTCTTTAAAATCTGATTTCACAAACAAGGTCTCAATCATCTCTCTGCAGTATTACTGTGCTTTCAGTATTAATTCAGTTCTTCAACAAATATCCAGTTTATGAATATGGGATATTGTGCTTCTTTATCCACACTACAAAATATGAAGAAATGTCTTCATATTGCTCTGCAATATCATGTCTATGTTGCTAGCAGGAAAAAAGGGATGTCAGGTTTTTAACTAGCAAAGGGCAGCCTGAATGTTGATGACACCAATGTCAGCATTCAAAATGGTCCACGGGATACTCTCTTGTGTTCATTACCATTCACAAAGAGACACCAAGCCAAAAAAAAAAAAAAAAAAAAAAAAAAAAAAAAATCCCAAAATCTGATTCATTTTTAAAATCAGTTAACCACTTCTCACAGAAACACAAAGCAATTGTCATGACTGTTTTTCACCACATTTTTAATAGCTGGGATGTGGCTGGGTTTCCTCTGTGCCAAAATACTTTGAAGGCCTGTTTTCTACTTTATGAAATGGTGAAGCAAAGTTGTTGGGAAGTGCAACACATATAACTGGGAAATAGGTATATCCTTTAACCTCTGAGATAAATTAATGCTGCTGTGCCAATTCCACTGAATGCATACTAGATATCTATTCTCCAAACTCTTTCTTGGGTTAGGCAATTTAGGAAAGAAAAGCTATAAGGTTCCCAAACTCCACTAACATATTGTGCATGTTTTCAAAAATATATGTCTAGCCACAGGTTCCATAAATATTTCTTTTGAAATTTTAAAAATGAAGCTCTGGAGTTAGCAAAGATTGTTAACCAAATTCAGAATCCTACATACTATGTGTGGGTAAAGGTAAAGGTTCCCCTTGACATTTTAGTCAGTCATGTTCGACTATAGGGGGCGGTGCTCATCCCTATTTCCAAGCCATGGAGCCAGCGTTTGTCCGAAGACAGTTTCCGTTGTCACGTGGCCAGCACGACTTAGATTCGGAACACTGTTTACCTTCCCACCGAGGTGGTACCTATTTATCTACTCGCATTTACATGCTTTCGAACTACTAGGTTGGCAAGGAGCTGGGACAAAGCGATGGGAGCTCACTCTGTCACGTGGATTTGATCTTACAACTGCTGGTCTTCTGACCCTGCAGCACACAAAGGCTTCTGCGGTTCAGCCCACTGTGCCACCATGTCCCACTATGTGTGGGACCATCTCCAATTGTCCACTGTGAGAGTGGGCTCACCACCTCCCTGAGAGTCAAGGCAAGATTACTAATGTGCAGTTCACCTGTGGAATGGTGTGTTGGTGGTAGAGATGCGGAGAACACCTTCAAGGCTACAGGTGTAGAGGTACAGGAATGGGATATACGAAGGAGAACAAGGCAGGAGAGGATGGTGCTGGGCTGACACTATGGACAGGGAGGTGTTTGAGGCCAGAAGGTACTGGCATTACCGGAGCATTCGACACCTGACTGAGACACCATCCACTGCCATGATTCTGACACCAAATACTAGAAGGAGTTTCTAGTGCCAACTGAGGAGGCTACCCAAGTTCACCAAGATGAGACCAGGTGTCTAGACACTCAGAGGCTCAAGAACCAGAGATGGGGACATTGCCAGCAGAGGAGCAATAGGGGCAAGTGGGCTTGCAGCAGAGACCTCCTAGCCTGCCTACATGCAGCCAGTTGGATGGTGCTCCTCCTGTACCTCCTCCTTCTGTGCCAAACTGTATCACAGAGCTTAGGAAGGTCCAGGTAGAGTCTGACTGTGCCTCTTGAGAGGATTGCCATGTCTTTGGGGTGACTGCTGCCAGTGAGAACCTTATAAAGAGCCTTGTAGCACAGTGGTTAAACCGCTTTACTGCTGCCAAAACTCTGCTCATGATGCAGCTTCAATCCCAGGTAGTTGGGTCAAGGTTCACTCAGCCTTCTATCCTTCCAAGATCAGTAAATTGAGTACCCAGCTCACTGGGGGTGGGGGACAATGTGTAGTCTGCATAATTAAATAGTAAGCCATGTAGATAGTGCTTTAAGCACTATGGGGTGGTATATAAGCAACACACTTTGCTTTGGAGATGTAAAGGGAGAAGCAGCTCACTCTGCACTCCTCAAAGGACAGATGTCTGCTGGCATACAGTACCCCTGTTGCTGCACTCTGTGCTTAGCTTATCAAAGAGCTGTCTTCAAATTGATAGTGGAGCTCCACTGCTCCTGGTGAAAGACTAAGGCACTGGTTCTTAACCTTTGTTACTCAGATGTTTTTGGACTGCAACTCCCAGAAGCCTTTACCATCAGCTCTGCTGGCTGGGGTTTCTGGGAGTTGCAGTTCAAAAACACCTGAGTAACAAAGGTTAAGAACCACTGGACTAAGGGATTTCCCTTCCCCAAGACACTTTGGGAATGAAGTTAACTCCCTGGCACCCTCAAGTTACTTGGTTTTGTTGTTTAGTCTTCTTGGCTCTCTAAGTAATTTTGTTGCTCTGATGAAGAACATGATTCTGCAAACACTTATTGTGTCATTTTGGAGGAGAGCATGGGGGATGCTCACATGATGTGAAAGACAGTCTGTGAAGAAAAACAGGAGGAGGAGAATGAGAGCCTTACAGATAGCATAGAGCATTAAAAGAAAAAGAGATAAGTGGTTGCTCAAGTAAATCATGTTTGAACTCTCACTAGAGCAAACAAGGGTGAACAGAAGCTATTTTAGCATGCATATATAATGAAAATACAGGACTGGGCAGAAAAGACAATACAACAGGGAAAAAATGTTGAAGGAGGCAGTAGGATGAGATGCAGATGTAACATAAGATTTACTTAATAAAGGAAGCCACAACTGTTAGATTACAAGACCTGATTCTGGAGGTCATTAACACATATAGTCAATGCACATCAGAAGTGAAGTGATGGCACATAATATCTTTGGAGGGTTTTTTATATTTTGTTTGTTCAGTCGTTTAGTCGTGTCCGACTCTTCGTGACCCCATGAACCAGAGCACACCAGGCCCTCCTAACTTCCACCGCCTCCCGGAGTTGTGTCAAATTCATGTTGGTTGCTTCGATGACACTGTCCAACCATCTCATCCTCGCTCGTCCCCTTCTCCTCTTGCCTTCACACTTTCCCAACATCAAAGTCTTTTCCAAGGGGTCTTCTCTTCTCATGAGATGGCCAAAGTACTGGAGCCTCAGCTTCAGGATCTGTCCTTCCAATGAGCACTCGGGGTTGATTTCCTTTAGAATTGATAGGTTTGTTCTCTTTGCAGTCCAGGGAACTCTCAAGAGTCTCCTCCAGCACCACAATTCAAAGGCATCAATTCTTCAGCGGTCAGCTTTCTTTATGGTCCAGCTCTCACTTCCATACAACACTACAGGAAAAACCATAGCTTTGACTATTCGGACTTTTATTGGCAAGGTGATGTCTCTGCTTTTTAAGATGCTGTCAAGGTTTGTCATTGCTTTCCTCCCAAGAAGCAGGCGTCTTTTAATTTCGGGGCTGCTGTCTCCATCTGCAGTGATCATGGAGCCCAAGAAAGTAAAATCTGTCACTGCCTCCATATCTTCCCCTTCTATTTCCCAGGAGGTGATGGGACCAGTGGCCATGATCTTAGTTTTTTTGATGTTGAGTTTCAGACCGTTTTTTGCACTCTCCTCTTTCACCCTCATTACAAGGTTCTTTAGTTCCTCCTCACTTTCCGCCATCAGAGTGGTATCATCTGCATATCGGAGGTTGTTTGGAAAGAGAATGCTCACATTCAGAGAGAATGTGAACAAATTACACTTGCAGTCTCAAAAGGGGAGAAGGCAGGAAAGAAAGAGAAGCTTCACAATCCCTTGCCAGCCGTCAAACTGGGCTCGTACATCAGAATAGATCCCTTGCTTTGGGACTGCACCCTTTCTGGAGGACCGCCATTCTACTACTTTGTTAAAATTAAACCCATTTTTGACTCTCTAGTTCCATTTGGTTTGCTCTGTGAACTTGCAGCTCCTCACCCTAAAACTCAACTATAGCCTTTGCCAAAGCCACTGTTCTTCCTGACAAGCCTGTGCCACATGTGCTCGGTGATGTAAGAAGTCACTGTTTCTCCCATTTGAAAGGCCTTTTTGAGTATTAATATTTCAGCCTCTGCAGCCTGGATTCTTTCCAAATGAAAAAAAGCAGATGGAATCCACAACTGTCTTTCAAGATAAACAGGACTGGTCTCTTCAATTTATGTGAACCATTTTAAACTATTTAGTTTGGAAGCTACTTATTTCTGAATGGGGGATTAAACAGTTCTACTTTTTAAAAATCATAATTTAAAATCCCTTTTGTCTAAATGTGTCCAAATCTGGCACAGAGCAAGAGCAGACTGTCTGTTACATCTGTGCCAAATTTGTTGCTGATCTGAAGCCCAGTTTCAAGGTGATATGTTTTTGTTTGGGCTGCCCCCATTTTTAGAATTGCCTTATAGAATGTTGATTTGCTGTGTCACAAAATATCATTGCTGCATTCTTGTGCAGGTATAATTATAGACAATCTCTAACATTTTTTTAGCTTTCCTCCTTCTAAGCTATATACATTTTGTGTTCTACCTTCAGAGTCATAAGAAACCTCCTTAATTACATCTTAATACTTTCAAGATGTTCCTTTAGAGCATTCCTGGGTTTTAAGATGTTTAAGGGAAGCTTTTCTGTCAGTCTAGCTGCCTATAAAGGAATGTGTAGTGAGGATGTAAGAAAGGGTTATCATGGTAATTGCTTCCTGGATCTGGAAATCTTCACTGAAGATGTTTTAGCTAAGTTTCCTTTATTATCAATTAATTTTATTCAGAGAGGTCCTTAGTGTCTAACCTGGTGTTAATTAAAGGGAGACGTTGTTTCTTTATATCATTTTTTCCTCTTTTTATTTGTTTTGATTTCATTTATTTTCATTTGAATTTTACTGTTACTGTCTGAGTGCTAGAAAAGTAAGTGGAAAAATGTGGGAGATAAACTGAATAAATAAGCAAGTGAACTATTTTATCTGTTCCTAGCTAAGGAGCATTTTGATGAGTAGCACTAATAAGCTTCTTTCTCATTCCTTCCTTAGTTATTTACCAGGAAGGCTTAGGTATCCTCCCTGTGACTCATCTTAGGGTTGCCACATTTCTAAGGTCTGGCTCTGAAATGCAGCTTTTAGTGTTCTTTCTCAAGCTTTGGCTTTGTAAACTCAGGTAATGGGTCCTTGCAATCTTTGTCTTGTTTGGAGATTCATAACATACATCAGTTCACCACGAGATCTACCAATAGTTAGACAACTTTGGTTTAGAAACCAGTGTTCCTTTTCTTTTAGCAAAGCCCTTGCTTCCTATTGCATGTTGTAACCTTCAGCCTGCACACCTCTCCCAATAATTTCTGAGAGCAAGGTGATTGTATGCCATACTTTGTGCATTTTACTTTTATAATTATGGCTCCACATCCCCTGCCACAATATGTGGGTTTGCAATATATTGCTGAAGGATCTGCCCATGATGGCATCACATAGACACATCCCTAGGTTTCATGTTTCAGCCCTAAAAGCTCAGAGAATGGGATGCTGCTGGCCTGTCCATTCTGTTTTTCTGTTGACAGTCATAAATGGCTTTCATCCACTTCTGTTAGCTTTAAAGCTAATATTCCATGTTCTAGTGTTGTTGTTCTTGTGAAGACACTCCTCAAATCCAATGTCATGTCTTTATTCATCATCAGAAAAAAAATACTGAACAGTTGGTATTATTACCACTGCTGAACCCAGTGTTAAAGGTAGTATTGAATTTAAGGGAGCCACGTCTAAAGGGATGTGGTGGCGCTGTGGGTTAAACCGCAGAAGCCTCTGTGCTGCAAGGTTGGAAGACCAGCAGTCGTAAGATCGAATCCTTGTGATGGAGTGAGCTCCCATCGCTTGTCCCAGCTCCTGCCAACCTAGCAGTTTGAAAGCATGTAAATGTGAGTAGATAAATAGGTACCACCATGGTGGGAAGGTAACGGCGTTCTGTGTCTAGTTGTGCCGGCTACGTGACCATGGAAACTGTCTTTAGACAAATGCTGGCTCTACAGCTTTGAAACGGGGATGAGCACCGCACCCTAGAGTCAGACATGACTGGACATTTGTCAAGGGGAACCTTTACCTTTACCTACAGAATGTATCTGGCTAAATTTTAGGAACAGATATTATTAATTATTGACAACAGTTTATTGTTGAAACAGACAGAGTTTAAAAGAATCAAAGGGATAAATCAAGTGATGACATGAAGTGAAGCTCTTTATTTCCATATAGCTTCATGGTTTGTGTTTAATCCTGGCTTTCCCACTTGTCAGCAAAGGAAAAACATATCTTGTACATTGCAGCCGGTTCAGTCTTTTGTAGAGATTAGCACAGCAATAAATCACTAGATTTATAAGCTTCTTGGAGCTTTAATAATTATGCAGTTGTTGTTGTTTAGTCATTTAGTCAAATCAGACTCTTCATGACCCCATGGACCAGAGCACACCAGGCCCTTCTGTCTTCAGTATTGTTTGTCTATTACAATTTTATCTCACTCATCCTCTGAGGAGATAATGGCAACTTCTATGATCTTTCATAGATGTAGGCCCTTCCACCCTTTATTGGAGGACTGAACAAACTTCCAGAGGTACAGGAGTTGCACACGACCTTCCAGGGGTTGGGATATATCCACCCCCATGATCCTTAACCTCCAAAAATATTTTCTGACACACATACTGAAAAGGTCTGTTTACACCCCTCACTGGCTATATTTTAAAATGGGGTGTGTGGAGGTCTTTGGGATGCTGAGTCTCTCAAATTATGGGAAAACTGTCCCCCATGAGCCCTGGGGGACACAATGATATGTTTGAGTCAAACAGTTGTTTTTAACAAAATGCCTAAACATTTTGGGAGTGTGTGTGGTTTGGTGGTCTAGGAGTTTGGGGGGAAATACTGAGGCTCTGGAGAGCTTTATGTAACTCATGAACTACATATTGTTCACTCCTGCTTTATTTTCATAGTAAGTCATATGATTTGGAGATCTGGAGCAACGTGTCTTTAGTCTGCTCAGGACCCCCAGCTGTTACCCCTATTGCCTCTGGATCTAGTGTAACCATGTTTTAGATCAGTGCTTGAATTTAGTGGTAGGCTAAGTGAGTCTTAATAAATTGAATTCTTACAAGATTGAGGCCCTATGTTTGTGTGCATCACTTGTGTGGTACTTCTGAATCTGCCTTTGTTCCTGGAGACCTAGATTATTTCAGTGGCTCAGTTATTAGCTTGGGCTGGTATGCCTCTGATTGTTCTTAGACAGGGATAGCTTAGATATAGCAGTCTAGGTTCTAGTAGCTTCATGCAATATTGCAAGATATTTTATCTGTGTCTGACCTTAAGGCAGGTCTGGAAGTTGTAGCTGGTGGAAGATATTTCAGCTAGCCTTCTGTGTGGGGTGACATACCAGCAGCTTGAAGGTGGTGCACTGGTTACCTATTTGCCCCTGGAACAATTGTAATATTTTGTTACTAGTTTATAAAGCCAGAAAATACTTGGAACATGATCATCTGAAGGATCACTATCTCCATTATAGGTGCATTTAGTCCCTAAGGTCAGCTGGAGACTCTCCAGGGAATATCACCTATTTCTGAAGTCCATGCTACAGCCATCAGGACCAGGGAATGTAGCATTTAAATGCATTTACTATTTAGTGTCCACTATGTGGAATGCCCCCAGAGATCGTAGATGCCCCTACAATATTCAGGATTTGGTTCATGTTGAAAACATTATGCAGCCTTCCCTGTACAGTCCAGCATTCCATCTATCCACAGAGTACCTGAATGTCATGTGTTAATTTTTATATTGTGTGTATATTCTACTACTGTGTATTCGTGTGCTGTGCATCTTCATAATTTTTTTTGCCCCCCTACTCCGGAATAATGATGTGAGAGAAGTATTTTGGGATAAACATGGGCCACACTTCATTGAATATTCACTATTGCCCTCAATAAAAAAGGGTAGGGGGTCCTGCTGTAGTGCGGAATCAGGTTCTGCAGAGGGGTCTCAATGGACCCTTACCAAACAATGGGCGAGCCCCTAGCCCCAAGTTCTTGCAGTCGTGAAGACAGCGAGAACCCGTCTGCCCAAAATTTGACCACCCTTGGACTTCTACCCACCTTCTCCTTGTTGAATCTTGGTCCGGGTGTAGCCCCAGCGCATCTCCCCCCCCCCAAAGCACTGTAATCACACGATCCGCAGCTCTGGGAGGTCAGCAGAACTATACATTGCCTGTGATTGCGAGGGGACTCCTGTTCTATCTGCACTACCCGCCACAGCATAGTGATTAGCAACACTAAGTCCCATGCCTGCCATCCAACCTCCAAAGCTCCAAAAGCAGCCCCCCCCCGAATGTCCTTAAGAAATAAATCTGAACCTCTGTCCGAGAGATGCACTCCATCTTGCTGCAAGAGCTCAGGTCCATGTTGACCTCCACAGTGCCTAATGCACTCCACTGTTAAAACTCTTCCATTCAATGGTAACCCGCTGGGCATGCCAGCAGAGCTCAGGCCTATCCATGCGGATTCTGGTGACCATTCACCAATCCAAGGCCATTGTGCACTGTCCGATACACTTCACTGCAGTGTTAACGTGCTGGGCATTCCAAACGCGCTCAAGCCAATCTGTGCAGATCTCCTGGTGACCAATCACCAATCTGATACTGGGTAAAGATGAAATTACATTTTAGCTACATTTTAGAACTGGCAAGGCAAAGGAGAAAACACAGACCCCAGAAAGACCTAACCTTGAAACATTCACACTTAGCTAAAAGGTATTTATGGTTGAAATAGAATAACAATGTAACTCTTCTCCTTCACCCAGCCATCTTTTTGATGTAACAGATGGTCCATCATTGGAATGCTTGTAGGGAGAAGCCAGAAATGATTGTTGTAACATTCACAAGTGGTTGACAGTATTTAAGGCCATATATCAGGGCCCAGGAAGAAATCACATAAACTTACCAATAGATAAAGGGAAATGGATACTCTTGTCCCCAGACTTTCAGGTGCATCTTGGGCACAGGTCAAGGAAAGATGGGGGCACAATATGCATATTTACATACAACCAATAGATTAACATAGTTGGCATCGTTTACCCAATGAGGGACTGGATCCAAAGTTGGAGTACAAATGACGAATAGAATTGTATCATTTTATTGCTCTTTGTCTGTATCAATATAAAATGTTTGTATTCTATATGTTCGGGATCTTCTCTGCTTTTTAGGGAAATCCCAGGTGATCTTTCTTGCTCCTTGCTATTCAAAATAAAATTGGACCTTTGGTTCAGCTGTTGCTCTCTCACCTGATTCCTCACTGGAAAACCAAAAACCGAAACTGGCCAGTAACAGATCCATGGCTATTACATACAGGTCTGCATACTTCTCTGTTAACACTCCTCCACACCGTGTTTACTCACTGAACATAGCATTCTGCTCTCCACACGAGCCACAGGATGGTCATGGACTATATAATGCACGTAGCAAGTAATTTGCCCTCAGCCATCTGTATTACATCAATATCAAGGCCTTTCAACCATACAGGCCCGATCATTACCTCCCAAGGGTAATAAGAAAACATCTGAGGGTTGCAAGCCAAATGCAACCACTCTGCAAAACTGGCCCCACTGCATTCCTCGAAGCCCCTTCCATTCAATCAGAGCTCTACCTTCAAGGCACAAATTACTCCCCCCCCACAGACTTAACTGCGTAGTGTGCTGCCCAAAGCACATCACTATGGCCTATTACCATAATGTGCAGCAGCTTCATCACTATCGAATCTGTAACAACAGAAAATAACCAGGCACCTGCCCAGACGTGAGGGAGTTCTCTAACATATCCATGATAAACTGCTGAATGACCAACACCCAAGCCTTTGAACATTGACAGGATGGTCGCCTAGGGCAGCTGCAACTGAAGCAGCATCCCTTCTAGCAGAATGTGCCTCAAACCATAAACCTTGAATTCCACCTTCTGCAGTGCCATGTCTATCGTCTTCCACAACTGATAAACCATTTAGAGGGAATGTCTTTGCGCGCTAAGAAGTAATCCTGTCTTTGCCCCCTGACTTCCAAATATGCACCACCTGCTCTTACCAGGCATAGCTCCAATATAAAATATAGTGCTAGAGTAAGATCAGCGCCTTTACCACGCTGCTCTGCCTTGGATCAGCAAATGTGCCTCCTGACCATCCTATCCTCTCACCTAGCATCCTGCCATTGTAATGCTACTTTGGTCAGGTCAGTCTTACCTGTAGTTAACAGTTCACGAATCCTTAACATGCCAAAATATGTTAAAAATGATGCCGCCCTAAATCACACTGCCTCGTACTCATACTT
This sequence comes from Pogona vitticeps, assembly GCF_051106095.1. Classification (NCBI taxonomy): domain Eukaryota; kingdom Metazoa; phylum Chordata; class Lepidosauria; order Squamata; family Agamidae; genus Pogona; species Pogona vitticeps. The sequence continues at coordinate 59,631,442 of NC_135788.1, read as the reverse complement.
GCAAATAGCCAGTCGTCTATGACCAATTTTTACAATTCTGGGGATATGGGTGTAAGCAGCCCCTTATCTCCAAAGAGATTTACGGGGGTGCCGGAGACTGGGATGAGTCCGAAATTCAGACAAACCTCTGACTGCTGAGCAGAGCCACTTAGGTCTCAGCAAGGTCCTGTCTAAACTTCTTCCTCAAAAGCCAATCTCCTTTATTAAGAAAGCAACACACACAGACAAATCCATGAGTTATACTCAGAATAATCTGGCTCTAAATCTTTGGTAGCAAACACACATGGCCAATTAGACATTCAGCTAGTCTGTGCAAGAACCAATGCATGCCGATCAAATCATTACTGCTTTATTGAAAAGAATTGCTTTAGAAAAGGTTTCAGTTGATGGTAAAATAGTTCAGTAGGTACATTTTCATATCAAGAGAAACGGAATACTCCTCTCCCCACTCCAGCTAGAAAAATAAAGAAATAGAATTATGCTAACTAATAAAAAGCATAACACAGTCCATCTCACGTGTCTTGGGTCTTCATAGGCTGATGCTAGATGAAATCCAGTAGGAAAAATAGTCCATAGCAAAGCTACAAACCATTATGGGAAAAAGCACGTGTCTGACCCTTCTCAGTCCAACTCCATCTTTTTCCAACTCCTTACCAACTTCCTTCTTCTTCCCAGAATTCTTCATAAGAAACACCCCCTCCTGGGTCTTGTTGTCCCGCCTAACTTTCTCATGGAGCTTCAGTTGTTATCATACTTTGTGGCAGAATTATTTTGACTACGAAAGTCTCTGCTCTCTACTCATCTTAGCAACGAGATAACCAGAGAGCGAAGCTTCTCTGAAACAGCATGAAAAACTTTCCTACTACAGAGCAGACTTTAAATCAAGATGGATGCTATTGGGACAATCTTAGGACTACATATCCCATTCTAATACACATAAAAACACAAATCATCACAATGGGTACCCTTGTATCCTAGACTGGAACTCTTTCTTTACTCCAGCCTGCAATCATCTTCCTAATGCATAAGTCAGAGATAAGATCCTGACACCCCCAAATCCTGGTGTGAAATACCAGTGCTGACATCCTGCCCCTTGTGGATCCCGGCAACAGTAATTTCTTATGTAAATAAACTATAAACTGTTGCAAGTGCCCCACTGGAGCAGGCAAAATCAGCTCCAAGCCCATTAGGTTTCTGAACTCCTGAAATTCTATACTCACTGCTAAGTACCCTTTTTGCATCCTCAGGGTCAAGGCACAAACCTATTGCTCTTTCCACATCATTATGCCAATTTGCCAAACCTCCCGAGGAAGAGTCTCCGGGAATTCATTGGCTCTAACTCCTCGACCCGATTGATCTGTTGGTGTGATGGTGCATCAGCTAAGCTGATATCAAGGCCGGAACGTGCTTCGCTTGAATTAAGATGTTGTATCATAAAGCACACAATGTAAATGTGTGCATTGATGCTATAACACGTTTAAGGAGCTAAGTGACTTGTTCAATGTAAGCCACCACCTGACTGTGGCACAGAAACACACTATGGAGTTAGGCCCCAGACGAGTGTCCTCAGACGCAGTCAAATATTTTCAGCAATGTAAGATCCCTGGTGATCCCTTGCTGGTGCCATTCTTCAGGCCACCTTTCTGCATCTGCTTTCAAATTGTATACCTAAAGCCTAGACAGCCTGCCACATCTGTCAGAACTTGTTACTCACACTGAGGTTTGTTTCAGATCTCCAAAGAGACTCTGTTTGACTTGTGTTAAAAAAACTGGCTCCAAACTTGTAAATCCTGTTCCACACTCACTGCAACTCTTGCCCTGTGGAAAGGTTGGTGGAGGCCCTTCATAGCATCATATAATCTTCACAGGAATGAGCGACCCTGCATGCAAATTTTTTTTGACCTACAACTTCCTGCAGCTCTCTTAACAACAATTTCCTTTCCTTAATATCAAACTGATTTGAACATAAGTCATTAAATTTTTGCCTGGCAATCTGGAAGGCTACATCTTTGTGTCCAACTCTATTTCTAACACATGAGGGAAACAGCTGGTCCCTCAGCTTTCCTTTCAGCTGAAGGGTAAACCCAGCTCACATGCCATTGCTTGAAATTCTTTTAGAATGAATTTACATCTCCCGGTGTTGCTAGTGTCACATTTTGCAAGCTCCATCCCTAGTCAAACCTACTAAGCATATGCACCTTCTCATAAATGAGGTATAATACACTGTGCATAATTCTGGATGAATAACGTCATTCACTGACTCTCCCTCCTGGTATGACAAGTGATGTATAAACCTAAATTCTCCTTGGTTCTTTGGGAACAAAGCCCAGTGGCAAGTCCTGTAGGTTTTCCATGGAGTATGTGAAAAACGTCCCAACACCCTACAATCCTTTACTTCCTTTTCAATTTTGTCCTTGACTATGCCTTCCATACCAATGCAGATTTCAGATTTCAGGCAAAGAACATCTAGCATTCCCTTATAGCCTGTAGCTTGAAACCATTCTTAAAACCTTCTAACAAGTGAACTGTGTCTGTCTGCATAGAGCAGCCCTACAACTATGCCTCTAATACTGTAATCTTAATTGGGCTGGGGCCCTTTATTAAGGTGACCCCCTCCACAATTTGCCTCTTTGTTACCTCCAGAGACTTTGCTGATGCTTCTCTGTGCTCCAGCTCTAAAAACATGATGAGCTAGGGTGCTGACCACCACATGTCAAGCACTCATGTCTAAGCCAGCATGCTTTACATGAGCATGTGCCCTTCAAATTATAGTCCCAGCAGAGCAGGTGGGGCTGAACCACCTACCCCGTGCCCACATAAGGATTTAGATTCTGACCAGCTCTGTTAAATAAGACGACCCCTATTGAACCTGTCACCTGGATTTGGCCTGGCTAGTGTCATATATTGTAACCAGAAGCCTGGCAAAGGCTCATCCCAGCATAAGTTCAGGTGAATAGCACTTCTCATCTGAAATAATTCATCAGAAAGCAATCCAGCCTGCCCTGCAAGTTTACATATGCCCTGCAGATCAAGTCAAGGTATTTAAACATTGACTGAACTCTCCAGGGCTGTGCCTTCACAACCACCCTGGCATAAATTAGAAAACCAGGAAGCCAGTTTGTCCATGTCCATTAGGCCTACACCTCCTGCACTTTTCTTTTTCCTTCTCACCCACTTTTTCAAGCTCCCTATTGTCTATGTTCCTATTAAGGAGCTCAAACAAGTCTGTACTCTCTACTCCCTGTTTTTCCCTAGCAGATGGAGTAAGGTGATCACCTAACGGCATAGCATGATCTCCAAAAGGCAGGGCCTTTAGAAGGACAGAGTTGTTACCAGTGTTGGGTACCAATGAGTACCTTATCCTGTAAAGGTTCCTCTTGACATTTAGTCCAGTTGTGTCCAACTCTAGGGAGCAGTGTTCATCCCCGTTTCCAAGCCATAGAGCCAGTGTTTGTCCATAGACAGTTTCCATGTTCATACGGCGAGCACGACCAGACACGGAATGCCGTTACCTTCCCACCATGGTGGTACCTATTTATCTACTTGCATTTTTACATGCTTTAGAACGGCTAGGTTGGCAGTAGCGGTTGCCAAATAGACCAATTCTCCTTGTCAGAGTATTACTGAGGAGGTGAAAATTGAGGAGCTGCTCGCTTCTTAGCAAGCTATTTGTCCTTCCTATTACTTTGGCTTAAATAAATGACAGTCAAAATATTAATTAATAATGTAGTAATGCAGAGAATCTGGTGAAAGCCCCTTTACTAAGCCTCTGCAGTGGTTACCAGGGCTCCCCAAGCTCCTTCACAATTCCCTTCCTTTAAGGGCTTAAGCCTACCAACCTTTCCTATATAATTTCATGTAATATAATGTTTTAACATGTTATTATGATTTCCTTATATTAAATATTAATTTATTTATTCATTTTTATTTATTTATTTATTTATTTATTTTTAATTACTATTATTTTATATATGTACACAGGTTGGACTCGATGGCCCCTGTAGTCTCTTCCAACTCTGAGATTCTATGATTCTAATCATTTGATGTATTTTAAATTACTATTTAGTTTAATTATTTTTCAATCTATTTACTGAGTTTTTAATTTTACTTGTCATAATATTATAGACCTTTTTCCTCTTATGAGCGGAAAGTTGGCCTCCAAAGGAGACTAAATAAATAAATAAATGAAGTAAAAATATACAAATATATAATAATAATCCTCAAAGATTACAAGACAGTACATTGATGACACCCAGCTCTACATCTCCTTTTCACCAACCACAGTGGATGCCGTTCTGTCCCTTCAGTGCTGCCTGGAGGCTGTAGTGCAATGGATGCAGGAAAATGGGTTGTGGCTGAACCCGGACAAGACGGAGGTCCTGAGGGTGGGTGCCCCCCACTGTCGGCGGTTTGGGTGACTCTGTCTAGTTTGGGGGGGTGACCCTTGCCGCAAAGAGTGGGGTTCGCAGCTTGGGGATCCATCTGGACCCGGTGCTCACCATGGAGACTCAGGTGGCGTCAGTGGTCCGTACCGCCTTTTTCCATCTCTGGCGGATAGCTCAGCTGCGACCCTACCTCAATACAGGGCACTCACTACCTTGGTGCATGCACTCATAATCTCAAGATTAGACCACTGTAATGCGCCCTACGTGGGGCTACCTTTGAAGTTGATGCGGAAATTCCAAGTGGTGCAGAATGCGGCAGCCAGACTCCTTGGTGGAGCGAGAAAATACCATCATATTTCTCCTGTTCTGGCCGCATTGCACTGGCTGCCCATTTGGTTCGGCATTGACTTCAAAGTCTTGATGCTTATGTATAAAACCCTAAATGGTTTAGGGCCTTGATACTTGGCGGAACGCCTACTCCCACCAAGATCTACCCGTATCACTCGAGTGAGTCAGGAGGTGAGGCTGAGGAACCTGATGCTGAGGGAGGCCCAGAAGGAAAAAACAAGAAACCAGGCCATCTCAGCAGTGGCTCCTCGCCTCTGGAACAATCTGCCTCTGGAGATTTACACGGCCCCTTCGCTGGGTATTTTTAAAAACCAATTTAAAACATGGACATTCAGGCAGGTCTTCCCTCCAGTTAATATCTGATTCTTTTCTTTCTTTCTTTCTTTCTTTCTTTCTTTCTTTCTTTCTTTCTTTCTTTCTTTCTTTCTTTCTTTCTTTCTTTCTTTCTTTTTGGTTTATTTTTTATTTTCTCTTTTCCATCTTGAAGAACTGGCTATTTAATGTAATAATTCTTTTTAATATTTATTTGTTGTCTTATGTGTTTGTAAGCCGCCTAGAGTGGTCGCTAGACCAGATAGCGGGATAAAAATAGAATCAATCGATTGATTGATTGATTGATTGATTGATTGATTGATTGATTGATTGATTGATTGATTGATTGATTGATTGATTGATTGATTGACTGATTGACTGATTTTTCAAATATTACGCAGTGAGCTTTTTGGAACCTGAACTTAGGACTTTCTCCTGAGAACATATACATACAGCACACATAGAAGAATCTTAGTGCTGAGGCAGTGAACCCTGGTGTCCTTGGGATTGGAGAGGTGATGGCCACCCAGGTAGTAAAGCTACCAAAAACTGTAAAGTCAATTTTTCTTCTCCTTTAGTGATGCTTGTCCTAAGATTTGTCTCCTTGATTGGAAACCCAGGAAAACAGAGAAATTCCCTGAGGCTTCAGCTGGCATCCTGACTACTGGCACACTACTGTAGCAGGTGTAAAATAGCCATCAGGTGACAAGAGTTGTGGTGCTGCCATTTGTAGCAGCATACAGTCTAGGAATGGAAGAAGCTGTGCTACTGCCAGAATAAACAGTGAGATAGATCTGTAAGAAATTATCCACATGGAAAAAATCATTAAAATCTGCTGATTTTTGTCTGCCTATAAATGTATTCCATTTCAACACAGCTCTGTTCCAGTCCTCTCATGCACCAAGCCAAGGATACAGAAGGGAAAGACCTTTCTGGTGGAAACCTTGATTTGGGAAATGTTTAATAACATTGCTAATAGCTACAATAACATTGTTAATAACATTGCTAATAGCTACAATTTATCCCCATGTCTTTCTATGAGGGGGGCAATCTGAATGAGGAAACAAGTTGGAAACCTCATTATAATAACCTCTATTTGGAACTCATCCCCTTCATGGATTGCTGCCTTGTTGTGGTGAAGGGGCTTGAGTAACTCAGAGAAGCTATGGGCTATGCCGTGCAGGGACACCCAAGATGGACAGGTCATAGTGGAGAGTTCCGACTAAAGGCAATCCACCTGGAGTAGGAATTGGCAATGCCACTCCAGTATCATTGCCAAGAATGCCCCATGATCAGAAACAAAAGGCTAAAAGATATGACACTGGAAGATGGGCCCCTCAGGTCAGAAGGCATCCAACATGCTACTGAGGAAGAGCGGAGGATAAGTACAAGTAGCCCCAAAGCTAATGAAGTGGTTAGACCAAAGCCTAAAGGACGCTCAGCTGTGGATGTGCCTGGAAATGAAAGGAAAGTCTGATGCTGCCAAGAAAAATACTGCATAGGAACCTGGAATGTAAGATCTATGAACCTTGGTAAGCTGGATGTGGTCAAACAGGAGATGGCAAGAATAAACATTGACATCCTGGGCGTCAGTGAACTAAAATGGACAGAAATGGGCAAATTCAATTCAGATGATTATCATATCTACTATTGTGGGCAAGTGCTGAGAGGTCAGTAGGCAATTATCAGGTGACAGAGAGGGTTAGCTGAAAATCTTTCTCCCTGTCTTCTTAACCACAATTGTCTATGTCCTCTTCACATACACAACTACCCTTCAGGAGTATTGTAACATTTAGACAGTTCACAACATGGCAGCTGAAACAACATTGCTAATAGAGAAACAGCTTATCCAATTTCCTCCCCCCATCCTCTGCATAATCAAAGGAGCTGCTTGGGA